>NC_089219.1:56575527-56883751 GCF_963924675.1 Phocoena phocoena | reverse complement strand
TTACTGTAACCCAAAATTTTAAAAAATATTTTTATTGTTGAAAATGATGACAGTCTTTAATCAAACTAAAATTTGAATTATAGTTTAGCCCATTTTTGCAACTGACACCAGGAAATGATCCAAACTACATAGAGTAACAGTATAATACAAGGAAGTATTAGAAGACTAAGCTGCAAAGAGGGCCCTAAAGGACTCAGATAGATTGAGAAGCTCCTCTCCAGCAGAGAGAAGATACCAGAGAAGAAGTAGGATGGTGACCTGAAAGTGAAAAGGTTTAAGTAATCCCCCACCTCAATTCTATCAAGTAGAGGGAGTGAATGCTTTAGGAAACAGAAATAACAATGCCAGTCCAGTTGAGGGGCTTCTGCGAGAAAGTGGACAGTAATATCAAAACTTTAGGACCAGAGGGGGAAAGCTAGAGCAGATGGAACTGAATAGAGGTAGAAATTAAAAGGAAATATGGTTACTTCTAAGATTCAGCACATGCAGTAGGAGTTCCTAGAAATGCTAAGCGTTTGAACAGAAAAGTAAGGGTCTCTCAAAACATAGAAGGAAAAAGAACAAAGGTGGTGAGTGAGTTCAACAGATTTACAGGCAGAGGTTTGTACAGAATTGTTCAGTGTCTGAATGCTTTCTCCCCTTTTATAGCCTTTTAATGTTTGGTATATATTTCAGAGAATATTTTCTGTAGTTAAGCCAATTCATAAAACTATGTAGGATATAACTAGAGGACCAGGCAACCCAGCAATATTCCATGATACCATGTATAAATTAAATTTATTGTCTAATAACATTAAAATAATAGCTTAAATTAGGGCTGATGACTCTTTTTCTACTGAAACGTTCTGACCTAGCGTCCAAAGGAGGAGTTGATTACCTAGCAAAAAAACTCTTTTTCTCTCTTTTAAAACATGAAATTTAAAGCTTTCAACTCGTTATTTAGGGAGAAAACTCGAGGTTGTAAATCTTTACGAAGTGACTACAGTTAATATGTTCAACATACAATTCAACATACACATAAGAGTTAAGGGTATGGAAACCACTTAAAGGGAAAAAAAAGGAGAGGAAAAGCTAATTCACAAAGATAGTGGTGGGGAAGAACTACAGAAACAAAGAGATAGAAAGATTAGGAAAACAGAGGATTCAGTAGAAGAGGCAAAAAGAGTCTGATAAAATACAATGACAGAGAAGCACAGAAAGATCAAGGTTAGGGGAGAGAATTCTGAGAAGTGCAGAGTAGGGGTGGGCTGGGACCTGTGTCACTGGGTTAGTCAAGCTGTCATTCATCAAAGCCGGTGATTCACAGAATCATCATCCATTGTCTCTCTTTGAAATGCTAATTAAAAGTCTAATATTAATAGCTAGTCCAAGAAGCACAAGATGATTTGAATGGAAAGCTTAAGGCAAAATTACAAAAAAAAAAAAAAAAAAAGGAAATTTACTTTCGGCCTCCTTTCCTGCCCCTCCCATTTTTTCAGGTTTGGTGCTTTTGTCTTCTCCTGTTTGGCACATCTACTGGCTTTCTGGCATCTTTCCTGGGTTTGTCTTGCTTTCCGCTGGCTGCTAACATATTCCACCTAAAGTTCTAACTAAAAAATCAAAGTGTACCCTCAAGTACAGGTATACCTAGTTTTATTGCATTTCTTTTTATTGAGCTTCACAGATATTGTGCTTTTTACAAGTGGAAGATTTGTGGCAACCCTGCCTTGAGCAAGTCTGTCAGTGCCACTTCTCAACAGCATTTGCTCCATTCGTGTCTCTGTGTCACATTTTGGTTATTCTCACAGTATTTCAAACTTGTTCATTATTATTTTATTTATTATGGTGATCTGTGATCAGTGATCCTTGATGTTACTATCATAATTGTTTTGCGGAGCCACGATCCAGTCCCATACAAGGCAGGGAACATAATAGATAAAAACATGTGTGTTCCGTCTGACTACTCCAAAGACCGGCTGTTCCCCCATCTCTCTCCCTCTCCTCCCTATTCCCAGAGACACAATAATATTGTAATTAGGCCAACTAATAACCCTACAATGACCTCTAAGTGTTCAAGTGAAAGAAAGAGTCAAACATCTCCTACTTTAAATCAAAAACTAGAAATGATCAGACTGAGTGTGGAAGGCATGTTCAAAGCTGACAGGCTGAAATCTAGGTCTCTTGTACCAGTTAGCCAAGCTGTGAGTGCAAAGGAAAAGTTCTCGATGGAGATTAAAAGTGCTAAGCCAGTGAACACACAAATGACAAGAAAGCTAAGCAACCTTATTACTGATACGAAGGAAGTTTCAGTGGTTTGGATCAAGCCAGCTACAACATTCCCTTCTAAGTCAAAGCCTAATCCAAGCAAGGCCCTAACTCTCTTCAATTCTATGAAAGCTGAGAGAGGGGAGGAAACCGCAGAAGAAAAGTTTGAAGCTAGCAGAGGTTAGTCCATGAGTTTTAAGGAAAGGAACTGTCTCTATAACATAAAAGCTCAAGGTGAAGCAGCAAGTGCTGTTCCGTAGCCCATGTATCAGGGAATAATTTTGATTTTCAAGTCTTATTATTTAAGAAATACATTTTGTAAAGCCATAGTTACATAAGATAGTGATTCCTCTGATGGATCAGGACAAAGTAAATTGAAAAGCTTCTGGAAAGGATTCACCATTCTAGATGCATTAGGAACATTCATGATTCATGGAAAGAGGTCAAACATCAACATTAACAGGAGTTTGGAAGAAGCTGATTCCAACCCTCATGTATGATTTTGAAAGGTTCAGGACTTTAGTAGAAGAAGTACTGAGAATTTGGAGGAAAAAAATGATTCAGAATATTACATAAACTTAATTGATTAAGCAACCATAGGGCCTGAGAGGGTTGATTCCAATTTTGAAAAAATTTCTACTGTGGGTAAAATGCTATGAAAAAGCATTGCATGCTACTGAGAAATCACTTCTTGAAAGGAAGAGTCGCTCAACGTGGGAAACTTCAGTGTCTTATCTTAAGAAATTGTCACAGCCACCCCAATCTTCAGCAACCACCACCCTGATCAGTCAGCAGCCATCGACATCGAGGCAAGACCCTCCACTGGCAAAAGATTATGACTCGCTGAAGGCTTAGAAGATGGTTAGCATTTTTTAGCTACAAAGTATTTTTAATTCAGGTACATACATTGTTCTTCAGACGCAATGCTATTGCACACTTAATAGACTACAGTAAATATAAACATCACTTTTATATGCACTGAGAAGCCAAAACATTCCTGTGACCAGCCTTATTGCCATATTTGCTTTGTTGTGGTAGTCTGGAACCCAGCCTGCAATATCTCCAAGGTATGCCTGTATACTACTTCTCAGAGGCATGTATATTTTAAAAGAAGAGATCTCTTAATGCATTCAGTAAATTGGAGAATAGTATGCATTAGTCCTCGGATTCAGTGGTGAATAGGCACTACTCTCTTGAAGCTAAGTGCCCCTCTCAAAGAAGCCAGTGAGCAGTGAGGAAGGATGAGCAAGGAGAGCCTGGGTCAGGTACTGGGTGGTAGAAACCATGGGAAGCAAGATGGTCTGGTGGGTGCAAAGTGTTCACTGCTCCACTCTGCCTATATTGCCTCGTAGGATGCCTTCTCCTAGAGAGTTCTCACCCGATGCTTTTGCTGAACATTTCAGTTGCCTAGTGTTGAGATTATAGTGACATCTAGGAATAGAAGGCTCAATTATTTTTGGACAGCCACCACCCTCTTAGGTTGTGACACCCCTTTTATTTTTTAATTCATAATTAAAACATAGTGTGTGCACAGAAAAGAAGTAAGGGAAGGGGAGAAGAAAGGGAGGGAGGGACGGCAGAAAGCAAAATGGATTGCTTATTAAGAACTGAATAATGATACCACGGCATATCAATCTCTATTTTAGAGACCCTACCCTGAATGGAACTGAGAGTCTATTTGCACATGGAAAGATGAGGTATGCCACCTTGCCCTTATGAAATTATTTTAATTGTTTGTACATACCATCAAAGAAAATTAGACCATATCCTAAGGATTTTCACCAGTTCAGTATCTTAAAGGATACTTTACAGTTGATCATTCAAAGTGGGTGCATTTTACGTATGTCTTTACACAAATCTTAGAGTTGAAAAAAAAAAAGCATAAACTGTAGTGTCTTAGTATTGTAATTGAAAGATTCAGGTCTCTCGTCAAGAAAGCCATAATTACTGTGAGCAGTATTATCTCTACCACTTCATTATACTGCCAACACTGTAACACTGTACAGAATGTCTTAGAAGAGATTATTAAATATTGACATCAGTAATAATAAGTAACAAGCATCTTATATGTATTACTTCAATTCTCAGAACAGTTTTATGAGGTGGTCACCATTTTATCCCCATTTTTACTGAGGAGGTAACAACATTTAGAAAAATTGTACTACTTGCCCAAGTAATAAGGCCAGTTGGGGGTATGGTCACGGTTTACATTTAGATCTGGTCTGTCTCAGCCGTGGGCCAGAGCTACGTTCTATCTAACTAATCATTTTATCATCTACTTCAATAAATTTCGAATTCTGTTCAAGGGAAGCCCCAGGCTTTAAAGGAGCCACCTCTGGGGCCACCACAGACAGATAGAAAGTTGAGGGGACCATGGAATAATAGTCCTTCTCAAATGCAAACCAAGCAACTCTGCTTAAATAAGTTTTAAAAGCTTGAGTCCAGATTATAATTTAACTTGAAGAGCTATTTTTACTGCTAATAGGAAACAAAGAAAAACTTTGAGAACCATTGATCTAGATTTTTTAAACTTGACTTTTTTCCATGATAAGCATGAATTATTGAAAAGCAGTGAGTGCCAGAACCATATGGGGTTCATCAAGAACTAAAGAGAAAGGAAAAACACAATTCCACCTCCGCATTAATAGAAAATGAATCTTACAGGCAGCTGATCAATAATTAAAAATGAAAACAAGTGCTCTCTAATTTACTTGCAGGCTGCGCCCAATTCTGGAATAATAGGCAAACACACAAACACACACACAGACACAGACACACACATAAAAGTAAATATATGAGTCACTGAAATATTTTATTTTTCTTCTACATTATCGATTCCAAAATTTTGTCATTTAAAAAAATATGAATTTGATTTTTTTGTTTTGGGTGTACTGCACCAAATTTTCACCAGTGGGGATGGCTTTCCTCCTGGCTAAACCACACTTATTGATCATGAAACTATTTCCCTCTTTGACCATGTCTCCTTGCCCCATCCCCATTTCCATTGCCCTTCTCTGTAAAGGAATGCCAGATAAAAGAAGAAGTGTTATTAATTCCTATTGCATTAATCCATGGCAAAAGAGTTTATAGCCTCATCTATGATTCTCTAATCAACCATTTTAGTTGATTTATTTGAATACCCCAAAATGCAGTATTTGCTATCAGAAGCCCAGATTTAAATACTAATTTTGTCACTACATTTGACTATGTCACTTAGTTTCTCTGAATTTTCTGAAATTAGGATTAATAATTTCTGGTGAGCAAAAAGAAAAAACAGAATACCAGTTGAAAATACTTTTGTACATCAAGCAAATATAATTTATCATTAGGTACACTGGATGAAAAATTAAATACAGGTCATTTCAAAGTTAAGATTATAAAACAAAAATATCATAAACTTAAGAGTCAAAATATTTCATGATTTTATGTCTAGATGTAAGGAAATGATTTCATTATGTTATGATGATTACAATTAAGAAGAAATTTTGTCCACAGTTCTATTACAGTAGCATGACTTGTAATTATCCTAAAAAGTAAAAGTATCATTCATAAATATCATATATAAATAGATACTGGGATTGTCACTGCTTAAGAAAGAAGAGTCAACAGACTCTTTATCTTCTAATCTAAAACATTTTTAACAATGGTAAATTGGAAAAATATTTTCTCTAAAATATTTGTAATGTAAATCATATTTATCTCAAAATGTTTCTACTCAAACTCTCTTGTATAAAATTACATTCTACCAGCTTAGAGCAATCTTCCTGTATAGTCATACAGTTTCAAATTTTACTGGATTACAATACTTTAAAAAAGTGCATAAAGATAACAGGTAAAATAAGGGTCACAAATATAGATATGCATTTTCACAGTAACACTGGGCAACAAACTGATAGTATTACTCAAAGCAAATCTTGGTTTGCAAGTGGGAAAGAGAAAGAGCAAGTTTACTCAGTCATGTACTGTGTAAGTAGTCCTTTCCAGGCATATGTCATGGCATTACAAGGTGAAGTGTACATCCTCCCTCACAAGGCCATTTGCCCGGCTTATTTTGTTGGTTTCTTTGAAGTAAAGAACGCATATTTGTGTTAAGAGGATATATTCTCATCTGTTTTTCTGTGTGACTAAAGTCTGAAATACTGCTTACAGAAATTGGAATGGAGTTTCTGGCAATAAGAATAACAGCCAGCACTTTACTGAGTACCCACTACATGCCAAAAACTACGCTGAGTGCCTCATAAAACTATGAATAATAGCAAACAAATAGTAGTTTTTATTTGCTAATCAGGGTCCTAAGCACTTTTAATATATATTCACTTGTGATATTCTCACAACAGTCATATGAATTAAGTGCTATTATTAACCCCATTTTCCAGAGCAGGAAACAAAGACATAGAGAAATTAAGTACCTTTTCCCCGGTATCAGAGCTAACAGAACTGGGATGTATACCCAAACTTCCTGACTCCAAAGCCTGAGAGCTTAATCTTGAAGCCATGCTGCCATCCTATAGACCTCTACTAATTAGGGTGACATGGGGATAATAGAGGACAGGAGACACAGTGTTATCTAGATCTAGAAAGGAATCATTGACATCATCAAGTCCAAGCTCTATTCTGACGGAGACTAATTATTTACCCAAGGTCCAAAGCCAGTTAGGGCAAAGCAGAAAGTATAGCCATGAGTTCTGATCATATCCATGGCCCTTTCTACTGTACAGGTTAAACTCTTGAGGAAAAAAAAAACCTATCATTGATACTTCAAGGGCATTTTCTAGGTTTGTATAAGTAAAAAACTAAACTTGTATTCACATCTTATCTTATAAAGCAATAATGACCAAATGCTATTGATATTTAAAATTCTTTTTCAGGGTTGTAACCCTAACTAACTAAAAAGGACAGTGAAAACAATAAAACAGTTCATCAGCCAGAAAAAAAAAATATATCATTAGTGTTTATATTCTGAAACATATATTCAACTAGATTCTTCAAAACTGAAACTAAGAATAAAATTGCTAGTCTAAATCTATTCGCCATCCTAAGCTTGACATTTAATACTGTGAAATTTTCCAGCACTCACAATGAAAATAAAAGCATAAAACTTCTATGGTTGGTAAAGATCTAAGTGTTTACTGTACCTAAGGAGATAAAATAATTTGCTTGCTGGATTTGCAAACAGAGAACCAGAGTTTGGTAACTAATTAGTTGTGAAATGGGGGAGAGGAGGTTGAGTTTAAAATTTGCAGCCTGGGAGATTTAGAGGGTGTGATACCATAAACCAAATTAGGAAACTCATGAAAGCATCAGTCTGGGAAGAAATTAGTTCAAATTATTTCAAGCCTGTTAAATTTGTAGTGTGGTAGGTTAAGCTGGCATAGCAGATAGTAGGGATGAAGGGTAGAAAGGTATTCTCTTTTTTTCCCCTTTCGTTGTACTTACATTTCATCTTGGTACAATTGTGTTCTTTGAAAATATCTATCTTTAATAAAATCCTAGATTTCTACTATATGTGGTACTCCAAATGGTTTATTAGGCCCCTGAGGAAATCAAGATATTAGCTTCTTAGGCATTGTTTCAAACTTTTACTCCTTTTTATGCACTGCTATAGTAGGGTTTTTTCTGTAGTACTTCTAATTAAAAGTATGCAGCTTTCTTATAAATTGTTTTTTTTTTCAGACATTACTTCTATCATAGCCTTCCTTAAAATACCCTAACTCTCTTAATATTCTCTCAAAGCCAATTTTTTAAAACTCAGTAAGTTCTAATATGTCCTTGAACCAAATCTTAAATGCTGCCATATTTCAATCACTGGACTCCTATTAAAAAGAATAAAGATGTAATGGACAACTGAAATGCTGGTTGAGAGGCTACAAATTTGAAGAGCCAATAAGGCTATTAATCTTAACTCTCTATCACACACATGGTCTTCAAAGTGGGATATGGAAGTCATTTTACTGAGATATTGAGATATGGGAATAAACTGTTTATATATATATATATATTTGTATAAAATATTTTAAAATATGTCTATTTAGTATACATACATAATAATTTAGTCCGGTATTTCATATTTATAATTTTTATATGTATTAAACTAAATACATATATATTGAATTTGCCTGAATTTTTTATACTATGCAATAAAAATACATAAATAATAATATCCTTCTAGAGGATATTAATATGCTCCATTTCACATTCTTCATTTATCAAGAAATAGGTCAACTTTACATACAGTTTATTATTTCATAGTGAAAAAGAGAAATCATTATAATTTATTTATCTATCCATCCATCTACTGATATAAGAAACATTTATTAAAAATCTGTCTTCTTACCAGGAAAAACATTATATCCTTATTCATAATTTTAACATTTGTGGGTCTAGAAAATTCCTTGCACACATTATGTGCCTGATAAATTTTGATGAATAAATGTATGAACTGACCTAGTTTGGTGTAGCTTCCCTAGAAAGAAATTGGAAAAATAGACTTAAAGTCTTAGATACAGATGCTAGCTTAATGCAAGGTCTTTCCAAGTGTTAAAGTTAGTCAACAGTGGAATGGCTTCCTTAGGTAGTGAGCCTGCCATCTTTGAAAACATTCACACAGAGCCTGATGACCAGCTGCCAGGGATGTGATGCAGGTTGAGTGGCTACTTGATTGGGTAAGGAGTAAATGAGGCAACCTCTGAAGTACTTCCAACTCCAAGGTATATTGATGCTAGACTTATAATTTCTAGAGACATGCTGAAAATGCCTTGGTAAAAGATCTAATAGAATACTATTGAAAGTAATGTTTTTCTATTGTTTGTACCTATTAATGATTATTTCTCTAGTCTCTAGAATGCTTCGTATTGACAAGCAGCTCTACTCCAAGTTAATGGAAGAGACTTGCATGGAGAGTCTCTCAGAGTGGAGAATCAAAGAGCCAAGAGGCAGACAGAAGCACAAGCACTAGTGGAGAAGCAGTACAAGAGCTAGAAAACGAACTCAGGCCTAAATAACCCACAGAAGTAATGATCAAATACGTATAACTGAGATCTTCCTGAATACAAGAGTTTTTTCCTTTATTTCACAAGCATTTCTTCCTGAGGTCAATTCTCCAGGTAAATAAACACAACATAACTTTATGAAGTACTAATATAAGAAACAGAAAATAGTAACTCAGTTCAGAAAACCAATCTCTATAACACTGCCCTAATTAGCCCTCTCCACACTGATCCTTTATTCTTAAGACTTTATCTCTTAAGCATCATTATTAAGTTTATACTATACCTCTTTATTCTTTTACTACATAACTGGTAGTTATTCTAATGTTGGTTCAGGCCTGCGTGTTTCTTTTCTTCCTCAGGTGGATTATGGGCTATTTACAGATAAAGACTTTGTCTTGTAATTATCTTCCCCAGAAATCCATGGAATGTTAATGTTAACCATTTTCTCCACCTGGAAGTCCCTCTCCCTTTTCCCAGATGTCTGAACTCTTTCATTACTACAGGGCCAGTTATTGTGTGGAGTCTTTCAAAGGTTCTATAGCTCTTAGTAACAACTTCCTTTTCTGAACTCTTATGTAGAGTGTTTATTGTCTCCACCACTAATTGGAACTGAGCATATGCCACCTTGTCCTTGGCAACACTTCTGCTGTCTGAGCCAAAAACAGGATCCTTCCCCTGGAGAGAAAGCATGCCAACGTTGTGAACCCATGATAAGCTTATTTGTCCTCCTCAGTACATAGGAACCTTGAGGAACCCCAAAATACTGCCCATGGTCTAGTGAGAGGGCCAAAAGGTTTAACAGGATGAAGATGATATCCTGGCACCATGCAGTTTAATTGCAGCTAACTGGAGTACAGCTGTAGTAACTAACTTTCAGTGCCACCACAATGATAAACCTTAGGTAGGCCTAAACCTAGGAGGACAAAAAGCCTCAGTAGGACCTTAAGCAAAATCAGTTACAGGTTATCGAGAGCTCTCCAAGGTACCAAAGGACTAGAGCTACTCAGTCTACCCACCCAATGGTAAGAGTTCTGCTTCTCTGTGTTCTTTAGGTGACACTGTTTATTTACTTACTTACTTGTTTACTTATATACTTATTTATGTGACTCCCACTATTATAATGCCAGACACCTGCCTTAATCTGAATCGTACTGTACCTAGCAAAATGCTATAATGCGCCTATTATCCTAACTTAATTACGACATGTTTTTGCAACTGGCCTGACTATCTACACTGTTGACCAGCAGCAAAATTTCCTGACCAAATTTCCAATGGGCATTTAAAAGATGTATATATCTAGTCTCCCAACATTAATGAAAATTCTTAAAAGAGAAATTGTGCCTCTGTGTATCAATAACTCTTGTTGATAACGAATACTTAATTTTTCTTTGACTTCTATGTATACAGTCTAGCGCAGGTCTCTGTCATGAGTGACCACACAGTGAATTCTTGTTTGGCTGACCTAAACTTAAGAAGCCAAACCCAGGGCTTGAGTGATGCCTACAAGTGAACCAGAGAAGTACACTTAGCTTCTGCAACTCTCTGAGTGTATTGTCTAACTAGCCCTCCAAACCAGATGTGGAAAGACTTCCAGCTTAGATTTAGGTTAGTGCTATATAGTAGAATAAAAGAACAAAAGAGTATGGTTACATGTGTAAATATCTAACTGTGTTTCTGGATGCAAAGAAACTCCTATGCATTACTGATTTGCAAAAGATTGCACAAAGGATGCAATATATTGAAAATAATTTTCTAAAATATTGCTGGAGCAATAAAATGCTGCTGGATAATTTCTAAAGTATGCTGCTGGAGCATCCCATAAATTTGCATGGGACATTTAAATAACTCTATGTGAATCATAAACTTTTTCTAAAAATTGCTTTTTAAATAAATTAGGCTTCAGTTCCTTAATTAATGATTTCTAGGCTAGGAAAAGCACTAATACATTTAGTTGTCACTTCAATAATATCAAAATAAAATGTGCAGCAACTACTAGCCCCCATCAATGACACTGAAAGTTTTTGCCAGTTTTAACCAGGTCATCAACACTATATGTCATCACATCTGGATGCATCTGAATGTGAAAATAAGAACTCCTACCATTAATTTAAGAATATAATTACTCCCCAAAGCAACAAAAAATGGCGTTTTCAATTTTATAGGTAGTTTCATCATTATAAAATATGAAATTATATAACTGTTACATCTTATACCATTTTATCCTTAGATCACAATCTATATCACATTTTCATTATTATCATACACATTTGTTTTCTGCCTCAGCACACAGTGGGCTCTCAATTGATATTGGCTGGATAAATATATAGTGGAATATGCTTGATTATTCCATTTCTTCTTATGTTATCTTGTATTTCTTATCTCTCTTGTATTGTGTCACTTAGCTAAGACATTTCATCTTTTATTCCTTTTAGATTCTCTTGGCATTTTTCCTCTCACTGACTGCATTACACTTGATATCACAGTTCACAATTTTACCTAAAAATTATTTGTGTAATTTATGTCTCTAATATCTACATTCTTCCCTCCACTGAAGGAGGGCACATTGAAGAGGATGATGCAGATGTTAAAGTATGACAGTCGAATAATGATGGCAAAGATAATACAGCCAATAAAATAGGAGTATGTGGAAAAACAGAAAAATAGTGTCTGGGGGACAGTAGGTATTCAATACATATTTATTAAATAAATATAAAAGTGAATGAATGAACTCAAACTTCACTTTTTCTTTTAAACTTTCCTAACCTTTGGAACTGAATTAATTCATCCCTTTCTGCTGTTCTGTAAAATAATCACAACAATAATAGTAGTTAATAGGTACCGAGGGATTGTTTTGTGTCAGACATCATTTAAAATGCCTTCAAGGTATTAACTTACTTCATCCTTACAGCGGCTCCATAGGGTAGCTACAATAAGCTCCTCATTTTATAGATAAAGATACTCAGACACAGAGAAGTTAACCTACCCCAGGTCACGCAGTCAACAATCAGTCAACAAACTGCCTACCCACAAACAGACAAGAACTTCTCGACATAAGCATTTTGCATCGTTTATCTCAGTTTCTCCAATGTCTAGTTATAGAACAGCACCTGGAATATAGCAAGTGCTTGGTAATTTCTGATAAATGAATGCATGGATATCTTAAGAGTAATGAATAATATGAACCAACCATACAATATAAAACCAATTCCTGACATACTTGCCAAACTACAGGTCTCCAAAGTTGAGAGGAGCTCCCAGCCATTTTCCCTATCACAGGGGATGCTCTGCCCAACCCTTTCCTCTCTTTGCCTCTGGACGAGGAAATATTAATTTGACCTCTGTTATATCACACTGCTGTCATCCTCACTTCCTTATATCATCAGCCTCACTGGCCTTATTTCTAGTTCTTAAACGCACCAAGCATGTTCCCACCTGAAAGCCTTTTCTGTTCTTTCTGATGGAAATGCTCTTTTGCCAAATTTTCTCATGGGTAGAGACCTTTAGCCAGTCAGATCTCAGCTCAGTCATGATCTGCTCAATGAAGTTTCCTTGACCAAATATAAAATTACCTTAGGCAGAAGCCATGTGCTCCAGTTCAGCTTGGCATGGAGATAAACTGTGGAATTTTAGATACAAATCCTAGTTATTATAAAGTAACTTACTTCTAACTTATATTGTCCTTTGGGCATTTTTCTCCCAAAAGTAACTCAGAAATAAGAGAAGTAACTGGGCCAAAACAAGCTGTAGGCGCGCCTGTAATCTTTGGCCATTATACAATTGAATAGCACCTCAAATTCTATGATTAACCCTACAAATATTCATTTGCTTCCTGACCAAAAAGGGAAAATTAATGTACGAATGAGCAAAGTCATGGTGACAGAAAGTGACAAAGAACAATCTTGAAGGGAAAAATAAAGTGCAAAATAGTATTCCATTGTTAAAATCGAACTAGATATATATGAAATTCAGGTCTTTTTATAAACCACCGAGCCATAAAATTGGTCCCCTAGGCAGTCACCTCTGCAATCACCATTGTCAAGCCTTCAAATGACATAAGAGAGGATTACCCAATTTTCTGGATCCCTTTCTCACTATCCACTAGGCCAGAGTGTCTCAACCTCAGCACTAATGACATTTGAGGCCTGATAATTCCTTGTTGTAGAAGTGTGTTCTGTGCACTGTAGTATGTTTAGCAGCTTCTCTGACTGCCACTCACTAGATATAATTAGCAACCACCCCCCATTCCCACACCAAGATATGATGACCAAAAAAATCTCCAGACATTGCTAAATGTCCCCAGGGGGATAAAATTGCCTCAGTTGAGAACTCTAGAAATAATTCCTTCTAAATCCACTGTAGTTTGGACCAAAGTATGAGAAGAACTACAGGTTTACAGCTATGTGGCTTGCATTTCACTTAAACTTGTAGCAGTCTTTTTGACAAACAATGCTGGGAAAAGTAAACATTCACATGTAAAAGAATGAAGTTGGACCTTTACCTTACACCCTACACAAAAGTTAACTCAAAGTGAATCAAAGACCTAAGCATAAGAGCTATGACTATAAAACTCCTAGAAGGAAACATAGGAGAAAAGCTTTATGACTTTAGATTTGGCAATGAGTTCTTAGCTATGACACCAAAAGCACAGGCAACAAAAGTAAAATTAGACTACATAAAAAAATAAAACTTCTGTGCATCAAAAGATACACCCAACAGAGTGAAAAGGCAACCTATAAAATGGGAGAAAATATTTGCAAATCCTATATCAGATAAGGAGTTAATATCCAGAATATAGAAAGAGTTCAACAACAACAAAAAAACAACTCAATTTAAAAATGGGTAAAAGGGACTTCCCTGGTGGTACAGTGGTTAAGAATCCACCTGCCAAAGCTGGGGACAGAGGTTCAAGCCCTGGTCCAGGAAGATCCGACATGCCACGGAGCATCTAAGCCCGTGTGCCACAATTACTGAGCCCGTGCACCACAACTACTGAGCCTGTGCACCACAACTACTGAAGCCCATGCACCTAGAGGCCCTGCTCTGCAGCAAGAAAAGCCACCGCAATGAGAAGCCCGCACATTGCAACAAAGAGTAGCCCCCCACTCGCCACAACTAGAGAAAGTCTGCAAGCAGCAACGAAGACCCAATAGTATTTATTTACTTATCCAAAAAATAAATAAATATATTAAAAATTAGCCCCTATTTTTAAAAAAATGGGTAAAAGACTTGAATATACATTTCTCCAAGAAGATATAAAAATGGCCAACAAACACATGAAAAGATGCTCAATGTCACTATTATGTAAATGCAAATCAAAACTACAATGAGATATTAGATACATCTTATACTCAGTAGGGCAACTACTGTCAAAAAAACCCAGAAAATAACAAGTGTTGGCAAGGATGTGGAAAAACTGGAACACTTGTGCATTGTTGGTGGGAATGTAAAATGGTGCAGCCATTAGGGAAAACAACCACTATGATGTTTCTTCAAAGAATTAAAAATGGAATTAGCATATGATCCAGCAATTCTACTTCCGGCATATACCTCAAAGAATTGAAAGCAGGGTCTCAAAGAGATATTTGTATACCCATGTTCATAGCAGCATTATTTGCAATAGCCAATCAGTGGAAGTATGAGACCAAAAGGTTCATAGGTGAATGAATAGATAAAATATGGTGGTTTCCAAAGGCTAGAAGGGAGAATGGAGAGTTGTTGTTTAATGGGTATAAAGTTTCAGTTTTGCAAAATGAATGTGTTCTGGAAATTGGTTGTGAAATAATATGAATGCTGTTAACACTACTGAACTATATACTTAGAAATACTTTAGACGGTAAATTTTATGTTATGTGTATTTTACCACAATTAATTTTTTTTTTTTTTTTTTTTGCAGCATGCGGGCCTCTCACTGTTGTGGCCTCTCCTATTGCAGAGCACAGGCTTCGGACGTGGAGGTTCAGCGGCCGTGGCTCACAGGCCCAGCCGCTCCGTGGCATGTGGGATCTTCCCGGACCAGGGCACGAACCCGTGTCCCCTGCTTCGGCAGGTGGACTCTCAACCACTGCGCCACCAGGGAAGCCCATACCACAATTAATTTTTAAAAATTGTATCAGTAAGTAGCGATGAGTGAAACGAACACAAATTCTCTCAGATTTGGAAATCCAAGATGCAAAGCATCATCCTAGGAGTATCAGGGCCTTAAATATGGGTTATTATTAGATACTAGGACCCACCGGCATCTCTGTAAAAAGAGCAGCCTCTCCCCTGGGTACCATTGTGATTTGCCTTTTGTTCTGCATATTTCAAAGTATGTCAAACTCAGTCATTATTTCACTCATTCTTAATTAAACACTTAATTAAATAAAAATTCATCCAGTGCTGATTATAAGTCAAGCATAGCACTGAGGGAGGAAGAGTGTGTAATTCAATTCTGGGGAAGCAATATTTGATTTTTAGAAATCTGCAGCTGAACACAATCATAGCATAGTTTAGTAGTTAAGAACACAGACTCGGGCCTGACCACCTAGGTTTGAATTCTGGCTCTGCCACTTGGTAGCAGTGGTCATTTTGCCTTTTTGCCTGTTTCCTCATCCTTAAATTGGGTTTACTAATAATACATTATTCATAAAGTTGCTATGAGGATTAAATGGTTTAATATTTTTGAAGTTGTTAGAACATTACCGGACATGTAATAAGGGCTACATAAGTACTCATTAAACAAATTCACAAACATGTGCTGAGCACCTAATTAAATAAAAAAGACCCTGCTAGAAGTTTGAACATTTGCTTGAACTGTGCCCTAGAACCTACTACTTAACATAGCGAAAGGGGATTCCTAGATGTTGGGCTATTTCAAGAAAATGTTCAAGTCCTTGAAAATATCCCCTCCATCTGTGATGACTGAGAACAGATTGTTTAATGAAGAGGAGGTGTGACGACTGCTAAGTTTCCTCGTACCGGACTCACAGTGTAGTTACTTCTCCTGTCCTCACAGCTTTGATCTGCACAGAAGGAAGTAGAGAGCAAGCACGTTGTCATGGTGTGCAAACTATGATTGCTTTCAAAGAGAAATGCACCATTAAAATCAAATGTTGTTTAAGAAAATAAAAGCAAAAACAAAAAAATGCAAAGTTAAAAACGTATCTACTCTATCAAAGTAGAGTCATGGATAGAATTACAATGATGCTCTCCGAGCGCCTGAGCTGCATTACAAATGTGAAATCTTTTATGAGAACCAGATGGAAACAATAAATGCCTAGAGAATTGAGAACATGTTAAAAATGAAAATCCCAATCCAAACACAATAACTATGTCTGATGTATGCTACTGCAGAACCAGAAAATATTTAGAACATAAACTCCTAAAAGGTTGTCTTTCGTTGAAAATTAAACAGCTCTTAAGAGCTCCCAACTGCTAAAAACTTGGATAAAAATCTTGCATAGAAGTTCAAGAAACAGCACTTGGACCTGGGCAAAAAGTGATAAGACATAACTCTTGATATTTGTCATTATTACGATAGAAAAAGGAAAACAATTATAAATTCTAGGTCACAATTAACAAGTTTCTTGAGTACCTAGAAGGAAGAAGTTTTAACTACCATAACCTAGAAAACCATATATAAATTCTGTTTTTATATCAAAAACAAAAAATGGGTTCTTTCATTTTATACATTCATTCATGTTTTAGAAATATTCTAATTGTTCAACAAATAGTGTCTGTGCAGGTTTCCTCACACCCTATAATTTTGGATGTTACATTATTATATCACCCTCTGCCTTGCCAATATCTCAGTGGTAAAACAGTGACCAAACTAAGTGTGTCTCATATGCAATAGAAATACAGACACCCAGGAGCTTCCCTGGTGGCATAGTGGTTGGGAGTCCACCTGCCGATGCAGGGGACGCGGGTTCATGCCCCGGTCCAGGAGGATCTCACGTGCCGCGGAGCGGCTGGGCCTGTGGGCCGTGGCCGCTGGGCCTGCACGTCCGGGGCCTGTGCTATGCAGCAGGAGAGGCCATAACAGTGAGAGGCCCTGTACTGAAAAAAAAAAAAAAAAGAGAAATACAGACATCTTAGAAAAAAAATTAAGAAATTCAGTTCAAAAGTTACTTGCCAGAGACCATGTAAGGTAAATAAGACTAAATTATTGTGGTGGTCATTTTGAAACATATACATATATAGAATCAACATGTTGTACACTTTAATATGCATACATATGTTGTACCATTTTATAAATGGTGTATGTCAATTATACAGCCATAAAACTAGAAATGAAAACAAAATAAAATAAAATCCTTTGCCAATAAAAAATAAAAAGAAATAGCACCTGGCCTCAAAGAAATTAGTCTTAAACAACTTATGGTTAACAGAGAGGAAGGGTCGGTGAGGAGGGATAGTCAGGGAGTTTAGGATTGACATGTACACACTACTATACTTAAAATGGACAACAAACAAGGACCTACCATATAGCACAGGGAACTCTACTCAATATTATGTAACAACCTAAATGAAAAAAAAATCTGAAAAAGAATAGATACAAATATATGTATAACTGAATCACTCTGCTGTACACCTGAAATAACACAACATTGTTAATCAACTATACTCTAATATAAAATAAAAATTTTTTTTTTAATTTAGTCTAATACAATGACCTCTAATATTTTTTCTTCAACATAGTGTCTTACGAACGACATTTACAATTCTGATACTCTGTCCTAAAAATACTCATATTGCTGTTCTTTTAATAGCCTGGTTGTAGCATGGGGGAAAAACTGGTCATGGTAATTTAAACTTATGTGCAATTCACACTGCATTTACTCTATGAATACCCTTTTCACTCTTGCTGATTCATGACATATTAGTGACATGGGAACAACCACTGTTCTAGTGTGAGTCAAAGAAACATACTTCCAATTAAAGAAATATACATGTATTACTGTCCTATAATGCTGAAGACTGATCCAACTTTCTGCCCTTAGAAATACAGTTAAAGGACTCACCAGTTTATATGTGTATGTTAAGGCAAGGAGAGAAGTTTGATTAATCTTTGACAGGTTGGTGAGGTTGACTATAATATCACATGATGCCAAGAAGTCTTGTAGGAAGAAAACAGAAGAAAGTCAATGGGGCAGAAATTTAGAAAGTCACTGAATCGTGGCGGAGGAGTAAGACAGATTGTAGAGGGCTAATCTGTGAGTGTAAATTGAAGTCCTGCATATAGGAAAAAAGAAAAATAATATCTACTCAGTGCCTATTATGCATCATATTATTTGACTCAACCTTCACAGAAATAAAGTTGATGGCATAGTGGGTATAATGGGAGGAACAGACTAGATTATTTATTTGCCTAAGATCATACAACTAGTAAACAATATAATCAGAATAGGAATTAAAGTTTTTTCATTGTAAGTTCGATATATTTTCCTTATGCCTGTGCATCTCTCTCTCCTCTCTCTCATACTTATCTACTGTGAAATTTTAATTTTTTTTAATTTTAAAAATGTATATTTGCATATAAAATTGCTTCTTTGAGGGGCAGTTACTTTTACTATTTTATTTATCACAATAATTATTTAGTAATTATTTCTCGTTGTACTTTAAATTATCTGTTCACATTTCTCTCTCCTATCAACTTGGGGGCTCAGTGCTTAAACCTGGAAGGTATGCAAACGGTCTGCCCAATTCATTTTTATTCGTTCATTCATTCATTCAACAAATATGTATTAACTGTCTACTATGTGCTAGCTTGTGTTATGAGTTTAGGAGATTTAGCAATGAACAAAATAGACAAAGTTTCTGTCATTATGGAATTTATATTCTAGTGGGAAAAGGCAGACAGTAAGATAGATGATAGGCAGAGAGAGATGATGTAAATATGGACATGAATAGAGTTGTGCGTGTAGATATATACATACAGACAAAGATGTAGAGCTATACATCAGGTATGGACAAGTACTGTAAAGAAATCAAAACTGAGTTAAGGATAGGAGGAAGGCTATTTTATATTGCTTTTATCTCGGTGGTCAGGAAGATCCTCTCCAATGAGATGAATTCAAGCAATGATCTGAAAAAAGGAAGAAGGCCATACAGATATCTGGGGGATGCTGTTTTCTGACAACAAAAAAAGGCAGAGGCTTTGATAAGGGATGCTGCCTAGACTGTTTGTTTGAGGACCAGCAAATAGATCAGTGTGTCTGGAATGGTGTGGGGAGAGAAAGGAGTTTTAGAAGTTAATCAGCTGAAACCAATAGGGCCTTGCAGGTATGGCACATACACGTCAATCCACACTCTGAGTGACACGGGCTGCTCTTGAAGGATTCTGAATAGAGGAGTGGCACAATCGCTCACATGTTATAAAGAATCACTGTGGCAGCTGCATGGGGAATACATTGTAAGGAGGAAAGGGTGAAAAGCAGGAGTGTCAGGTAAGAGGTTAATTTAATAATCCAGGTATGAGATAATGGCGACCTGGATCAGAACGGCGGCAGTGGTGGTGATGAGAAGTGGTCAGATTCTGGAGACATTATGAAGGCAGAGCTGACAGAATTTGTTGATGCATTTGGAATGTGAAATACCAGAAAAAAGCAGGTGCCATGGAAGACTCCAAGATTTCTGGCGTGAACAATTAGAAAAATGGAATTGCATTTTACCAAGATGGAGAAGACTGGGAAACAGATTGCAACAAGGGTGGGATGTCGGGGATGAAAATTATGACGTCAGTTTTGGACATTCTCAGGTTTAGCTGTCAAGAAGGCTGTTGGATAGATACACAGGTCTGGAGTTCACAGAAGTCTGGCTAAAGATACAAATTGGAATCATCAGTGTACAGATATTATTTAAAGTCACGAGTCTGAGATACTTGGCCTAGGGAGTGGTGTAGACAAAACAGAGAAAGAGAGAGAGAGAGAGAGAGAGGGCACATTCCTCTGGGGACATTCCAATGTTTAGAATTTGGGGAGAAGAACCAGCTGAGGAGATGGAGAAAGAAAAGCCTCTGAGGAAGGAGAGAGATTATAGTATCCAGGAAGCCAAGTGAAGGCAACGTTTCAAGAAAGAAGAAGCAATCAACTATATGATATGCTGCTGATGGGCTAAGTAAGATGAGGATTGCTAATTGATCATTAGATTTGGCACATGGATGCCATAACCTCAGTAAGAACACTCTTAGTGGAGTTGTGAGGGGAAAACTTGATTAGAAGTTTTCAAAGAAGGCCTGGAGGAGAGTAAGTGTAGAGAGACATATAGACTATTATTCTGGAGAGCTCTGCTATAAAGGGGAACAGATATAGGGTAATAGATGGAGGGGTTCATGGGGTCAAAGAGGGCCTTTGAAAGAATAGAGCTATAGACTGATAGACATAATCAAATAGGAAGGAAAACTGATGACGCAGAAGACAGCAGGGACAAGTGCAAGAGCAAAGCCTATTGAGGGGGAGAGGGGAGAGGCTGGCCTTAACCAGGTACACAGAGAAATAGGAAGGAGGGCAGGAAACATGGGCATGGAACAGGTAGGTGGTAAATTCAGTGAATGAGTGAGAGGTTTGCAAACACAACTACACGCCTGGGACATTCAGCCCATCATCTGTGTCCCAGACCTTGAGGACACTGGAAAATGCCCTTTCATCCTCCAAAATACTTCCCTTTGCCTCTGCTTTCTATTGTGTCAAATTCAGAGATTAATTTGTCTGGTTTAATGTTTATTTCACTAAAATGGAATAACACATTAAACCCTGTGAGTCAATTATGCTTAAGTGCAAATGAATCTGTCAGGTCCTCACTGTGAGAAGGCTTTTAATAAGGGAACATGAGAGTATGATAACTCTGGATGTCTCCCCATAGGAGTTGGGAGTTGGGGGTTAAGAAAGGGGGTGAAGTGGATTGTGTGAAGGAGCACCGCTGAATCTGTGGACCTTGCCAATATGTACAATGTGTAACTCTAAATCAGAACACATGGGCTAATTCTTGGTTTACCACTCTGTAGCTTGGTTACTCAGCATCAGTCAGTTGACCTTCCTGAGTCTCAGTTTCCTCATCTGTAAGTAGAGGTGAGGATTAAATGATATAAGGTGTATGTGGTAGCACTTTTCTATTATTGCCCCATTTTTTATTTAAAAAATTAAAATACTGCTGTCTTGTTCCTTCCTCTCCTGGGGCATATTTTCTGCTTGCTCACACCAGCAGTCTGCTTATACCCGACCTCTTGCTGGTACATCAGATTCCCAAGTACAGTTCACTATACTTAATACTGATTAACTGCTCAAGAAAATAAGTCATCATAACATATGCTGATTCAAGGCTCACAGACATTTGGAAAGGGGAGCACCACGGTTGCTCTGTAGAACTTTAGTTTCATAATCAGATTGACACCACTTGGTAGTCATGAGAGAGCACTATATTTTATACTTGTATACTTTTAACACTAGAATCTATCAAATAAAATGATTTCACATGCCAAATTATTATATACACTCCTTGGTTAGATAAAAGATCCTTAATGGCAAAGCATATCATGTTTGCATCATTCCACAATACGCATTTGTTGATTGGAATCAACAAAAAGTAAAAATGCAAGCCACGTATCAGAATTAATTCACTAAGCAATGTCTATCTGGTTTTCAGCCACTGAAAAAGGACTAACATACACAAATATAGTAATGCTTTAAGACACTCTAAACATAAACATCTAAACTTCCAGAGTACTAAATACTTGGCAAAAGCATTCTTAGGGTTCACATAAAATATGAAATTCATTAATACATTTTAAAGCCGAGTCACATTTTTGAAAATCTGATACGTATAAAACTTCTTAGAAGCCTTTTTTTTCCGTCTGAACGTTTTTGCCAAGTTACTTTGCAGAAAACCAAAGCACTCTATAAACACTGGCATTCAATATTCATACCATAATGCATAAAGTAAGGATGGTAGAGCAGGTAATTATTAATCCCTTTTGACAAAAAAGCTACCAGCCACAAATGTATGCATATGTGCTTACTGGGCATTTTGGATGCAGCTGGCATTAAAACCCAAATCCCTTGAATCCCGAGCAAGTACTGTGTTTATAAAGATAGCTCTTTCATAATAAGATAGCACTTTCATAATATTAGACTCTGCAAAGCTTTATTCAGATGAAGCAGTTGCTTGATTTAATCTACAGTTACCAGATAGGTTCCTAAAAATCTTATTTTTATTAATTTAGACAGAATCAGAAACTTGGCATAATTCTTTTGAAGCCCAAAAGTACTCTACTTTATTGCACTGTTGCAAAGGTTTGAGTTTATATGGATCAATGATGTACAAATTCACTTGAACAGAGCTCCTAGTCTTAAAGATATAACCTTTTACTGCCTTTCAATTGCTCAGAGACAGAATCAACCTGATCAATGATAATGTGAGAAGGAAGTCTGTCAAAAGAGAAGCCATAACCTTTATTTCTGTTTTCATCCTTAAATACTCTTGGAAACGACCAAGAAATACAGAGCAATTTGACTTAAATGCTGTAAAGTCATCTGGATAAAGGTGAAATACAACTTGCACTGGACTGAACATTGGTTATCTGAGCTTTCTGTTATCTTTCTGCAGGAAGCATGAAAGTGATGTAAAGACCCATGAGGGTAGTAAGACCCAAAGGTACCATTTAGTCTAGCCCCTTTCTCCACAGTCTGTCCCTTAAGTGGTTCCATAGAGCAGAAACTCCTCCCTTTCTGAAAAATAAAATGTTTGTGAGGCAGTGTTCATGGTATTTAATCATGTTTATTAAAATGATGTTCTTTACATACAACACAAATACACCTACAGCATTTTGTACTCATTAGCAATAGTTTGTCATTACTGTCTGTCCTATAAACTTATCTTTCCTCTTCTTTCAGAAAACAGGTTCCAATTCTTTGTGCTTTTCAACAATTCTATTTAATTTTATAAATATCATATATGAATAGGGAAATAATTGTTTTATCTATACTTTACTGATGAGGAAGTTGAGATTCCAAAAGGTTAAATGACTATCCCTACGCTGCTCAAAAAACAAAACAAAACAAAGCAAAACAGTTTGTAAGTGGTGGCGCCAGGATGCATGTCTAGAGTCTATAACTCTAGGTCCTAAGCTCTTTTCCCATTGCCTCTCTTGAATAAACTTTCTTACATAAACAAATCACTAGGAGGTTAGATTCTACTGACTAGGGAAAACAACACAGGGACATTCTGGTACTTCGAAAAGAACATTATTTTTTTCAATTTAGAAGTAATTTATTTAAATTCACTTAGAGAAAAAGTGTTTCATCAGCATCTAGTTTCACTAATGGAGACAAGTATCAAATTCAGGAAGGTAACTGGAATTTTAAAGAATAAAGAGCATTTTATGGCCAAAGTCATTTGCAGTTGTCTCTGTGAAAAATGAGAGGGATTAAACCCCATAACGCAGAGTGATTTCTTTTTCTATTTAAATTTTATTTTACTGTTGTAAGAACACTTATTATGGGCTTTAAGATAATGTACTATCCTATGAAACTAAGGAATATCTAAGTGGCCTAAAAAGAATGAATTTAATATGTACAACATTGCTCAATAACAACTTATTTAATTAAACCATGTCATATCAAATATTTAATTTATATTACTACATATATATATTACAAATTGTTATATGAAATCATAAGTTCTGGATACATGTGTGAACTGATGTCTGCTGGTTACCTCTCATTGGCCAAGGATTGGGCTAAGCATTGTACACACATTACTTCATTCAATCTTCACAGTGGCTTGATGAGATACAAGTAGTATTTTTCTAATTTTGCAGACGGAGAAAAGAGGAACTAAGGTTAAATGGTTTGCCTAAAACCTAGTATCTGGTAAAAGGTGGAGTTAGGATTCAAATGCTGTGCTCTTTGCACTGCCCAGCTTCCTAAAGTCCCATGTTGTTTTGGTAAATTTGAGCATGTTAGAGACACAACCCTGTTTTCTGGGTGAGCTCAGTCCTGGCTGAGCAGGCTGATAGATAGGTAAGGACAAAGGCCATGGTTATCCCCAGGAAGTTAACATCTGCATGTGGATTTCAATGGTAACCTCTCAGAAGGAAGTCTGGGGCACTTAAGACATCAGCAAGAGAGACTTGGATCCCTGAGTTTCTTTGTCCTGCCTTTCTAAACTGCTCTTCAGGAGACCTAAATCGGCCTGATGGTGAGAGACAGGTTTCCTGTGTAAACTGCTGAGGTAATTGTGGCCCAAATAAGCCACAAAAGCACTTTCGGATTCTCTGCACTGTGACAAACAGTCTGTGCTTATTAATTTGTGCAGAAATATAAAGGGTAGCAAGGAGACATTTTGAGAAAAATGAGTTTTTGATGACACTGGAATTTTTCCAAGGCATTTGTTCACTGAATCTTATATTGGCTTTTTATATGTAGGATCCTGAAATAGACAAGGCATCTTCTTATGCTTTTTTTTTATTCCTCTCAAGCTTATTGGTGCAAGTGGATGGAATTCAAAGTGCTTTTCTTCCTGTCTCTTTCGCACAGTATATGATAACACATGGCTTTTTCAAATATGTTGGTGATAGCAGCCAAACAAGGCTATAAAGTTTCTTATTGGGGATGTAAGCTATTCACATTGGGTCTTCTGATATGCACTTCAATATAATTTAGCTTGGTTCATTAAAATGTGATTTTCACATGATCATAAGTGAATGATATTTTGTTTCCTCAGTATGTAGAAGGGTCACACCGTGAATATTATAAAATCATTTATTTACAAATGCAAGTGCACTTTGACTCTTTCAAATTAGCACATTTCATACCCACTGATGCTTTTCAAATAATGAAAAATAATTTCTGCTTTACCAGCCATGGTTGACAATAATGTGAATGTTTGTGTGTGCTTAGAGATTTGGTAAGATAATTAAACAGTAGCATCTATTATGTGACTTATAATGCATGAAGTATTCCACTAGTACTTTAATACATTTTCTTAGGAGATAGATAGTGGGATAGATAGTAAATACATTTTTTAAATTAAATTAACATTTGAAAATATTTAAACATAAGGCTATTTTCTCCACTTTGAAAATGAAGGAATTAAGGTCCAAGACAGATAAGTAACTGGTCTAAAATTTCAACAGCAAGTCAAGAGAAAATACTGAAACCCAACCTAGCTTCCTTGACTCCAGATAATGTAACATAAAACAAAGATCAACAGTAAAAATAAAATTCAAGATAACATCAAAATTATATAATGATAGAACCCCATGTGTAGTATATTAAGAAATTATATAATATTCCATATTAATGATACAAGTTTTATAGTTTTAGAAAAAAAAATAACATCTCTTTTGGGGGGAAGAAAAAATTGAATGCTACAGACATCTACCCTCTTAGAAATGGTTTCAAGTACCTAAAACCAACAATTTATCACCACGAAAAGTCATAAACTATTATAGATACCTCTAACCCTCCACTATAACTGCTTCAGTAGTTCATTTTTTAAAATGGCCCACAAACTTATTCATAACTTGTCAGTATATTAGTCAACTATTAAGAATTAAACTCAAATTTTTATATGAGAACATGTTGATGAAATGGAAATAATTAATTCTGTACTTTTAAAATATGAGGCTCTTTTTGATCCCAAACTAATACTTTCCATCTAAGTGTGCTGTCTTCAAACTATAGAAAACATATATAAGAGTTTATATATGGAGAGAGGTACAGAGATGGAGTAAATATGTAAAAACAGTAACAATCAGTAAATCTAGGTAGAGGGTGTTCATTGTACTACTATTCTTTCAACCTTCTGAAATTGTAAATCTTCACTACCAGTAACCTCTCCTTGACCCGCAGATAGGTCTATCCTCCTCATTTATTCTGCTGCCATTCCTGGACATCTTAGATACATATAATCTTAATGTTATAAATTGTCTGGAAATTTCTATGACTCTATCAAGCACAGCTACCCAGAATTCTTTTTCCCTATCTACCCATTTATCTCTTACATTGGTGGTTTTCAAGCATCTGGAGATTACAGAATCTATGTGTGTGACTCCTCCAAATTTCTCCAAGCCTAGATTCATCCATGTTTCTTTGTTGGGACCCGGGACCAGGAAAAAGATCGTCACTATCTTATTTTTTCAAGGAATTCCAAAAATGGGTGCAAGAACACTAATGTTTCACAAAATTCAGTTTGAAAGCAGTTTTCCTTAAAGCCACACTACTCCTACCCCTTTATTTCCAATCTGTGTAATTTGCAGAAGTTGGAGTTGTGAGGGGTATAGGGAGGAGGAGGGGGGAAGCCGGGCCTGTCAGGGGTGCATGCCGAGTGACAAGTGTTCTTTTCCACAAAAGGTCAAGAGAAGTAGTCATTCGTATTCTCCCTCAAAGAGAAAATGTCTAAGTTCTAGCAAGAAGCAATCTGAGAAGGTCAACAAATTACTTTCATTTTTTTAACTTAAAGTACACAATGGGATTCAAACATATCTTTGTCAAACAAATTACTAGGAGTGACAGAGGTCCCAACCTCTCAATTCAGAAAAAAATGAGACAGCACCAAGTGAAAATTTTCACTCCTGAGGATGTCTCTTCTAGAATACAGGGTTATTAATTCACAATTTCCTCACTCTGCAAGTCATGGACTCTTACTTCCAAGTTCCCCGGGGAAATTCTATCAAAAGCTCAGTGTCAATATTTTTTAGATGCTGCGTCAGTGGGAAAATATCGATAATTAAGCATTCTAATATATAATATGCAGATATGTTAAAGGCCAAATAACAAATATATTCCTCTGTACAACACTTCCACTGAGACAGTTAAGAGATATGTAGAGCTTCCCTGAGCTGAAACACCTACTGTGCTGTTTGATACGTGAAGAACACCGAATAAATAACTGTACAGTGCTACAGACAAATATTTACAGCACTACAGGCTAGGTAACATGATTTGTACACAGTGGCTTAATTAAATAGGCTACCATGTAAAACACTTAGCCTCTAGTGAGATATTGTAATTAAACCTGTATCTACAGTATCATAGAACACAAAATAGAAAGCAAGTTAGAGTAGCCCTACTGGCAGAAAGGGAACACAACTATTAAGAGATGGATGAAGTAAGGATGCTTGTAGAGTATCAACTAAGCTTCCTTTTCTCCTCCTTTATAACAGGCTAAAGGAAAGTGCTATAAGAATAAGGAACAGAACATAGGAACAATATTCATTTTTTCTTTTATTTTTTATCAAATATTTACCAAGCGCCAGCCTTTCTTTAGGTGCCTGGGATATAGTAAACAAGACAGAATCCCTGCCCTCATGCAATTCTGCTGGGTTGGTATACAATAGAAGAGAAAAACAACGTAACAAAGAAGCATGTCTTTTCCAGTAATGTATTTCCAGGTAATGATAAGACCCAAGAAGATAAATAAAGCAGAACAAGGGACAAAAAAGGGAAAGGTGCTTTTTTAGACAGAGGGGTCAGCAGAAACCTCTCTAGCAAGTGATATTTGAGTAGAAGCCTGAATAGAAGTGAGAGAGTGAGCCACGTCAACATCTAGGGAGCTTCCAGGCAGAAGCAAGTGCAAGGTCCCGGAAGTGGAAACATGCAAGGTTGGTGAACAGAAAGGAGGCTAACGTGGCTGGAGAATAGGAGATGAGGTCACAGGTAGCGTGGAGCCAGATAATGTAGGGCCCTGTAAATCATGGCAAGCACTTTAGATTCTTTTCTGGGAATCATTTAAATGCAAGTATAATGTTGCTGACGTCTTGACAGTGATGGTAGAGAAGGAAGCACCATAAACATCCAAGTAAAAAAACTAGGAGACAACAAAAGAAGGAAGAATGGGAAAAGAAAGCAAATGGAATTTCACAAAAGGGCTTAGACTTTAGCAGTTGGGCAGCAGGCATGCCTGCTGGGCCACCTTCCGGTGTGTGTTCTGGGGGGTTGTCATCATTACTTTACAAAGCCCTTTTTCCAGTAAGTATTTTTAAAATCCAATACATTGAAGACTTGCAGACACTAAAAGGCCAGGAAAATACCATTTATAGACTTGCATTACTGAGAAAATGCTTGCTCTGATTAAAGCAATAGAATCACGCTATGTATGAGGCATAGATTTCCACTGGCATTGAGTTCAGACTGTGGACTAAAATAATCTTTGTAAAAATCTCACCAGGATTATACACAAAACACAACACAAAGCACCCCTAGTAAATGAGGACTGAGCTACTAGGTTTTCCCCAGATGCACCCATCCTCCCGAGCACCTTCGCTAGGACTGATACATTTGGAAGTAGTGCATCAACTAGAACTACGCACAGCATCATGCTGGAGGTGATAAATGCAAGGGATACCAAATTTACATACTTCCTTCCCAGTTTCCATAAACCATAATTTAAGTCATAAAGAATGTCATAAGCACAGTTTTCGATGTTTTGGGATATACACAATAACTAGAAGTCATTATCTCTCAAATGCACATTCTCCCTTTTCCCCCTCCTTCTAATCCTCTCATCTTCCAATCCACTCTCCACAATGGAGTGCAAAACATCGTTCCAAAGTAAAAGCTATTTACGGCAATCCCCTTCTCACAACCTTGCAGTGGCTCCCCACTGATGATGGAATAAAGCCCCAAGTTCATGACATTGGAAGCCCTAGGGTATGGCTGCAATCTATAGGCAGAGTCTGACTTCCTATCTCTCCCACCTTGCACTTTAGGCTGTAACTCCAATGAACTTTGCTCACCTTCCCCCACACTCTGAGTCAAATCCCAACTCAGCCCCTTATTTGCCGTGTAATCCTGGGCAAATTACTTGTCGTCTCTGTGCTTCATTCATTTTCTGATAAAATGGAAGTAACAGTATATAACCCATGGGCCTTTTATAGCACAAAATAAGCGAATATATTTAAAACAATGCCAGATGCATTTTTAGTGCCAAAATAAGTGTGAGTTATTATTACTGTTATTTGCTGATGGAATTTTCCTATTATTGTTTCTTTGGCAAAAAAAAAAAAAAAAATGCCCTCCTGCCCACTCCTCAAAAACTCCTATTCATTCTACAAATGTCATCTCCTCTCCAAACTTTCCCCAACACATTGACTCACTTTCTAGCGGTATTTATTTTTTCTGCTGCTCTTATGACAAGTTGAGTGTCATTCTTCAACAGCATTATTTATACACTATTGATTAATTATTAATGCATAAGTGTGTCTTCCGGGGGTATATGCATTCTTTGAAGGCAAGTGCTCTATCTTTCTCATTTTGTATCTCCCAGAGTAGGGCCCATAGCACAGTAGGCTCTCAACAAATGTTTTGTTCAATCAAATGTTGAATCAGTAAATATTTAAAGACAGATATTTCTCAAAAAAATGTCCAGGGCTTCCCTGGTGGTGCAGTGGTTGAGAGTCCGCCTGCCGATGCAGGGGACACAGGTTCAAGCCCCGGTCCAGGAAGATCCCACATGCTGCAGAGCAGCTGGGCCCGTGAGCCTTGGCCGCTGAGCCTGCGTGTCCGGAGCCTGTGCTCCACAACGGGAGAGGCCACAACAGTGAGAGGCCCACGTAGCAAAAAAAAAAAAAAAAAAAATGTCCAATACTGCTAGGAAATAATTCAAGGAAATTTAAGAATAACACAATGCACAGATTTAGTAGATTTAGCTAACAAACTAGGACTAAATTGTGTAAGACAGTAAATGTGCTTAAAGGTTCAGAGAAAGGTTAAGCATATACTATTCATCACTTTCATTTTACTCTTCTCCAGTTATTCTAGCTTTGTCTTGTCAGGGGTAAGCTCCTTTAGAGTATGAACTATGCCTTTTAATACTTTTGTGGTCAAATATGAGGCACAAAAGTGCACATTTCATGAACCTTTGATAAAATGAGGAAATATTTCCAAGGTACAGGTAGAACTAAATGGGGAAAAGGAAGAAAAACCTAAGTCTTCTTTCTAATACTAACTCTGAAAGCATATTGTCCTCTGTGAAGCATATACCATGCGCAAGCAGGGACAGACAGACAGAGTGGTGCTCACCAATCCATCTGCTCTTCAAGAGCAGTGTGGTAGGCCTGGGATGTACTCAGGACCATCACCAGTAGCTTCCGTCACAGAGCATCATGCTGCTTGCTGATAATGGAGGACAACTGATAACTGAGGTTGGAACGTGAGCAAAGGAGAGAAGGTTGACAAGGCTGAACACCATGTGCTAAGTGCCAGTCAAGAACAAGCAGGCCCCATAAGACAAGCAAGATAAGGTTATGTCTCAGGAGTCATCACCCCTGATCTGGGGCTAGGAATCAATAATATGTCGACCTTAAGGACTCTGGCATTAATTTCCCCACTCATCAAAGCTCAACATTCCACTGACACTTTGTAGTGTAGGATATGTTTTTTATCTATATTGTCTCATTTCAGCTAACGTGGAGTTTGGTGTCCACTTCTTCGTTTCAGAATTCAAAGAAGAAATTAGAAATTTGGGATAATGGTACAGAGTCAAAATAATCATTAATGGAGTAGAAATACTTGGAAGAAGCTAAAGCAATTCAGAACATTTTTACATCTGCAGCAAGCAACATTGAAAAGAACACAAATTTAGAGTATTCTTATCCCTCAAATGAAACTTAAATGAGATAATACATGTGAATATTCTAGTAAAGAACCTAAAATACAGTAGGTGTTGGAGTCCATGCAGATCGTATCAGCATGTTTTACTTTTCTTGCTCACAGCAGTGCTCAATTATACATGATGAGTGAAAAAAAAATTCCTGGGACTGGTTAATAATGATCTTTATTTTCATGCAAGTTCTTATAAATTTTTTTTTATATCCATTGAAGACCCCAAAAATTATATATATATATATATATATATATATATATATATACATAATACATATATAATTCAATACCTGGACTATGAAGTAGTAAGACTGTGTACTAAGTGAGGTTATAGAACTGCTTTCTCCAGAGTCTTAAAAATAGGCCAGATTCCCATATGTCAAAGATGGAGCAATTATGGTCCTGCCCAAGGGTAAAAGGAAGCAATGAGATAATCACCCAAATTCCTTCCAGATTTAGGATTGCGTAAATACTCTGATTAGCGACAACACATTGAATATTTACTATTTGTCAGATATTTAAAAAATAATCCCAGAGTCAGTATTTCACAAGTGTTTCTTAAATCTTCTACCATTAATCCACACTTCATAACTTGGGTTTTCAAAACCAGAACTACACATTCATCTGACCAAAATATGAAATCTACAAATAACTGAAGATAAAAAAAAAATGTTCAGTGGGTTTAGATATAAACTGCATCCTCTGCATTGTTTAGCTTCATCATGAAAATTACTTTAATTTCAATGCTGGAATCAAAACAATCCAGCCTTCTTAAAAGATATCTACTGTTTACTGTAAAGTAATAACATGTTTTTGGAGACTTCTAAGTGCATATCTTGGAATTTCTAACTTAAATGCAAGGTTTGGAAAATACCAATTGTTGATCGTGAAAGAATGGTTACATTTCATCATGACAAAGAGGCAAAAATAAAGTACTTATGCTCTTATTTCCTCGTGTAAATTACATATGATTCTTAAAAATAGGAGCACATAATTTTTAGGATTAGTTAAAAAGTCATTCAAATACATATGTGTGTATTTTATGAAAAGAAATTTTCATTGAATGTTTCTTGAAAATAAATTTGAAAAATACTAAACATGCACTCAGATAAAACAACAGAAATAAATATAAATATAGACTTAGGAGTTAAAACAAACTGTGATACAACTTTTCTAAGAAACAGAAGAAGAGTGTGTGAGTTGGTAGGTAAAAATGGGTGAAAATGAATCATGTTCATAATTAAAGTTATTTTATAAGTTTGGTGGTTAGTGGATTCTTTAAACCTATATTACAGTACATCATACTAAAGTCATGTGTTTTGTTTTTTAGCAATTTGCAGAAATTTTTTTTAACTTAGCTAGAAAAAGATCACTTTAATAGCATAAGTTACCTCAAATACCATTTAATTGTTCTTTGTGTAATTTGCTGCAAGAAAATTTGTATAATGCAGGAGTGAAACTGGCTCTTTAGTCATTTTAAAATTTGGGTTCTTTTGAAAAGAAAAAATTCAGTATTTATAGTTCTACCTTCCTAGCACATCAAAAATCTATTCTAAGTAAAAGAAAGGTCATGTTATTATATTCAGGAACTCTACAATAAGGAAATATTACCAAGGTTTTATGAAGATTTATCACTATCTGAAAATCAGTTAATTAAAATTAAGTATCCTTCTTGTCAAATTATTAACCCAACTAGTAAAACATATGAGTCTATTATCTAAGTATGTGTTTTCTCACCTTTATTCCTTTTATGAGAACTAATTAACAATATACCTATATACCTTCTCCTATTCAGTTATACTACTTAGCAAACTATGTGAAAATACACACACATTAGGGGTGGGGTAAATCATGAGACAGAAGACTTCCTCAAATCACTACATACTTATATATAAACCTTCTATTTATTAAATGCTACCACTGGTAGGTGTTGAAAAACTAACCACGTGGACTCTACAAATATGAGATTACAATTAAATAAATAATAAGATTTAACTCACCAGAAAGATGACCAAAAAATGTTCCCCGATAAAGCGATTATGTGAACAACAGTGCATTGTCAGAAAACAAAAATAACCATATCATTTTTAGCTAGGTAAAGTATGTGTACTGGTTTTAACATGTGGTGTCCATCAAAGGCAAGCTACATATTTCCAGGGGTAACTTGAATTTGCCAATATACTGTGCAGTAGATTAGGCAGACAAACATTTCAGACGAGCAAAAACACAGAATTCAAGTAAATATTAATTTTTGAAAACCAGATATCCTCAGTTTATAATGTTGGTTGGCAATCTAGTATGCAGTCAAAATCCCTGTGCTAGAAATGTCTTTAAGAGGTAATAGCTCCCTGCACTGCTATGGTCCCTGGTAAATAAAAATTATAGGTACCCAATTTTGAAAGGTATATTAATCTGAAATAAAATATAACCTTCAAAGAAATCTGAAAAGGTCTACCAAAGTTTTAAAATTTCTTTTGTGCTTTTCCCTGTATTCGGTTATTATACTGGTTTAAGGAAGCTACTCTCTTGTACATAACATATATATTAAAGGTGGCAGCCTCAATACAGTTTTTACAGAGGGTTCTGGAATTTACTTGGGCATTCCCAAATAAATTGGGAATTTATTTATTATTATCTATAAATTTTATGTCACTTCTTTACAACAAGAATTTCTTAAAGATAATAGCAATTTGAATCATAAATAAAATTAATTAACCATGTGATTTCAGAAGTGGGAACTTAGTTTTCCCTTGCCTTAAGTACTGTAAAGATAGAGGCGATAAATCAAAACCACTAGTTTACATACTACAAAAAATGGCAATGCTGTAAATTAAGTTTGACTTTATACATTGTTTCAAGAAATGAATCCAAACTAAGATTGAATCACTTATCCTTGTACCAAAAATATACTATTAAAAAACATCATCAACAACCGCAAGATACACACAAAAAAGTCAGCAATCACCTCAACAGAGATTAAACAAAAAAACTGAATTTTTATAACTCCTTCAATACTCGGTTGCCCTAGAATTAGCTAGGTGGTTTTTTTTAAAGCAGTAATTTTAAAGACTCTCTACAGTGAGAGGCTCATTTTATCTGGAAACAGCTAGTGGCACAGTGATATTAACGCACAGAGCACTATATATTCTTCAGCTGACCTGCTCGCCATTCATCTCACACATGTGTTCTGTATTATGAACAAAATTCAAATGTCCTATTTGCTACATTTCTAAATCACTGTTGCTAATGAAAAGCACTCCAGACACCTCCAAGTCCCATCTTACCACGTATGAGCCACAGTGAAGCGACGACGCTGCCGAATGCTTTTATTCACCAGCAACTTTCTGAAAAAGCATGGTGAGTTCCTTGGCGAACTGCGTGGAGAAATTTTAGGAGATGTAGGTCTGTTTCCCGGTAGTCTCGGAAGCTCAAGTTCTAAGTGCATTTGCTCCTTGAAAGTCTTTATGTAAACCTCAGATTCAGAAGCGGTAAGTTCTTTTGAAGAATCTTTTGCTGTCATGTCTTATATGGAGTGCTGGCTTTCACCATCCAAAACAAAAACCTCAAACATAGCAGAGACACAGCTGCAGGTTAGGAGGCTGGTAAGTCTGCAAACTGTTCCCAGTTTAATTTAGGAAGCTGTGGCTCCAGTGTAGGAGCTGCTTAGAGCAAGAACTGCATAATCGAAGAATGGCAAGTCAGGCTGTCACAAGGAGCTTTATCAGCCTGGCTTTGCCTCTGAAAATGCGCCAAAGTGCTTCCTATGTCAGTAGCCTCCTTGTGGATGAGGTCTGTCTGCAAGCTACACACTGACACTCGCTGAATTCATTCAGCTGAATATATCAACTCATGAAATATTCATGAGGGCTTCTGATAAATCCTTTGCATGTATTTTTTTAAAAAATCTTTTCAAACATGCTGCATCCACTAATGGATAGTAAGCAAAACCCAGTCACCTATTTTTGTTTGCACAAAGAGCAGAACCAGAGCCCATCCAGCACGTGCGATGTTTAAAGTCTTCATTCAGAATTATCTTTCTCTGTAATGCACACAACAGTAACTCCACCTACTAAATGCTTATTGGCCCAGGACTATTTAAACAACTGCACTCTGTTTCCCCCTCAACAACACCCTCCATTGCCCAGATTTTCACATTTGTGAAGCCACGCTCATCATCAGTGAAAACATTAAATCAGGGATTGTCAAAAAGCCTAGCTAAAACAGCCCCCCCAAATTCCATTTCTGAATGAAAGAGCTGATTTGCTGAAGTTTTTTTTTTCCCTCTCCCCTCCAAAAGATCCAAAACCACATCCATGTAGAAAGTGTCAGCTAACAGGAAAACATTAGATTTGGTTCATTCCCCTAAGGAATTTAAGGACTAATCTTTAATCCAATAAAAATTGCCCTCATTCTTCTGCTTAACTTCATTGTCCCTGAGGTGCCCACAGCAGCCACTCTCTGTTAGATGTAAAGTCACTTCTGAAAGTCAAAGTTCCCTAGAATGGAAATGGAGGTAACAACCAGGAGAGATGAATGCTCCCCGTCACACCTGCAGGGTCCAAAGTCAAGCATCATTCATGTGTGTGTGCACGCATGCACGTGCAGGTAGATGTACACAACAGTGTCTGTGTGAGGGTATCTTTACTTGCTAGCATGTGTGTACTTGGTTCACAAGGGCATGCCAGTGAGACATATGGGCAGGGGAGTCCAAAAAAATGTCTCAAGTTCCAAAGCAGATCATTGTAACCTGAAATATCATTTAGAAATATACTGGCATGCAGCTTCTACACTTTAAAAGAAGTAAAAAGAATATTTTAGTGCTCGAAGTGTACAGATGCTGTGAAATTCTGTACCTGCAATGTCTACTACTAGGGCCAACCTGATCTCACACAAATTTGGCAAAACAGAACTGGGGCTAGTCAATGTGAGTGACAGTTCAGGAATGATTCACAGTAAGATTTCAGTGAAAAAGCAAGAAATTCATTTTTTCCTCTAAGGCGTGAGAACTTCCACCTTTATAAAATCATTTACATATGTCATATACTCTGGCTGAATATCTAAAGGGCTGAATAAGAGCAGACAATGACCTATGTATAGGAAAAAATAAACCCCACTCTAGCCCTTGGGGGAAATGGTTTAAACTTAATAGGAAGGATTTAAACTCCGAGTTTACAGGTACTGCCTTGGAAGGATATAAGTATTGCAATAGTACCCTAAAATATATTACGAACAAAGGCAAACTCATGGAATTTTAAAGTTTGAGTGAATCCCAGTAATCACCTTGTTTGGTTCCTGATTTTAAAGACGAGGAAACAGACATAGAGAACTTCAGTGACTTGTCCAAAGTCCTGTTTGTAGTTGACATTAGAGCAAAAGCTAAAACCAAGGCTTTCTGATTCCCAGTTGAATGTTCTTACGTTATACGATAAGAGAGGTCAACATAGTCATTTTGTCCAGCAAAGCCCTAGCACACACACTTTATATATTTGAAGATATTTTAACTGCTCTATTTGAGAATAAATTGTTAGTAATGTCATGAGAGAAAATATAGTTAAAGCTATCTATTATTTACTACATTATGAAAACAAAGCTAGGACTTTCTTCCAACAATAATGGGATATAAAACTGGAATGTGAGAATATGTGAAACTGCCAATATTCAGAGTGACTTATTTGCAAAAAAAATGAAATAGCAATTTGAAGTCTTATTCACTTTTTAAGGCTGCCAAAACACAATAAGCATTTTAGGGGTTTTTAAAAATTATGGCTCTCAAAATTATAGCAAATTTCACCACCCAGATTTAGTATGTGAACTGGGATTCAGATAAGGAAATGTTGACATAAACTTACCTAAAGCAGCATAGCGGTACTATTATAATTACTTTCTAATTCTTACTGTCAACTTACGTGACATTATGTGACACTTCACATTATTCTCTCTTTGCCTACTATGACAGCCAATGTCCCAGTTAAAGAAATTTTGAGAATCATCCTAAGAATTAGAATTCTCAAAAATATGTAAAGTCGGTTAATTCTACCTACTCTAAATAACATTTAGGAATACCAAAGACAGCTAATTGAAATACAAAACTTAAAAGATAACCAGACTGGGCTTCCCTGGTGGCGCAGTGGTTGAGAGTCCGCCTGCTGATGCAGGGGACACGGGTTCGTGCCCAGGTCCGGGAAGATCCCACATGCCGCAGAGTGGCTGGGCCCGTAAGCCATGGCCACTGAGCCTGCGCGTCCGGAGCCTGTGCTCCGCAACGGGAGAGGCCACATCACTGAGAGGCCCGCGTACCGCAAAAAAAAAAAAAAAAAGATAACCAGACTGTTTCAAAGTCTGAATTAGTTACCTCTTAGAAAAGGAAATGCATGTTTACAGATACATGCACAAAAGTTTGTTTCTAGAGTCAAAATACTATAGAAAAACTTGATACTGTGTTAAATATTGAAATCAAAGATGAATATAGACGGTAAAAGACAGGAGATGGTATCTAAGAAAATGTAAAACAAAAGCACAGTAAAAGCAAATAACGCCCTGCCATAGTTTAGCAAAGAATATACTGTTTTGAGAGAGAGAGCCAGAGAACAGGAGAAAAAGCCAAGAAGAAAGCAAATAGAGTTATTGTGCCCTTCTGAGTGCCTCGGAAGGAGCTAAAGAACCATAGTGAAAACCCTCCTGTCCACACATAATGCTTAGCTATTTCTCCTCAAAGGGAGAAATGAGTAACTGAGTCAATTTATTAATGTTCAGATAATTCACCTTGGGAATTACTTGAGAATTCCAATTACAGCTAGGTCTCAATTTTAAATAATGAAATTCCTGGTATCCACATCCTGTCAAAGCAACAAGAATCAAGAATTATCATCATAAAGTATCATTCAAGGATCTGAATAGAGTTGTATGGTCTACAGTCAATAATGTATTATGTATAAATATTATGGACAAACCAAAACGTTGATTTTTCATTAAATTGAAATGGAAAGCAAATTAATTTCAACCAAATAAAATGATAAACTTACAGTGCAAGTATTATAATAGTTAAAATGTTTTTTTAAAGGTAACAGCTTTGTAATCAATTTAAGTGAAAATAATTGTACTCTTTTTATATTCAATATCTTTCAGACTTTAAAAGTTAACTTGGAATACATTTTCTCTGAACTGAGTGACTAATTTTTAACTAACTGTTCTTATAAAACTAAAGTATTTTAAAGGCACAAAACTACTGATTCTGTGCAACAATATTATACATAACAGTATTAAATGCAATATAACATGGCTCACATTTACTGTAAATACAAAGCTAGAGATTTGAAAAGACAGAGTTTATTCAGAAGTTTCTTTTTAAAGAGGAACAGATTTAAGACTGTCAATATTAACAGTTAAATTACTGTGGATTGTATCTTTATTTATATCATTATTCAGTTCTCTTTTTTTAAAACAACACACCATCTGAGCACCGCCATTAGGTTCTACTCAATTGAGTAGAAAATACACAAGCTCTTCCTTCAGTCAGACAAGGTAGTAAGTAAATACAGAACAGCAAGAAACAACTGTTGCCTCTTTCAACAGAATACCCTACTCACCACAGACGGCAACTCATCCCAATTTCTCTATTTCAGTTAGCAGAAATGGAACTAGAGAATTATTCTAACATGATTGAAGAAAAGACAACATTCAACTGAATGAAAATATTAATAGTTGTCTAGCCATCCTGGAGAAGAACAATTAGCTGACCACTCTTAAGAATTAAGAGATTATAAAGAAGAAATTTACATTTATTGCATACCTCCTGGATGCCAGATATTATTGTAAGCATTTTTAATAAGTTGTTTCATTTGGTTCTCATTACAAACATATCAGACAAGTGCTATTGAAATGCTTGTTGGACTTCTCCCTAGTATTAAACCATGAGGTCTTTTAGGGCTGGGTTGAGTTTTGTTCATTTCTAGAACATGGAACAGAGTTTGGCACAGAGTGGATACTCACTAAATTTTGTAGACCAAATGCACGTTATTTTGCCCATTTTCCAATGAGAATATCAAGACACAAAATTGCATAGCATTTAAGGAGTTGATCCTACACCAAGCTTTTTATAACAGAAGATACCTAATGAGACAGCAGAGGGAATGCAGGCTCCTAGGGTGGTCTAGTCATGTCACTAGAAGTATATGTTCACAAGTACTAAATGCCTTGAGTCTGAAGTTATCTAGCGTATTATTTTTATACGATGATATGAAGGCTTCACTTTTATCCATATGATACAATTAATTACTCATCATTAGTAAACTGATGTTCTAGAAAGATCAGTTTTAGCCTTAACCACCTTCAGTGTCACCTGAGTCCTAGAGAGGAAGTGGGAAGCCTGTACTCTAAATGCTTGAGCATGGTATCATAAAGTTCTCAGAGATTATCCTATTCAAGAAACAAAAACCCTCCAGTGGCTCAACATTACACTCAGAGTAAAAGCAGAAGCCCACACAATGGCCTAATGTACTCCACAAGCACTGGATTCATCTCTCAGAATGTTTCATAGTATACCATAGTACATATTTTCATTTGTCTCCTGAACTAACCTATGAGCTCTCTAAGGACCTAAGCTATCAATATTTTACTTATCTTTGTATCTCCAGAGCCTGAGATTGCATCTTGATTGATTAGTATTTATTGATGGAAAATATGAATAGAAAATTAAGGTACTGCCCCAAATCATGTTCTCCTGTTAGTCTCAGATTTTTCTTTCTGTCTTGAAAGCTAGTCCAGTCAATATCCTAACTTCTTATACTTGATCTTACACAGGATTTCAAAATGAACTTCCTAAATCATAGCCATTTGGCTATGTTTTGCCATTTTAACTAGCATTTCTTTGTTCTTTAAAAAATTATTATTATCATTATCATCATTATTATATTATTATTAATATCCTCACTGCAATGCAAAAGCAGAATACCTATGCATTGCAATCTCTGTTCATTTGGTGGTATACAGGCAGGACAGACTTGCTATGCCCTCTCTTCACACTGCTTTCTGGTTTTGGCAGAGTAATTAGGTGCTTCTTTCACAAGGCACATTCTATGAAGGGAGACTGCATAGACAAAGAAAAACTAAGGGAGCTCCTCTCTTTGTTTCTCAGGTCATTGTTAACATCAAGATATATTAGCAAGGATGAGTCAGATACCTATATGCAAGGAGAGAAACTCTTCCCTTGGTGTTTTAAAATCTGCATCAAAAGAGGGTACTCCAGTTCCCAAAGATAATACTAGCCTGTCAGCAAATTACCTTATAGGGTGATTTCAAATGAATATGATATTAGGGACATGTATGTTAAGTACAAAGGCACATTTGGGAAAACCTCTTTCTCTAAAATGAGCTTTCATCTTTTTGTTACTTTCCACCCTGTCAGCAGTCTTCTATGAAATATGTAAGAAAAAATGATATAGTATTAATCTACAGTTTAAAATTTTAAATGTAAATAATTATCTCTGTAAGACCAATTAATTATGATACTACAGAGATCATAGAAAGAGTACAGCACACATGAAAATTAAGTCAAATTCATTCCACTGCTCTTAAAAAGAGAATAATTTTCAGGGATCCATTTTGTGTTTAAGTATACATTTGCAAGCTAAACAAAATTTTCCTAAATTAATATTTTAATTGCATGAGTCTAAAAAGGGTACAGAATACATATCAATATGGAAAATATTTCCAAAATAGTGGGTTAGATCAAGATTGGCTCACTTAATTTCAAGATTTGTTTACTTATTACACATTTTGTTAATTTTAAATCTATTCATATTAAATTTTTTAAATTCAGTAACATTAATAATGATGGCTTTTTGACTCATAATTAAGAAAATAGAATTTTATCTACCAAGAGCGACTAGTGTTAAGAAGTAACTCAAATTTAATTTCATATAAATATTTCATATCATTAACACTGTAATATTAGCATATGTAAAATTCAAGACTGGAAACATATTTATATAAGCATGCTGAGCTTTGTAGCAAACATTTTAAAATAAAATATATATTTTGGGGGCTTCCCTGGTGGCGCAGTGGTTGAGAGTCCGCCTGCCAATGCAGGGGACACGGGTTCGTGCCCTGGTCCGGAAGGATCCCACATGTCGCGGAGCGGCTGGGCCCGTGAGCCATGGCCACTGAGCCTGCGCGTCCAGAGTCTGTGCTCCACAACGGGAGAGGCCACAACAGTGAGAGGCCCACGTACCGCAAAAAAAACTATATATATATATATATATATTTTTTTTTTTTTTTTTGTAAAGTTCCCTTGGCTACTCTTTTATTTCCTTTGTTTTATTTTTAAATGCATCATACAATATGATTAACAGTTTTGGTGTACTGTTCTATGAAATTTAACACATGTATAGCTTCATGTAACCACTACTACAATCAAGATACAGAACAGTTCTGTCACCCCCCAAAATCTCTCTTGTGCTATACCTTTATAGTCATATTCTCCTCCACTCCTAAAAGATGGCAAGCCCTAATCTACTCTCCATCACTATAATTTTGTTACATTTATTAATAACTCATTCCTTTTTACTGCCAAATAGTATTCTGCTGTATGGATGTACCACAGTTTGTTCATCCATAGAACACTGAGCTGTTTCCAGTTTGGGACAATTACGAATAGACCTGTTATAAACGTCCATGCACAGGTCTTTCTATAAATATATGCTGTCCTTCCCCTATTGTAAATACCCAGGAGTAGGATTGCAGGCTCATGCGAAAGTATACATTCATCTTTACAACAAAATGTCAATCTGTTTTCCAGAATGGTTGCCTCATTTTGCATTTCCATCAGCACTCTATGAGAGTTCCCAGTTGCTCCACAGACTCACCAGCACCTCTTTTCATTATTTTTTATTTTAGCCATTCTAATAGATGTGTAGTGGTATCTCATGCTGATTTTAGTTTATATTTCCCTAATGGTTAATGTGATTATCTTTTTGTGTGCTTATCTGCCATCAATATATCATTTTTGGTAATGTATCTGTTCAAGATTCTTGCCCATTTTTTAGTTAGGTTGTTTCTTTTTTAACAATTGAGTATTCTTCCCCAATCTGCCCACTAGTATTTACTTTTCAGAGTTCTCAAATAGCAATCCATGCATTTCATCCAGGATTTAAAGCTGTATTCAGTGGTTGAAACAAAATGGAATGTGATTACTCCCAACTCGCCTGGAACCAGAACCTTTAATAGAACACAGTCGTCCCTCAGTATGCACAGGGGATTGGTTCCAGGACCCCACACAATACCAAAATCTGCAGATGCTCAAGTCCCTTATATAAAATGCTGTAGTATTTGCATATAACCTATGTACATCCTCCTGTATACTTTAAATCATCTCTAGATTACTTATGGTACCTAGTACAATGTAAATACTAGGTAAATAGTTTTAAATACAATGTAGATGCTGCGTAAATAGTGTAAATCGTTGGTAGCATGCAGCAAATTCAAGTTTTGCTTTTTGTAACTTTCTGATTTTTTTCCAAATATTTTCAACCTGTGGTTGATAAAATCTGTTGATGTGGAACCCACAAATCAGCAGGAGGACAAGCAGTAACATTAGTTACAAAATCTGAAATTTTCAAATTGATTTTATAGTTTATAACCCTTTTAATTAATCAGTGCTCTTTCCAAAGCCCCCAATGTTTACATTCTTGACTTTGCTGTTTCTTTGCTTCTTGGGGCTTGCAGCCTGGCCCATCTTCAAAGCTCACTCTTGCAGTGATTAATCCTCCATGCCACCACTGGGGCAAGGCGGTGGGGCAGGGCGGGGGGCAGTAACTATCATCAAGGCACAGCAGAAGGTTTCATGCTTTTTGTGGCTATTGAAAGAACCCCTTCTAGAAATGGACTCTAGGTGACTCCCATTCTGCATCTCCTAGCCTCTCAATCTGTATCTTCTTTCCCCACTGCCAGCTGTGGCACCATGAATACCTCTTAAAGAAACCTGATCTTTTTGCTCCTTCTCTTTACTTCTATTATTTCTACTAATTCATACACTCTTCAAAGATACACTTACTGAGTAGGTACTATGTGCTAAGAATATGATTCCCTGTTTTCCTTGGTAAGCCTGGGTTATTGCTTGAAATTTGCACACTTGTTACTAACATAATCTAACATAATCACAATTCTAAAAAGCTCCATGTAATTTTAATTTTATCTGCCTTAATCAGTTTTTAAATTATTTTAATTAACTTTTAAAATTTATTTTGCATTGGAAGAATCTTTTTTTCTATACATATATAGTAAGTCATCACTGGCATGATAGTACACTTTCTGAGAAAGTTTCAGCATCAGACTTACAATTCCTTTCTTGTATGTATGTGCCACACAAAATATTTTATGCTCTTAGAGAGTTAAAGGCCATAATTTATTTTTTGTTTGTTTGTTTTTGTTTGTTCATTTCAGTATAGGTTATTACAAGATATTGAGTATATCCCTGTGCTATACAGTAGGCCCTTGTTGTTTATCTATTTTAAACATAGTAGTGTGTATATTTTAATCCCAAACTCCTAATTTATCTCCCCCTCCAATCCCCTTTGGTAACCATAAGTTTGTTTTATATGTCTGAGTCAGTTTCTGTTTTGTAAGCAAGTTCATTTTTATCATATTTTTTAGATTCCACAAATAAGTGATATCATATGATATTTGTCTTTTTCTGTCTGACTTACTTCACTTAGTATGATAATCTCTAGGTCTATCCATGTTGCTGCAAACGGCATTATTTCATTCTTTTTTATGGCTGAGTAGTATTCCATTGTGTGTGTGTGTGTGTGTGTGTGTGTGTGTGTGTGTGTGTATACCACATTATCTTTATTCATCTGTCACTTGACATTTAGGTTGCTTCCATGTCTTGGCTATTGTAAAGAGTGCTGCTATGAACACTGGAGTGCATGTACCTTTTCGAATTAGAGTTTTCTCTGAATATATTTTTTTATGTGTTAGCTTCTTTATCTAAACCTCTTGCACACAACTAGAAAGTGTTTTTTTTACTGTTACTTTTTTTAATTAAAATTTACCTTTTTTTTAAACATCTTTATTGGACTATAATTGCTTTACAATTGTGTGTTTGTTTCTGCTGTATAACAAAATGAATCAGCTATACATATACATATATCCCCATATCTCTTCCCTCCTGCGTCTCCCTCCCTCCCACCCTCCCTATCCCACCCCTCTAGGTGGTCACAAAGCACCTAGCTGATCTCCCTGTGCTATGCGGCTTCTTCCCACTAGCTGTCTATTTTACATTTGGTAGTGTAGAAAGTGTTTTGTGCATGCTAAACAAATGTTTAAAAACCCAGGAATATGAATCAACAGTTATCTATTCATTTACTGGTGTTAGTTAAATGTCAACTATGAGTCAAGCACTGTGCTAGTCTGAGGAAAAGTGCAATGAATAAGCTAGACGTATGCCTGCCCTCATGGTACTTAAAGTCTAATGGCACAACTATCACAGCCTAATTCTAATCAATATTCAAAACTAATTTGCCTCCTCATTCACCTGATCTCCTTTTAAAGGAGGTCAAAATCAGGTTCTCTTCTATTTCACTCCGTACTTGGAGTCTTCCTTGTCTCACAGTGGATTATTCTTATCCTGACTGTCCAACAAGACGAAATATGGATGCATTCTTTGTACAGAGTTTCAGGAAGTTTTTTCCCCTTAGTCTACCCTGTCAGTGCCTATTCCTTGCTCCTAACTCAGCCTATGCTTTTTTTAATATTGAAGAGAGGTAGATGTCCATGCAGTAATACACACCAACAAATACAAACAAACAAAAAACCTCGTTTCAACTCTCTGTGAATTCCAACTGGGGCACAGGCGATTTCTGTCCCATTTTAATAATAACTGGCAAGTAGTTTTTCATTCTATTGAACCAAAGTCTGACTCTCAATAATGTCCTCCTATTGATTTTAGTTCTGTCACCTCGAATTACAATGAATAAACCAACTGAATACCCTTCAAAGATGTATCCTCTAACACATTTATTTTCCCTCCTAAATAACTACAGCTTCTTCAACTTTTTCTTATGAAACACATATTAGATTTTTTTTTTTTATAATACTTAGACTGAAACCTTGTGAGAGGTGTATTAATTAGTTTGCTAAGGCTGCCATAACAAAGTACCACAGACTGGGTGGTTTAAACAACAGAAATTTATTATCTTACAGTTCTGAAGGCCAGAAGCCCAAAGTCAAGATGCCGGCAGGGTCAGTGCCTTCTGAGGGCTGTGAAGGAAAGATCTCTTCTAGGCCACTCTCCTTGGCTTGTAGATAGCCATCTTCTCCCTATATCTCCTCATATCATCTCTACTTTATATATGTCTTAGTGTCCAGATTTTCCCTTTTTATAGGAACACCAGTACTACTGGATTACAGTCCACCTTAATGACCTCATTTTAACTTGATTACCTCTGTAAAGGTGATCAAGTCACCTTGAAATGAGAGGTTTTTTGTTTGTTTGTATTTGTTTGTATTTGTGTGTGTCACTGTATGGACATCTACCTCTCTTCAATCCTATCTCCAAATAAGGTCACATTCTAAGGTAATGGGATTTAGGACTTCAACATAGGAATTCGGGGGATACATTTCAACCCATAACATTCCACCCTCTGACCTTCAAAATTCATGTCCTCACATGCAAAATACACTCACCCATTTTAATGTCTCCAAAAGTCTTTATTCTGTCATCAACTCTAAGTCCAAAATCATTTAAACCATCCAAATCAGTTATGTGTAAAACTTAAGGGAAGATTCATCATGGAGCAAAGTTCCTCTCTATCTGTGAACCTATAAAATCAGAACACAACAATGATGGGACAGACATAGGATAGATACTCCCACTCCAAAAGGGATAAATTTTAAGGAAGAAAAGGGTCCCAATCAAGTCTGAAACCTACTAGGACAAATTCCACTAGAATTTGAGGCTTGATAATAATCCTCTTTGGCTCAATGCTCTATCCTCTGGGCTCACTAGGGTGGTGGTCCCACCCACTTAGCCCTGAGCAGTGAGGGCTCTGCCCTCTGAAACCATGGAGGTGGCTCCATTCTCGGAAACTAAGAAGGTGGCCCCACCTTCTGAAACTGAGGAAGATGCTGCCCAACCTTCAGGGGCTTGTGTCCTGTGGGCCTGTGGTGTCAGGAACAGCTGCTGGCCTCTGAATTGCCTTCAAGGTCAGTCTTCACTTTCCTTGAAGGATGACACATGTTTGCAGCTGGATAGATATCAGCCTGTTTCCTGCACATGGTATCCCAGAAGTCTGAGAGCCTTCCTTCATTTCATCCTGTCTCTCCTTCAGTCAAAGCTGGCAATGTTTCCTTTGATATAAATTTCTCAAAAATCTTGTTGGCCTCCTGAGCAATTCATGGGAGTCCAAACTATCAGACAGGAGTCCCCCACAGAGCTTTCCTGCATAACCACATCTCTATTCCTGACTTTTGCTAAGATAGTTGATTGAATCCATGAGTCACATGCCCAATTTCCTTGGCAAACAGTAGTCCAGTTACACCCTTGATGTTCTCTCTAGAACGTATTTTCTCATTTTTTTGCAATCGGAATAGGCTGAGAATTTTCCAAGTCTTCAAGTCCTGGTTACTTTTTGTTTAACAATTCCTTTTTCAATTTATCTTTCTACTCTTGCATTTTAGTATTAGCAAAAAAAAGAAACCAAGTCGTGCCTTCAAAACTTTGCTTAGAAACCTCCTCAGCTACAAACCCAAGTTCATCACTCATAATTTCTACTTCCCATACAAAAAAAAAAATGAGAACACATTTCAGCCAAGTTCTTTGCTACTTTATAGCAAGGATCGCCTTCCTCCAGTGTCCAAGAACATGTTCCTCATTGCCATCTGCTCAACAGAAGTACTTTTAACATTCAAATTTCTACCAAGTCTCCTCAAGGCAATCTAGGCTTTTTCTTTTTTTTTTTAACAACTTTATTGGAGTATAATTGCTTTACAATGGTGTGTTAGTTTCTGACGTATAACAAAGTGAATCAGCTATACATATACATATATACCCATATCTCCTCCCTCTTGCGTCTCCCTCCCTCCATCGAGTGTCTCTTCCAGTCTCTATGCACAACTCAATTCCAAAGCCACTTCCATATTTTAAGTACTTGTTACCGCAGCATCCCACTCTCTGGTACCAAAATCTCTATTAGTTTGCCAGGGCTGCTGTAAGAAAGTATTGCAGGCTGAATGGTTAAACAACATAAATTTATTGTCTCAAAGTTTTAGAGGCTAGAAGTCCAAAATCAAGGTGTTGGCAGAGTTGGTTCCTTCTGAGGGCTGTGAAAAAAAGATCTTTTCCAGGCCTCTCTCAAGTGGGAGGCAGAAGGAGAAAGAGAGAGCAAGGTGAAGAATAAGACATCACTAGCATTTATTGAGGGCAGACTATGTATTAGGCACTTTTGCACACATTATTTTCACATTTAAACCTCACAAAACCCCTTTGAAATATATAATATACCCTTTACAGATAAAGAAACTGAATTAAAGAAACATAGGATGAATTACCCAAGATCACCCAGTCAGTAAGGATTCGTACCCAAAGTCACCAAACTCAAAACTCATGCTTTAATCCACTATACAGCATTGCAAAGGAAAAATGAGAAAGAAGCATAAGGATATGCCCTAAAGATAATCAACTGTATAAAAACCTGTTAGCTCCAATTATGTTATATCCTGAAACTAGATTTGCTTCTCTCTAAATGTCATATTTCAATATAATACAAAATAATTTGAATATGCAACAAAAATGATTAGTTTCACCCAGGCAGCCATAAATTTCACTAATAAGTTATTTTTTAAAATAATTTTGTCTGAATGCACCTTTATCAGTTTTAAGTCAATTTTGAAAGAGAAGATATTGGCTTAACGTACCTTAGCATGTTCATTCATTGCAACTCAAAATGAGAATTTGTTTGACCTTCCTGTGTAGTTAAAAACTAGAAAATTGTCTTATATTCCTCCCTTTCTTTATGATCTTAAATATTAAAGATAGAACTATCCTCCTATGATTCTATTTCTAGCCTGTTTTAGCTTCTAATAGACACTCCCAAGAGTTACATTTTGGGGATTCCCAGGTTACAAACTTCATTCTCTTGGCTGAGATTACTACAAACAGCATTTTGGTATGAAATCTATACTGATTTTGCAAATTCTACATGCAGATTTTAAACCATTTCATTTGTGCTACATTCGCCATAACCAGTATTTTCATCTTATTTTTGGTAATTTAGAAATTTTAGAAGTGGGAGACCAAATTCTTAATGATACTGCTTTTGTTTAATCTCTTCTAATTTTTCTATTTTTTTGGAAAGCAGGTCCACTTTTAGAAGATCCTCGAAGGTGCCGCTTCACACCAGCTGCCAAAATAAAATCTAGGAATTCTTTAATTCCTCCTTCCAATCTGTGCCTAGCACCATTTCTTGGTTCAGTTTTCTGGATTTCCAGACACATTTTGGGACTCAATTGGTACAGTATCCACTAAAATTAATGGGCACCACTTGTCAAGCATAGAAGCCAAAGAAAATTTCAACTTCATGAGAATATAAACAAACTCAAAGTAAGGCATATTGAGAACATAAATGAAAATCAAATGAAAAGAAAAGAAATGCCCTACCCCCTTTATAGCAGGTGATTTGTATTCTAAAATCACAGCCTATGATTACGGCTGTAGATTCCATCAGATTATTTTTTACAGCTAAGGAAATGTGCCTTTTAAAGCAGGGATCCAAATTTCTGAATCGTGACAGCAACAGCTGAAGACTAAAGATAGACAGTCAAAACAGCATTTTCTGTACATTTTCAGTTGTTAAAAAAGCAGTTACAGTACATTATGTGTGAAATATACCATTTTAACCCTGTGATGGCCCCACTGGGAAAAAGATTTATAACAGAAAACGTTATTTTATGCCTTCCTTATACCACATCCTTAAAATGGCAATGGCTCTTTTTCTTGATGTAATATTTTTTAATGTATTTTATACAGATGTGTATGCTCTTTATTAACAAAAACATCCCTATTTCAAATAAACGCTGTTTACACGTGGCTCATCACATGCCTACACACACCCGCCTGAGAGGCTATTTGCTTTTACCTCTGCTTGGAAAGCTCTTTGTCTAGAGCTTTCTATGGTTCCACCTCTATTTCCTTCAGGGACCTGTTCACACATCCTCTCCTGAGAGCGGTCTTCCCTAGTTATCCCCTGTAAAGAACCCCATCCTTCCTCTCACCTTACTCAGTTTCTTCACTAAACAGCATCTATCGCTCTCTTGACTTTGTTATTGTCTGTCATTCCCACTATAATAAAAGTCCCATGAGGACAGATTCCTTTAGTTTTATTTTCCACACTGATGCCGGCACCCAAAATAGTGCCAGACATATAATAAGCGTTTAATACTTGTCTACTTAATAAACAAAGGTCACTTAGTTAAACAGCAAAAGCATTTACTCTGTGCTCCAATTAAGCACCATCTGTCTCCTTCTCAGTCACCTCAATCAGGTCCATAAGCAAATTCATTCATAAGGCCACTACAAAGGATGCTGAAAGACATGTTCAGAACAACAGAGGAAAAGCGAGGATTAAGACTTGTCTTGAATTCACCACTTCTAATGGCCTTTTAGCCACCACTACTAGGACACCACTGAAAGTCTAACCTTCAATATGCAGAGGAATACTGCAATTATCTATTGCTTAGCTGGAGCACTTCTTGCTAGACAGAAGGAAAAGCAGACATGAACTTGTGACCTTCCCAGTGGAGTAGCTCTGCCACCACCACCCAGCAGGATTCAGATAGCACAATGGTAACACTGTGTGTGGAGGCATGATTCACAGGAGAAACAGGAGCTCCGCCAAAGGCAAGAAGGCAATCTCTACAGAACACTATATGCTGAGAGGGCTTTCTTTTCATTTCAAAATGAGAAACAAGCATTTGGGGGGATGATAACTATCCAAGCAGCAATATGTGTCCCTTAGGTGGGAAGACCCAAGATGTGTGAATCGCTCCTTTGTTCTGGAGTGGAGTTCCAATAAGGAGCTTCACTATGGTAAACTAATCAAAATGTTTCTTGAACTTGATTTTCAGTTTTTCACAGCTCAATAAATATTGGAGAAATGTGGTGATGATGATGATGATAAAAATTAGGGAAACAGTGCAAATATAACTGAGTTAATGACAAAAACATATATGGATAATGTTTAATGTGATTTTGAAAATTACCTATGAAAAACCCAGATATATATAAAAAATTGAGATGCTAAGGTGAAAGACCCTTAAATCTGCATAAAATTCTAAATGATTCAGTATTCAAAACATTGAGTTTGTTGTCAAGGAGATTTATGGTAAGCATAGTAATTCTCCCTTCCATTCCAGGCTATCATTTGTACCGTCCAGAAGCACTGCATGAAAATTAAGAACTATTTTGCCATAGATAGCATTATATTTCCTAAAGAGTAATCTTGATGCTTTTTATTAAGATTACTAAGCACAAAAATATAGCGATCTATGTTTACAAAATCTGTATGTGAAAATACTTATTGGAAACAAATTAAACCCCTGGTAAACTGAAGAGCAATCAAATAGGAGAATGACCTAAGTGAATGAATTATTTATCAGGAGTCTGTGCTTTGAGATCTAAAATAAGCCAGTTTCCTCATCATCACTGGGCAATTCCTTCAAACTTTCTGTTTCTCAGTTCCTCGCCTGTAAGATGTAAATGTTCATACCAAGTATTTTGCAGGGTAATTCATGTAAATTAACAAATTATAATTTAAAATGTAAATGGTATTGCACTTGCAATGCAATCTGGTACATATATTTAGATATTACGCTCCCTTGGAGGATCTAAAAAGTGTAACAGACATAATCACATTCATTTTTAAGTATTCCCTGTAAATAGGGAAATTCCAGCCTCAGTGTGGCTCCTTGGCTTTTTATACACAGTTCCCTACTAAGTTACCATTTGTCCACTTTCCTAAATTTAAATAAAGTAAAACTTTCTCCTCAGGGCCTAAGGCAAGATTTTCAAAGCAAAGAGAAGCTATCTTTAAAATACCATAGAATGAGTTTGTGAAGATTAGAATCTGTAACATTTCTTAGAAGAAACAGCAAGAACAATACATGACTGTCTCTGTTTGTCTCTGTTTCTCTACAGTATCCAAAAACATGCTCAACCTGATTTTTTTCAATTACAAAGTACAAAAAAAGTACACAAAGAGAATAAACATTTTTTGAGGGATTATTTCCACTAAGTGCTTGAAATATCATTTCATGTAATGCTTAACATAATTCCATGATACAGGTTTTATTACATAGAAAATTTCATAGATAAACATTTGAGGCCTAAATAGGTTAGGAAACATTCAAAGTCAGAGCACTAGTAATGATGCCCCAGGGCTTTTCTGTCTGTAATTCTGTGCTCTTTTCACTACACCAGTGGTTCTCCAAGTGTGGTTGCATAAACCTGCATCACCAGGTTATATTTCTTCTTGTGGTTGCATTTCCTAAAGAGTGTTCTGGACCTGTTGTTAAAGATTGCTACACCGAATCGGAAACCCTGATGGTGAGACCTGCAACGTGCTGTAACAAGTCTTCAGAAGATTATGATGCACACCAATGTTTGTGAACCATGATATTCCATGATGTTTTCGGAGTTGATCTCATGGAATTCAAGCATATAATGAGATCAAAAGGGGGAAAATGCAGAAATAAATAATAGGTCAAGTTTCCTAAATACAGATTTACTGGGCTAGAGAAATCTGCCTTCATTTAAGAGAGTGAGCAGGGACATTCTCAAACTCCTAAGAAATGCTTAGGTCAGGATGACACACAGGTGTTATCATAGGTGTCAAATCAAATCAATTTGTTGTGACTGCCTGAAATGTGGAGGCCAGGTTTGTGAGGCTGCATTCAATGGGAAAGAATGCCGTGATCAATTAGTAAGGTCTGAGGACTTCTCCGGCGATCCAGGGGTTAAGACTCCACCTTCCAATGCAGGGGGTGCAGGTTTGATCCCTAGTCAGGGAACTAAGATCCCACATGCCCCACGGTGAGGCCAAAAATTAAAAAAAAAAAATCAGTAAGGTCTGCCATGGGTCAGGGATAAGGCACCCACTACACTGAAGCACCCAAGCAGAGTAGTGATCAACTCTGAGTACCTCTAATTATGCCTACATCTGAGTAGGCATACTACATCTACATCTGAGTACTTCCTACATAAGGAGCCAGCTTAAAGATATAGTTTTAGAGATTGGGGGCCTACTGGAGATAACGCAGAATTGAGTTGAAGCAATTCATGATAATAACAAGCACAGCCCTATTACTGCAGTTGGACCAGTTATTGATAACACTAGTTATTGATCATGATTCTCAAGAACATCTTTGACTTTATTAAAAGTATTTTATTGGAACCTCAAATGTATATTACTAAGTGAAAGAAGCCAATATGAAAAGGCTATATACTGTGTGATTCCAACTATATAACATTCTGGAAATGGCAAAACTATCAAGATAATAAAAAGATCAGTGGTTGCCAGAGGTGGAGTGGGTGGGAGAGATTATTAAGCAGAGCGCAGATTTTTAGGGCAGTATAAATACTCTGTATGGTACTATACAGAGTATTTTCTGTATATATGTATGGATATATGTCATTATACAAAGGTCCAAACCCACAGAATGTACAACCCCAAGAGTGAACCCTAAGGTAAACCAAAGACTTTTGGGGAGTGATCATGAATGTCAATGCAGGTTCATCCTTGGTAAAAAAAATGTACCATTCTGGTGAATGATACTGATGCTGAGGGAGGCTATTTATGTGTGGGGCAGGGGATGTATGAGAAATCTTTGTACCTCTCTCTCGATTTTGTTGTAAACCTGAAACTACTCTAAAAAATAAAGTCTTTCTTCAAAAAACAAAGTATTCTATTACAGCTTCATCCAGGGAGGAGATTTCTAGATACAGATTGGGAGAGAGGCCAATGACAATATAGAATTTCCATCCTTGTGACATAAAAATTATTTCAGAACTACATTTCTGCCCTATAAAGGTTTTGCATTGTTCTGTATGTATTATATTCAGATTGTTTCAGAATTATTTGATGTACGAATGCGTCTATTCCCCATCCAAACTGTAGAAAGCTCCTTCAAAGACACAGATCTTATTTTGTTTCTCTTTGCGTTCCTCCCATAATATCTTCCTGCAATCTTTTGCTCATAATAGCATTTCAATATTCATTTAAAAATAAGTTAACAACAAAAGGCAAATAGCTACCAATTGTGAAGTGTCTACTGTGTTCTAGTAGCTTTGCAGATACTAAAACAACTTTACACAATACATATTTTTATCTCCCATTGTACACTTAAAGAAACATGTTCTGAGAGGTAAGGTTCGAAGCTGAAAACTGGTAATTCCTGAAGGCTTGATTCAAACTTGGCTGTCTCACTCCAAAGTTCTTTCTCCAACTAGAGTGTCTTCTCTAATAATCACTCTATAAAATATAGTATATATTTATTATTTTATAATATCTATTACAGATAAACATAAAATAGTCACTGAGTTTGAATACCTATATAAGTAAACCTACATTCATTCATAATTATCTATGAATTAAAGCATTTCTTTGTCATCCATTCACCTTCAGTTTAGTTCTGTGGAAATGGAACTATATTAAGGAATAATTCTGTGTGGTTTCCAAGCAATGAGAAAAAGGACTTGGTTCTGGAGCTGATATTTTTTCCAATATTGTCAATTAGCTAATGCTCAAAGCTGGCTAGCCCTGGGGTTTCCTGATAAAAACAGAAGGGATAGATTTTCAGCCAAAAGAACACTTTGCTCCTAGAATTTTACCTAAATGCAATCAAAAGAATGTACAAGACAAAATATTCACTAGACTAGAAATTCTCTAGGGCAACCGTTTGTCACAATCAACTTTATGCCACAAAATAGGCATTCAGTAAACGTTTGGTCCTAGAGAAGCTAAAAACAATAGAGTGGGTTATCTTCTCCTCTCTTCACTGCAAAGGTAAGACTAATTAGTTATAATATAACTGCATCTAAATAAGGGGGAAAATGAAAATACTGTCCAGAAATAGGCAGAAACAGCAAGTTGGAGTATATCAAATAGGATGTAATCCCTTATATCTGTTCCTCCACTTCCACTACTTTTTGGTAAATTTCACAGACCTTCAGGTTGATTCTGTCTCATCCAATTCCACACTCACCAATTGAAAAGTATCATCATTCTTTGGCCTAAGTTACTTTGATCCCAGAAAGATTGATCTAGGAGATTACAAACTATCCCTTCTTCAGAAAAATATTCAGCTTTATTACACCTCTTCCCAAACAATCGAGACCTAGAAAGTATTCTAGGAAAAAGAAAAAAAAAAACCTAAGACTCAAAAGGACTTTGATCTCATGGATTTCCTGAGATATCAAGATCTGTAAACACATAATCCAAACAACAAAAAAATCTTCTGTGTAACATAGCATAATATGGTTCTCTAGGTAACTGTACAAACACATCCAGCAGACCACTTGAAGGAATAACCTCTTAGCTTTTTGGGAGACTGACCATCTAAATGGCAAACTGATTTGTAAAACAACTGGCCATCTGACCACAAAATGTAAGCATCAAAACACACCTGTATGTGAAAGTGCAAAGGACCTAAATGCTTATAAACTTAAAAATCAAACATATCAGTTTAAAAGAAAAAGAAAATCCAACAAATATACAGTTATAACATTTTAACAAAGTTTTTTTATATCATAGCCTCTACCCATTCTGGCTGGAAAGAACAGTATGAGATCATAACAGGGAGACACAACAATAGTGGATATTTCTTGGTAACACAGATAATGGCTTTTATATTCATAAGATACAAGACATGGCATTTGAAAGTTCAAAGGAAGAATAGATCATGACCTACTTTGTTTCCTTAATAATGATGTTCATTTCTGAAATCCCTCAAATTATATAGTGTTATATAAGATTATAGCAAAACACCTACTTAGGCATTCTAGAGATAATTATTTAGAATTAGTCAATTTTGGCACTAATCATTCTCCCTCGTCTTTATTCTTGATTTGTCAAAAATAGCTAATACTGCTGATAACAGCAACCTCTCTAAACACTGTAAGGGACTATCATATTCTACTTTTGAAGTAGTTGAAATAAATATCATTCTCAGCACTTTCATTTCACTTCGACTATGTATCATTCTTCAAACTACTGATGGTTACATATGTGACATCTTTCCTTTATTCACTGATGGGTTCTTGCATTTAAGTCACATGAGGCTCTTCATGAAATAATTCACTGAGAAATCTCCCCAGTATACCTATTACTATCTATTAATAGAAATGTCTAAATAAGTACTTAGTACAAGGCAGATTTACATAGCTGAGGAAGGCAATGACTGCTGTTAACACGTATGCTGCTTTCTAACAAGTATATTGGTACTTGAAAGAAAATTTAATAGAGATGTCTTATGTAGAAAAAGCAGTCAAGTTATTAAAGGACCAGCTGCCATTTTCAAAGCACACAGTCATAATATTATAAGTTAAAGTACAAGAATTAGTCACCTATCTCAATTGCCTAGAATCTAGTCGCTGGAGAATTAAGCTGATGAAAACAAGATCTAAGTTTTGTGTGCCTCCCAGTCTCACTATTTCTAGTTTCTTCTCCCTATCCATCCCCCACTACGATTACTTATCTTCCTAAATATATCAACCTGACTGTGTCATCCTCTTGTTTTGTAAGTTTCAACAATTCCAGGTAAATTCCGATCCCTTTAGTTAATGCCTCTCTTTTCTTATCCTGAAAAAGTAATATATTCTTCTGAGGCAAACCCAAGCCAAGACCCTGTTCTGTCTGGCTCAGGGCTTTCTTTCAGCCTCATCTCCTGCCAACACTCCCCAAACCCATGTACACAGCCCTTGGGCTGTGCATGTTTTCACACGTCCATGCATTTAATAACTCATGTCACTTGCTATGCTTGCAGTGTTCTTCTCCCTCCTCTCCTGCTCAGTGAATTACACTCAAGACCCCAGTATATGTCACTTGATTACCTCACTCTTGGAAGATCTCACCGACACCTCCAGGTTGCTTTTCCACAAGCTCTTGGCACTTCCATTGTATTCGGTAGGTACATTTATCATAAAACTTATTACATTATACACCTGTTAATTATATATTAACATATCTATTTCCCCCAGTTTACTGTGAACTACATGAGAATATGGTTTACGTTGTAATGATCTTTATATTCTAAGTTTCTACCAAAGAGTAAATAAGGCATACTGTAGACCTATAGTTACTTTTGGCTAATTAAGTGAATAAAGTATGTATTCCATAATATTTAATGGCAACATATCATACCAGTACCTCCAGTCAATAATCTTCCAAATGCGTATATCACTCTTCTGCAAAGGATCACAGGAAAGAATGTAATCTAGCCCCTGCCTCTGGACATGTGTTTCAGAGTGCATGTTCCATTGTTAAGCTTCTATTGCCAGTTTCATATAAAATAGAACCTTTACAACTCTTAAAGTGTAACTAACTTAGAAAATTACCTGTGATTCCTCAGAAATTCTTAGTAATAGTCATATAATTAAATCAGTTTGAGTGCCTGCTACACTAGGAGTGCAATAAAGATTTGTTGAATAAGTAACTAAATGAAAAAAATGAATAAAATTGGTAACGCATATAAAAATGCATTAGTTTGAGGACGTAAAGTAAAAGCCATTAATACACTGTTTACTATTTTACCTAAGAAAGCTGAATAGTAAAATGAACCTTCCAGATTGATACTCAGAAGCATTGTGAGTCTAAAATGGTTTTCTGACAAATTCCTATGTACTCTGGCTCAGAACTGCATTAGAATGGAAAATGAGCAAGCACTAGTAGAGTGCTGTCAAAGGATAACACTGAAATAGCAATGCAAGGCAAAGCACGGAAAGGGTCTAATGAAAACACAAAAGGTAAAAGAAGCATTAAAGAAATAAAACCTCTACCATAACCTAAAGTTATTTATTTTGTAATGCTTCTGAGAATCATAGTAATAAGCTGATTAATGTCCATGGGCAAGATTTAGAAATATACACCATAGCAAATGTCATAAATCTAAAATTTGAAGATGCTGATGAAATTTCAGCAATATATATAATGCAGTAGATATTTTCAAGAAAGATGGTACTTTGATATTTTTAAAAAATGGTTTCTCAACTAAACAAGTGTCTAGGATAACCAACAGTTAATTGATTCCCAAGCCAATTAAGAGAGCTAATGCCTGAAAACAAGTTTTTCACACCATGTATGGTAGTAATTGCTGTTACTCATCAAATATCCCAGCTGTCTTCCTTTCAGGCAGATGGTAGGGTAACACTTCCTGGCCCCCTTGGGAGATGATGGAGCATGTGACTAATTCTGACCAATGATATGCAGCTGGATGTAGCCAAATAATTTATTGCCAGCGTGAGACTCTCCAGAGCTCTCTTTGTCCCCTTGCATGTCTTATGAAAATATTTGAGGTGGCTACTGTCACCCTGGATCTCAGAAGGATTATGATCAGTCTAGCTCATCCATATCCGAGGTGAATATGCAGTATGAGCAAGAAGAAAACCTATACGGTTTCAAGCCTCTGGGAGTTTTGGGGTTTTTTGTTACAGCACCATGACCAGCTTATTCTGACTTACCCTGAGAAAGCAGGATGTTTCTGAAGTAAAACTAGATGGAATATATTAGTACATCATCTAATAGATCAAAGTAATAAAAAGATCTATGCTGTGCCAAAATATGCCTATGATTATTTTAGCATAATTCATTTTGTTAAAGTATAGAGATGCTTTGCATTAAGAAAAATCTTAAAGTAATAGAAAAGTATATGTAGGTTGGGTCATAATTACATGACAATATGCCTTCATTATGTCACTGAAATATTACTTCTAATCATCAGTTTGCTCTGGTACAATGAAAATATGACAGTTTATAAAAATATAATTTATAAACTGCATTTTAAACACACATCTACATTGTAATGTGAAGTATACTCACTATGTCACCAAAAAGCTAGAAAATACTAAATTTGTCACTGTTCTGGTCCAAACAATTAAAAAGGAAATATAAATCATGAGTTTAAGCTTTCTGAATTAATTTATCTTATCAAAGAGAGCTCTATGATGACAAACGACCCCCCCAATAAGAATAACATCCCATTATTACAAGATCATACTTTAAACAATGAATAAAAATTTTCAAAATGTAATCTGCTGAGTAGAAGGGCACACAACTCTCTCACTGGAGGAAGGGACCCCAAGGCCAATGACTGTGTGTGCCTTGTTTGCAGGCCTATTCTGTATGACATAGCACAATGCCTAACACACAGAAGACATTCAGTAAGCATCTGTGGAATACATTAATAAATACATGAGCTTGGGCAATAGGGAGAAAAAGGAAAAAACCCCTGAGGGACCCCTTAGAATCTTAGGTACTTAAATATGAAACAAACTCCCATTGGAGTTAATCTAGTCCAATCCCCTTTTTAGCAAATGGGTAAATGGAGCCACAAAGAGAAGTCATACACTGAGTTAATAGAAGAGCTGGGATTAGAACTCAAGTCACTTGTCTCTCCATCCGTTATTCTTTCCATCATGCCATTCTACTCAACAGCAAGCACAGATTGGAGATGTCCAGGTAAGCACATTTTCCAGCTCTATCAAGTATGCATACTTTTGGTGAGTGCCTATTATGTGTCAGGCACTGTGCCAAGCACTTGGGGAGAAGGTGATAAGATACGATGTTTGGTTTATAGAAATTTATTCATGGTCACCTATCCATTAATGGGGAACCATCACAGTTAACAATGTTATATTTCAGTTCAATTTTTTCCCACCAGATAAACTGTTAAAATATGTTGTTTTGCATTTATGGGAAATAAAGGCATTTATTTTTAAGTAAAAAAGCTGACAAAATTCCTGGAAATGTTCATTGCTCTTTAACATTTAAAACTATGAAATTGTCTAATGTGGTTTGCTCCATATAAAATGTATTTAGTCTTTATTCCAAGGATGCCATCTTTCTGTACTAGAATTACTTTGACAACAATATGTGCTTTGTAACCCTTTGAGAATAGGATCCTGCACCAATTTCACTGAAGTTTGTAACCACAGACTATGCAAAGCTGAATTCTAATTAATAGTACAGTAAAAGCTTTGTTCTCTTTGCTCTGTGGGGGGATGAGATAGATGCCTTAACTCTTTAAGCAGGCATCAATTCATGTCGCCCAAGGTGTTCCCATTCCTCTAGGTCACCCTGCTCACCTTTCTAAAGCTTATCCCTGAATAGAAGGACAGGAGTTTAATGAATTACTCACATGTCCCCATTCCATAAGTTTAGCACATATACATGCCTCACTTTATAGTCAATTGTGTATGACTCTACTCCCTTCAAAATTCAGTAAGTTCATTGAGAATAACTTTTCCTTTAAACAAAATAGTGAAGCATGCTCAGGGCAGTAAAAACAGAGCACAGTGAGCAAGGTAAATAGGAAATACAGCAATTTAACTTTAATCATTCCATCCAGGTATAACCACTGTTAATAGATCATGTTGGTATACATTTTTTCTAGTCTTATGAAACACACACACACACAACACACCCATATGCGTAAAAATGTTGTCATAAAGTTTTGTAGATTGTTTTCACCACTTGGTAATATATTCTGAACATCTTTCCACAGCAGCAAATATTCTTCTACAACATCGTTTTAAATGATCTGATAGCAATCCATTAAGTGGCTGCAAATTAAATCATGCTTACTTATTAGACTGTAGAATTTTTACCCTTCTACAGAATTTTAAACAATGCTTTAGCAAACAGCTTTAATATATACACACACATATATATGCCACTTTATGAATATCTGTTATTTAGATTTATATATTTCACATTATCAAAGACATTAATGGACACAGTGGAAGCACATAGAATTTTGTGGTGAATTGATTGTCACACTATGGTTTATGAAAGTTAACTACTCTTGCTATGACCAAAAGTACCAGGAACAGTGAATCCTGACCTTCTTGATTCTGGTGCATGTCTACTAAAAGCTGAGACTTAAGAGTCTTTGTTTACAGGTGTGATTTTGTACCTTATTTTTTATAGTACTTCGGAATAATTCACCTTGGAAAATGATCATTTTATTGGTTGACACATAAGCTGAGAAGACTTTTTAAGTAAACAACTCTTTAAGCAATTCACTTAAAAAGGACAGTGGTAGTACAAGTACAGAACTGTCATTTCACTTGATTTCATTTCAGCTGAGAACCGCTGGAACAGAAAGTGTGTGTCTGTGTCTGTGTGTTAGCATGTGTGTGTATGAGCACACGTGTCTGACTTGGAATAAATTCTGTCCCAGCAAAAGTGCAGCATCAACCACTGAACAGTAATATATTTAGGATTTCGAGAGGCAATGTCTCCCAGTCTTATCACTTCTCAGAAACAAGGAAAATTGCTTGTAAGAAGTCTGTTAGAAACTGAATTCTTCTGATATTTCACTAATCTTCGGAAAGGTATAAAGATCTTTACATGCAAGTAGAAATAAGAACAAAAAGGGGGGAAAAGAAAAGAAAAATCTAGAGGCCAATTAAGGACGTATCTGCACAAAGCCAGGCTCAGCTAATAACCTCAGGTAACCAGTTTATTTCCAGAGCAGTTTGGAAGATTCTGCTTTTTGGAAGGCAAAGACTGTGTTATTTGAAGAATGAAGACCAGGGAATGAATGTGTCAGCGCTTGCCTCAGGCCAATGTGAACAAGCCAAGGAGGAGCCCTGATCAGGCACTTAGTACCCACGTGGCTCTAGGGGAAGGCCATCCTACCACTGAATGAATAAACTACATTTTCTGCGCACGGAAGGCTGCTGTTTGACAGGGGATGGTGAGCTGACAGCAGTCAGATCTGGGTGAGAATGTCAGAGCCCAGGTCTCAGAATCCCCTGAGAAGCTGCTGTTTGCTAATCTGTCACAAAGGTGCTCTCCCACTGCTGACAGGCAAACTGCAGACCGCAGCTGAGTAACTTTACTCTAGGGGAGCCAGTGAGTGACCCCTGAAGCACTAATCAGCAGTTATTTACTGACAGTTCCTGCATATTCCTCACTGTGCTGGGCACACTGGGAGTGGAAAGGAGGCTGCAGGCAGTCTCTCCCTTCAAGGAGCTGGAAGGGAGGCTGGGAGGCAGACTTCCCACTGCCTGTAGTTTCAGACCCAAAGGCAGCATTGTTCTCATCAGTGATTTTGGAGTTTCGAGAATCACATGCACTTAAAAAACCTAAGCGAAAATGAGGGAGAGGGGACCCGAGGAGAGAGTATTTTAGGTAGGGCAATATACATCCAGTGGGATGTTGGAGCTGACGTGTCACAGCTTGAGAAGGCTGATTATTAAATTTTCAGGAATTTTGCCACGAGTTGATATTGCATTGGGAGTTTAGAATCAGCCGTGGCGGGAGTATTTATACCACAGAAATCGGCAAACACAACAAATTAAATTTTGCTCTGTTGTTTTCATCATCATCACTGTTATTTTCTGGAGAGCAAGTGGTTCTTCCACCCACCATTGCCTACATCCCAGTTTTTATCTGTCCTTGTCCATTTTATGCTTGTAATTATTAACAGCACCCACTTTCACTCTCAAAAGTATGTCAGTTTCGATAACACTTATATGATCCCCCTAATTTTAGGATACAGAGATCTCTGGGATCCAAGACAGGAACTAGACCTGCTTCACAAGCCCTAAACAACTGGGAACTGTGAATGCAGCAGAAACTAAAGAACTGATGCCCCCGTTTCTTTTCCTCAGAGACCTCATGATGCTCCGTCTTGGCTCATCTCTGCACTTGCTGTGTTTTTCTCTTTCTAGAGTCAGTTTCCTAATCAGTTTTCACATGACCTCAAATAACTTCCTGAGCCCCCCAAATCGGATAACCTCCCTACTTTAGGGCCCTCCACAGACTAGCAATAGTCTTGGTATCTTTGCTTCAAAATTTTGAAAGAGAGAATCTGATTCAGCCAACTCGTATGTTAAAGCCAAGCGACACAGATCATATATCCCTAGTAAGACAATAGACTGTGCTACATTTGGGTCAGGGCTCTATCTCCACCCAGCCATAGCTGGGAGGTGTCCTATATCACAGTAGCAGACCTTCATCCTGACACCTGTACGCACAAGAACGTATCTATTACGTTTAGTGTTACAGATTCTCCAGCTACACTTAACTGTGTGCTATTTCCTGCATAAATGGTGCTCTTCCAAGCCTCCAATGCTTTGTTTCTGCCAGGAGATTCTCTCTCCACTCCCATCCCCAACTTCTCCTCCCTTAAGAACCCAAGCTCATCCTTCAGGCACAAGTCACATGTCACCTGCTCTTGGTAGCTTTCCATAACTCCTGTCACATTATTGTTTTTCTCTTATCTGTCTTCTCATTGAATTACTCTGCAGCCTGCGCTTTCAAACAAGACAAAGTGTTGCCTCACCCACTTCCTGGATATGTTACCTTAAGAAGGTTCTTTAGATTCTCTGAATAATAGGGTCAGGTTGTAAGGACTAACCTAGTATACAGTGAGTACTCAATAAGTACTAATTATTATCATGATTTTTATTATAATATTATAGGTGAATACACTTATTATAGAGGAGCTATAAAGTTATAATATCATAATAGATATTGTCTCCCAAAGAGACAATGAATTACATAGGAAACCCATCAACTTGCACGGTTTGCCCTGGTCTCCTTGCTGTTTCTCAAACATAACAACCACACAACTTGCTTTCAAGGCCTTTTACTTTTTTGTTCTCTCTGATGAGAGCTCACTTTTCCTGGATATATATGTGGCTCATTCCTTTATTTAATTCAGGTTTTTGCTCAGTTTTAACCCTCTCAAAGAAGGCTTCTAAGACATACTACCTAAAATGGCACCTACCATCATCCTCTACTTTACCAAGCTTCATTTTTCTTCATATTATTACCAAACATTCTACCGTTCTACACGTGTGTATGTGTTTGCTTACTGTCACCCTTACAAATATAAGCTCCAGGGGAAAAAGATTAGCCCATTTTGTTCATTGCTGAATATACAGTGCCTAGAACAGTGCATGTTGTAAAATGGATGAATATTTCCCTAATATATATTAGGTGCTCTATAAATGTTTACTGATTTGAACTAACTAGATAAATGCAAAAATATAGGCATGTCTCAAGTAGAAATTGAGTTCAGAGAAGGAAACATTATAATCTTATTTTTTTACAAAGCTTTACAGTTTATAAAAAATGTTCACAAGCATCTTTTTTCTTACTCTTCAAATTCAAGCTTTCTATAGACACCCAGTGGCCTCAATGGGCACTGCTTGAAACTGCAGATGGCTCTGAGTTACAGAGATTGGTGCCCTTGTCACAGAGCAGAGTAGATTAAAATGAAATTTTTTTAAAAGGTTGGCCATTATTTACTGAATGGGTATGTGTGTACCAAAAACTGTATATACTTATATACACACATATATACATACACACACATATACATATACACACAAATATTTACTTCATAATCCCAAGAAATTGATATTATTTTTTTTCTTTCTTTCACAAATGAGGAATCTGAGGCTCAGGGAGCTTGCCCAAAGCCAAGAGCCAGCAAAAGGCAAACCTGGGACAAAAATTCAAGCCTGACTCCTAAAGTGACGTTAAACTCAAAAGATGCAGTCCTGGTTCAGGAACAAAGACTGGTGGTTCAAAGATTTCAATTAGCAATCACGGGCAATCTACTTCAGCAATCTGTTCTTGCCTCAGTTTCTCTTTTTCAAAGGTTGAGATGCTGTCTTCCATATCTGCCACTGGTAGGTAATGGAGATAGTAACCCACCACCTTTGTTGTGCCTTGGGTTTCTCAGAGGAAAATGTGTGATGTGAATCCACTGTGCTACCATACAAAAGCAAACCCCTTCCTTAGTCACTGATTCCCTAGTACAGTGAAACACAACTCTAAAGGGACTGGATGCTTCTGGGATCTCCTCCACAGTTCTGTTAAGATCAAGATTCTCAGACATAAGGCATTAAATGAATGCTCAGATGTAAAGACCTACAAATAATAAATGCAATACACACACACACACACACACACACACACACACATACATAATGGAAATTTATTATAGAAATTGGCTCACATTATTATGAAGGCCAAAAAATACCACATCTGCTGTCTACAACCTGGAGAACCAGGAAAGCCAGTAGTGTAATCCAGCCAAGTCTTGGTCTGAGTCCAAAGGCCCAAGAACCAGGAATGCTGATGCCCCTAGGCCGGAGAAAATGGGTGTCCCAGCTTAAACAAAGAGCAAATTCACCCTTCTTCTGCCTTTTTGTCCTATTTAGGCCCTCAAGGGATTGGATGATGCCCATCTACACTGGTGAAGATCATCTTCTTTACTGATTCAAATGTTAATCTCTTCCAGAAACACCCTGACAGACACACCCAGAAATAATGTTTTACCAGCTATCTGGGCATCCCTTAGTCCAGTCAAGGTGACACATGAAATTAACCATCAGAGTAGCCTAGACTAAATCAAATATATGAATTGGATGGGGTAAGGATAAAGAAGTTTGAATATCAAATCCAATAAATTTTTACAGTGAATCACTGAATTCAATCTCTTTTACTGTGGATGGAGAAGCAGTGTGAAGTGGTGGGAGAAGCCTGGGTTTGGCAGTCAGTGCTGCCACCTATGAGCTTCATGAACTGAGGGTTGAATCACTTAACCAAGCTTCTACTTCCTCACCTATAAAAAATGAGAGTAACTTTTCAAGAGTATTATATTAAGAATAATATAGTTAAGCAAATAATAAGGATCTAAGATAAAATGAGCAGCCAAGAATGGTACTTCTTCTTCCCATCATCATTATTACTATTGTTATTGCACTCCACCCCCATCTGCAAGTCCATTCATTTGTATGGACCTGCCAGAACCCCTGGCACCGGTTTCTCTCTCTCACAGACTTGTTGCATCACATCTGACAGGAAGCTCACCTGCTCGGAGGGTTACTCATCCTTTATGTCAAACAGGCCTATCTCCTGGTACCCTATGTACTTCCCAATAATGTGACTGAAAATCCCGTTTAAATGAATTCCGATTTTTAGAAAATTACCCAACATAAACACTACAAGACACAACAGTACCTTGTCTTCTTCTCAGAATTGGCTGATTATTATATAATAGGATCAGAAACAATGAAGCAAATATGAAATGTATACAATTTGTATGAATGCTCATCAGAGGGTACTGTTTCAAAGCTTGAATTAAAATGAATATCATGTGAGGGCTAAGTAGTCTGGGTCATCCTTTGTGCAATTCTCAAATGATTATTCATTTGGAAAAGGTACACTATATTTAAACCTGCACAAAGTATAGCAACGTTAGGCCTACAGGAAATGAACAGTGCTACAATGCTGCCCCCTTGTGCTGGAAAATAAAACAAATGAAAATATGTTATTTCTGCTTATCTGGGAGGGGCTGAATGATACATAGTTATAAACTTAAATATTTCAAGAAGAATTTTTAAAAGAGCATGTTCACAATTGGAAGTGAGATTCCATAAATAAAAGGCATCTGTAATACAACTCACTACATAGATCTATTGCCCTTTCTATTTTATATAGCTCTCTCTACACCTGAGACAAACATGCTGTGGCCTTTCATCCATCACAAACTTGGCAAGAACTAGACTGAAATTACCTCCCATCCACCATCGAATATGCATGTACACTTTGTTAATTAGTGGCTGGTTGGGTTTACTTAACAGGCTAAAGAATGTGTGGGCGCTGGGGGATTGGGTGGTATTGTGCCATGGATTCCATACCCCCTTGCAACTCCTTTTTTTTTTAAGTAAAATTTTTTTAATTTTAATTTTATATTGGCGTATAGTTGATTACCAATGTTGTGTTAGTTCCAGGTGTACAGCAAAGTGATTCAGTTATACATATACATGTATCTATTCTTTTTCAGATCTTTTATTCCACAAAGCTAGATGACTAGAAAGTAAAAGGTCCTCACACCTGTGTATCTTGTTCATCTGCTTTGAAGGCAACTGTACTGATGACAATCACTGAGAGAAGAGGCTAAAAGCAAGAATAAATACTGCTTGAATGAAAGAAGGCAAGTGTATTCATTTCCTAGGGCTGCCATAACAACATACCACAAACTGAGTGATTTAAAAATATATTCTCCCACAGTTCAGGAGGCTAGAAGTCTGAAATCACGATGGCAGCACAGCCAGGCTCCCTCTGAGATTCTGGGTAGAATACTTCCTTGCCTCCTCCTGGCTTCTGATAGTGACCATAGGTCCTTGGCACTCCATAGCCTTCAGCTGCATCCACTCCAATACCCGCCTCTATCATCACAAGGCCTTCTTCCTGTGTGTCTGTGTCTTCACATGGCATTTTCCTCTTCTTACGAAGAAACTAGTTATATTGGATTGGGGTCCCACCCTACTTCAGTATGACCTCACCTTGATCACACCTGCAAAGTCCCTATTTTCAAATAAAATCACATTCATGGATACTGGGAGTTAGGACTGCAATATACCTTTTGGGGGTCACAATTCAACCCACAACAGCAAGCTAAATATTCTCTCAATGCTCTTATGGGGAAGAATTTATTAATTTTTACCTAAATATTTCTGGTAAATTAATCTATTAGTGATCAGAGAGCATCAATCCAATGGAGGACAGGAGAAAAAACACATGACAGAAGAAAACTGTCAAAAAGGATTACCTTAGCTCAGGCTGCCATAACAAAATATCATAGGCTGTGTGGCTTAAACAATAAAAATTTATTTTCTCACAGTTCTAGAGGCTGGGAGTTTGCGATCAGAATGCCAGCATGGTCATGTTCTTGGGAGCACTCTCTTTCTGGCTTGCAGAAGGCTGCCTTCTCTGTGTGTCCTCACATGGTCTTTCCCTGGTGTCAGTGTGTGGAGAGAGAAATATCTCTCTTCCTTGTTGTAGAAGGCCACTAATCCCATCATGAGGGCCCCATCCTCATAACCTAGTCTAACCCTAATTACCTCCCAAAGGCCCCTTCTCCAAATGCCACCACAATAGGGGTTACAGTTTCAACATAGGGATTTGGGGTACACAGTTCAGTCCACAGCAAGGATACAGTAATCTAGAGGAAGCCCATGCCTGCTTTTCTTTGGGGGGGGGGAGGGGGCTTATTTGCTTTAGTTTAGATATTCACTGCACTATACCTTGGGAACATCCTGAGCTATTTTGCAAGAATTTGGACTTCCCTCTCAGAGTTCATCACTTTGGGATGACTAATGAGGTAAATCATGATAGAAGGAGTCTGTACTCCAAACAGGCACTATATATAAAATTGAAGACAAGGGGCATACGACCATCATGGGGACTCTGTGCCTCCAGGTTTTCTGTTTCAGAGGTGAAATTGTGTAAACCTGTACACCAGAATTAACTATTTAGAACATATTGACAAGAGATTACCTCTTCTCCTCAAGGGCACATTGACCCATCCAGAGGTGAATGTTAAGTGGAGTTGCTGTGCTGACCAGGACAAATGTTTTACTCTGTGGTTTGTAGTTGTCATGTCCTTCACTACAGTGTTGTTCACATGTGTCCCCAAAATTTTCCCTACAGAGGACCCTTTTGATTATTTTTCTCTCATAGCATGCATGTTTTAGAAGCGTTTGGGTACCTTTTCTAAAACCAAGAACAGTTAACGTTTGAATGAATACCATATACCAGGTACCATGCCATGGAGAAGTTACAATTAACTCATGTAACATTCACACATATCCTATGATTTTCAGATGGGACGCAAAGAATATTTAGGGAACTTACCCAAGGTACCAACATTGGTAAATCACAAAGCTCAGATATGAACCCAGGAAATCTGACTCCAGAACCCACTGGCTTAACTTCACTAATTCTAACTTTTTCACATGACAGCTACTGTAGTAGTGTTTGTTAATTAGTTTTTTAACTAGCAAATTTCAAATACTTATAGGCCCTGTCATCAATATTTTCTCAATTAGGAAAAAGGTCCAGAGGGTTTAAGAATTTTGCCCAAGGCCATAAAATATAGAGGACAGAGGCATGATTCAATCCCACATCTTTCAGACATCTAAAGACCATGTTCCTCCTTCTATACCAAATTGTCTACCCAGGACCAGTTATATTATTTGTGAGGCCCATTGAAAAATTAAAATGTGGCACTCCTGGTTAAAAAATAATTATGAATTTCAAGGCATCCACTAAGCATGAAATCAATAGCTGGGACCCTCTGAATTTGGGACCAGTCACACGCCCATGAAGCTGGCCCTGCACCTACATCCATGCCCAATAGTTATGAGGGTGTTGCAGGATACAAGCAAGCAAAATAGATCAAATTTCTTTGTTATAACACCTTTGGCTACCTTTTCTATACTCTATTTTATGACCACGTTCAGGACTATTTGAAGAAATTTGCTAGGAGTATCCAAGGAAAGAACAAAAAAATACACAAAGAGGCAAAGAAGGAACACAACACTAAAGGCTGGTAAATGTCTTGGTCTTAAAGCTCAGAACCATAGATCACGCGAATAATAGAACTTAAAGAGTAAAGATCAGAGTTCAGTCCCCTTTGTTTGGAGACAACGGGAGACCACAAAGTTAGTTAACGACCTTTTATGAAATATTTCAACTCTGGGTCTCCATTTTTTTATTTTAGAATGATGTAAAACTAGATTATTTCTAAATGTCTCCCAGGACTAAAATTCATGACACGGTATAGATATTTTAAGTATGTACTCTATGGGGCCATGTAAGTTCTAAAAATTTTTGAAAATGAGACTGTTTTAGCTCAATGTCCTCCAGAAAAGCAGACTCTGAGGCCGATTTGCATGCAAGAAGTTTATTGGGGGGGCAGTGCCCATAAGATCATCGATACCTGTGGGGAAGTGACAAAAGTAAGATTTGCAGAGAACATGATACAGTCACGATAAAGGTCTCAACCATCTCCACAGGGATCTCTCAGCTAGGATGGTCCCTGAGAGGTGTCCTGAACTGGGCACACACAGATACATCAATAGTCACTGGATGCAGACTGACCCTTGGGCATGACAGTCCTCTTCAGACAAGGGCAAGTCAGAGAGGATAGTGGTGCCCAGCAGCTAGGGAAATGAGGGCTTCTGTCCTGTAAAGGCGGGGGGGGGGTGGGGTCAAGAGGGGATACTGGCAACAATCCAAGACGAACACTACAAAGACAGTACAATTTTATTCAGCACTCATTCCAAAGATCAATAACCACTGTCACCTTTTCTCCAGAACTTCTGCTTCCAGCAATATGGTAGGCTAAGAGTTTTATTGACCTTCTGCAACAAAGCAGCTGGATCTTCAATAGGACCTAATTTGTGATATACTGCTGTGCTCACAAGCCCCACTAACAAACAAATAAACCTTAAGCAGGGCAGCCACTGAATGCAGTAAGCAGTGAGAGTTGAGGAGAGGCAGAGTTGCCTCAAGGGCAAAGGACCACAACAGGACTGCCAAAGGATGCGGAATGGGAGGAAATAAGCCAGTTATTCCTTCACCAAGCCAGGCCTCTAAGGGTCTCAAAATAGTCCTGGGTCGGTGGCATCAAAAACAGACCAGCAAAACAGACACAAATATCTCTGGAAGAAGCCACCCCAGCTTAGGCTGGCAGGATTCTCACATAATATGATTAAGTAATGAGCTCACATTAAAATGTCCCAAAGCACATTAGGGTCAGCTGCAATGAGTGAAAGTCAGAGGTTTTCAAGGACTATAGATGTTGGAATTGTCCAGTACAGAATGTAGAATTACTAGTCTTGAAATGTTTAAATAAGTGCAGAATAAAATTACAAAGAAGAGTGATACTACACTGTAGTTTTGCAAGATGTTAAGGGAAATTAGGTAAACAGTATTCCAGGTTAAGGGTACTCAGCTACATATGAATCTACAATTATCTCAAAATAAAAAGGTTAATTAGAAAAAAAAAAGCAGTTGCAGCAAAAAGATCACCTACAAAGGACAGCTGGTCAGACAGGAGAGCAGTCTTCTGACCAACATGAAAATCAGAAATGAGTAAGTGGAAACATTGAGAGAAAATGACCATCAGACTAGTATTTTCAATCAAACAAAGCAATCTTTTAAGAAAGAGAGAAAGTAAAGGCAAACTCAGACCATCACTAAACCTTCACTAAAGGAACTTTTGAAGGATGTAATTCAAGAAGTAATGATTGGGGTAAGACAGGAATAAAGACACAGACCTACTAGAGAATGGACTTGAGTATATGGGGAGGGGGAAGGGTAAGCTGTGACAAAGCGAGAGAGAGGCATGGACATATATACAGTACCAAACGTAAGGTAGATAGCTAGCGGGAAGCAGCCACATAGCACAGGGAGATCAGCTCGGTGCTTTGTGACCTTGCCTGGAGGGGTGGGATAGGGAGGGTGGGAGGGAGGGAGCCACAAGAGGGAAGAGATATGGGAACATATGTATATGTATAACTGATTCACTTTGTTATAAAGCAGAAACTAACACACCATTGTAAAGCAATTATACTCCAATAAAGATGTAAAAAAAAAAAAAAAAAAAGAAGTAATGATCCCAGGGCAACAGATCTAAGAGGAAAGAGCAAATGGTGAGCAAACAAAATGGAAGATGTGGTACTTAATCCAAATAAACAAATATGATAAGAATATCAGATATGTGACAGTTGTTTAAAAATAGGGCAGAACTAAATTAGCATGATAAATAAGGAAAATATTTGAAGATTTTGAGGTTTTTTTGGGAGGGTTGTGGCTTAAGAGTAACCACTAAGAATAGTAGAAAACAAAGAATAAAATTGTGAAAAAACTACTTCAATCAATCAAAAGAAGAAAAATGCCTAGAGGGAATTCCTTCACAGTCCAGTGGTTTGGACTTCATGCTTTCTCTGCCAAGGGCCCGGGTTCAATCCCTGGCTGGGGAACTAAGATCCCACAATCTGCACAGCACAGCCAAAAAATAAAAGTATAAAAATGCATAGAAAAATGGAGAGAGAACAAAAATAATATGATAGAAACAAGTCCAGTGGTACCAATAATTATAATGACTATGAAAGGCTTATATTTGTCCTTTACAAAACAGATTATGAGACCAGAAAGAAAAACAAAACAAAATCATTCCAGATATACACTATTTATGAGAAACACTCCTAGCTCAAAAAGACATGGATATTTTGAAAACAAATGCATGTAAAAAGGCACCCTAGACAAATACATGGACAAAAAAACAAAAACAAAATATCAGACAAAATAGAGTTAAAGTCTATCATTATTAGCACTAAAGTAAGTCACTATATAGTGATGGAAAGTTTATTACATCAAGAATACATAAAATTATACTAAAGGTATTTGCAGCACATATAACTGACAAAACATAGGTATTCAAAATACGTAAAGAATGCCTGAAAATCAATAATAGAGAAGAAAATACAGAAAATGGATAAAACACACAAGCATGTCACAGAAATTTAAAAAAAAATGGTAATAAGCAATTCTATGCCCACAAAACTGATGTACATGAAATCGACCAATTCCTTCAACAACACAATCTGCCAAAACTCACACAAGAAGACACAGATGATCTGAATAGGCCTATATCTATTAAAGAAATTAAACCAATAATTAAGAACCTTCCAAAACAGAAAGCACCAGGCCTAGCTGGGTTCACTGGTGAATTCTACTGAACATGAAGGAAGAAAGTATACCAATTCTCCACAATCTCTGTTAGAGGATAGAAGCAGAGGGAATACTTCCTAACTTATTCTATGAGGCCAGCATTACCCTCATACCAAAAACAGACAAATACATACCAAGAAAAGAAAACTACAGAGCAATATCTCTCATAAGCATATATGCAAAAATACTCAACAAAATTTTAGCAAATTGGATCCAAAAGGTATAAAAAGAATTATACATGACAACCAAATGGAATTAAATGGTACGCAAGGCTGGTTCAACATTCGAAAATCAATTAGAATGATCCATCACATCAACAGACTAAAGCAAAATCAGATGATAATATCAATAGATGCAGAAAAGCATTTGACAAAATCCAACACTTATTCATAATAAAAACTCCCAGTAAACTAGAAATAGAGGAGACTTTCTCAACTTGATAAACTATAAAAGCCTACAGCTAACATCATATTTAAGCATAAGAAACTTGAAACTTTCTCACTAAGAATCAGGTATAATGTAAGGATGTCCCCTCTCATCACTCCTTTTCAACAATGAACTGGAAGTCTTTGCTAATTCAACAAGGCAAAAAAAGAAAATAAAAGGTATATAGATTGGGAAAGAAGACATAAAACTGCCTTTGTTCACAGATGACATGATCATTTATGTAGAAAATCCAAAAGAATCAACAACAACAACAAAAACCTTCTGGAACAAATAAGCAAAGATGGCAAGGTTGAAGGATACAAGATTAATATAAAGTCAATTGCTTTCCTATATAGTAACATTGAACAAGTAGAATTTGAAATTAAAAATGCAGTACCATTTACAAAAACACCCCTCCAAAATAAAATGCTTAGGTATAAATCTAATTAAATATGTACACTATATATAGGGGGAAAACTACAAAACTCTGATGAATGAAACCAAAGAGGAACTAAATAAATGGAAAGACATTCCATGTTTATGGATAGGAAGACTCAATATTGTCAGGATGTTAGTTCTTCTCAACATGACCTACAGATTCAATACAATCCCAATCAAACTTCCAGCAAGCTACTTTATGGATATCAAGAGACTGGTTCTAAAATTTAGATGGACAATAGCCATGCACTATTGAAGGAGAAGAACAAAGTTGGAGGACTGACACTACTTGATCTCAGGACATACTATAAAGCTACAGTAGTCAAGACAGTGTGGTACTGATGAAAGAAGGGACAACTAGATCAATGGAAGAGAAGATAGAGCCCAGAAATAGATCTCCATAAACATAGTCAAGTCATCTTTGACAGAGGAACAAAGGTAATACATGGAGCAAAGTCTCTTTAGTAAATGACACTAGAACAACTGAACATCGATATGCAAAAAAACAAAAACAAAAAAAAAACATATCTGGGCACAGACTATATACCCTTCACAAAAATTAACTCAAAATGAATCAAAGACATAGACGTAATATGTAAAACTAAAAAACTCCTAAAAGATAACATATGAGAAAATCTAGGTGAACTTGAGCATGATGGCTTTTTGATACAATACCAAAAACACAGTCCATGAAAGAAATAACTGATAAGCTGTACATCATTAAAATTAAAATTTTCTGCTCTGCAGAAGACAATGTCAAGAAAATTAGAAGATGGGCCAAAGACTGGGAGAAAATATTTGCAACAGACATCTGATAAAGGACTATTATCCAAGATATACAAAGAACTCTTAATACTCAACAATAAGAAAATAAACCCAATTTTAAAATGGGCCAAATACTTTAAGACACTGCACCAAAGAAGATATACCAATGGCAAATAAGCATATAAAAAGATCATATGGAGCTTTCCTGGTGGCGCAGTGGCTGAGAGTTCGCCTGCCAATGCAGGGGACGCAGGTCCGTGCCCCGGTCCGGGAGGATCCCACATGCCGTGGAGAGGCTGGGCCCGTGAGCCATGGCCGCTGAGCCTGTGCGTCGGAGCCTGTGCTCCGTAACGGGAGAGGCCACAACAGTGAGAGGCCCGCATACCACAAAAAAAAAAAAAAAAAGATCATATGTCATCTGGGAAAATGCAAATTAAAACAACAAGATACCATTACACACCTATTAGAATGGCCAAAATCCATAACACCGACAAAACCAAGTGCTTGTGAGGATGTGGAGCAGCAGGAACTCTCATGCATTGCTGGTGGGAGTGCAAACTGGCACAGCCACTTCGAAAGATGGTTTGGCAGTTTCTGACAAAACGAAACATACTCTTACCACACGATCCAGCAATTATGTTCCTTGATATCTACCCAAAGGATCTGCAAACTTATGTCCACTCAAAACCTGCACAGGGATGTTTATAGTAGATTTATTTATAATTGCCAAAACTTGGAGGCACCAAGATTCTCTCCAGTAAATAAACAGATAAATAAATATGGACATACAGACAATGGAATATTATTCAACACTAAAATGAAAGGTGCTTTCAAGCCATGAAAAGATATGATGGAACTTTAAATGCATAGAACTAAGTGAAAGAAGCCAATCTGAAAGGATACGTACATATGATTCCAATATATGACTTCTAGAAAATGCAGAACTATAGAGACAATAAAAAGATCAATGGTTTGGGGGGTGTGGGATGAATAGGTGGAACACAGAGAATTTTTAGGACAAAAACTCTGTATTGTATTATAGAGATGAATATATATTCATAGAACATACAGCACCAAAGGTGAACCCTAAAAGAAACTGTGGACTTTGGGTGATTATGATGTGTCAATGTACGTTCATCCTTGGCAAAAAAAAGAAAAAGTACCATTCTGAAGAGTGATGTTGATAATGAGGGAGACTGCATGTGGAGGGGGGGAGCAGAGGATGTATGGGAAATCTCTGTACTTTCCTCTCAACTTTCTTGTAATCCTAAAACTGCTCTAAAAAATAAAGTCAAAAAATGGCAAATAAACACTTGAAAATTTGCTGAAATTCATTAGTAATTACGTAATACAAATTAAAGCCACAATGAAATATCATTACATACTGACTAGATTGGCAAAAAACAAGATGTCTGAAAATATCAAGGGTAAGATAGTGAATAGATAAATAGGAACTTTTACACACTGCTAGTAGGAATGTACATTTTCGACCTCTTTGAAAAATAACTTAGTGTTTCCTGGTAAAGTTCAGGGTGTACACCCTCTATGCCTGCATTGTCACCAGTGCATATTTCTCAGAGAAAATCTTGCACAAATGTACCAGGGAGACAAGTATACATAACATTCACAACAATAGAAACAAAGGTAACAAGTTTATTTCAAGCTCCACCTTATTTTATCTCACTCATTATTTCAGGTATTTCACAAACATTTACTGAAAGTCACTGGAAAGTCACCGGAGAACCGCACAAGGAGAAAACCCTCAGAAAATCAAGGAACTACAATCTATATCTATATCGCTTTGTATATCTACATCTAAAATAGCATCTATGCATGATGTAATACTCTGTGTGCATATGTATGTGCCAGCAGGTGTGTATGTGTGTTTTAAATAAAGCGGCTTTGAGAACATGGAGGAAGGAGTGAACTATTATGCTTGGAAAGGAGAATAATTGATGGAAAGGCCTCAGAGAGGAAACAATGAGATGCTATCACTGTTACTAAAACCAACACCTTTCGTTTCCTGAATTAAAACAGGACCATTCAACCAAGAAACTAAAAATACTGCTCTTTAAAATGTGCTGAGTTATGACGTTCTCAAACCTTAAATATGCCCCAGTGGTAAGAATGAAACTTTGGCAATTATAGCAGCTCTCTGAGTTTCAGCACATCATTTAGAAAGCACTGCTTCAGGTTAAATATCAAGAAGAATTTGCTGACAGCATGAAATAGCCTTGAAGAAAACTGTGGAATCTTCTCTGGATCCCTCTTAAAATACCCCAGGGGCTAGGGATTCCCTGGTGGCGCAGTGGTTGAGCGTCTGCCTGTCGATGCAGGGGACATGGGTTCGTGCCCCGGTCCAGGAGGATCCCACATGCCGCAGAGCGGCTGGGCCCGTGAGCCATGGCCGCTGAGCCTGCGTGTCCGGAGCCTGTGCTCCGCAATAGGAGAGGCCACTTAATCAGTCTGGAACCTAGAGACATTTGAGTGACTTCTGTATGCCATGACATACTTATGGTTCTGTATTTGCTGAATTATAAGAGGTGGATTTCTTTTTCTAGATCAATAACTTTCTTATTATTCCATTTAATTTAGTTAAAACGTATTTGTTCAGTTCCTAATATATTCCAGGCATGCTGTGAGGTCTCAGAAATACAGAAATGAATAAGACACACCCTGTCCTCAAGAAACTCAGAGATCAATAGACTAGCATGCAATACAGTAAGTGATTGTTTTTCTTCCAGTTTTATTGAGATACAGTTGACACACAGCACTGTGTAAGTTTCAGGTGTACAGCATAATAATTTGGCTTACATACATCATGAAATGATTATCACAATAAGTTTAGTGAACATCCATCATCTTATATAGATACAAAATTAAAGAAATAGAAAATTTTTGTGTGTGATGAGAACTCTCAGGATTTACCCTCTTAACAGCTTTCATATATAACATACAGCCGTGGTAATTATATTTTTCATGTTGTACATGACATCCCTAGCACTTATTTACTTTATAACTGGAAGTTTGTACCATTTGACCACCTTCATCCAGTTGCCTCTCCCCCCACCCCGACCCACACCTCTGGTAACCACAAGTCTGTTCTCTTTTTCTGTTTTTTTTTTTTTTTTAAGTATAATTGACCTACAACACTATGTTAGTTCCTATCATACAACATAGTGATTTGATACTTCTATATATTTCAAAATGATCACCATGATTCTAGTTACTGTATGTTACCATATAAACATATTATATATTTATTGACTATACTCCCACACTGTACATTTCATAACCACGACTCATTTATTTTGCAACTGGAACTTTATACCTCTTAATCTCTCTCACCTATTTCTTTCCTCCCATCATTTCCTTCCCCTTTGCCCATTTTAAAATTGGGTTATTTTTCTTTTTACCATTCAGTTGTAAGAGTTCTTTATACTCTTGCTATAAGTCCCTTATCAGATGTATGATCTGCAAATATTTTCTTCCATTCTATGGCTGTCTTTTCACTTTCTTGATAGTGTTCTTTGAAGCACAAAAGTTTTAAATGTATACAAAGTCCAATTTATCTTTTTGTTGTCGTTGTTGTTGCTTGTGCTTTTGATGTCATATCTAAGAATCCATTGCCAAACCCAAGGTCACAAAAATTTACCTCTGTGTTTTCTTCTAAGAGTTTTATAGTTTTAGTTTTTACACTTAGGGCTCTCATCCATTTGAGTTAACTTTTGTATATGGTGTAAAGTAAGGTTTCGACTTCATTCTTTTGCATGTGGCTCTCCAGTTGTTCCCGCACCGTTTATTGAAAACAGTGTTCTTTCTCAACTGAATGGTCTTGGCACCCTTGCCAAAAATCAATCGACCATGGGTGAATTTCTGGACTCTCACTTCTGTTCCATTGATCTGTATGTCTATCCTTATGCCAGTAACAGTCGGTCTTGAAGTAGGTGATTAACAGATGTGTTACTTGTAACATCAGAATTATGTTTACAAAATTCAAAAGGGGATCAGGAGGAATTCCCCAAAGAAGCAAAATGTGAGCTGGATTTGAGTGACAAAGGTTATGGTTAAGATACTAGACAATTAACTGAGAGAAAGAGGCATAAATCCCTACTCTTCAGGAAACAGGCTAGAGTACCAGAATGAGCTTTGTGTAAAACAGACCTGGGCTTGAATCACAAGTCTCACTGTTATTAATACAAGCTTGAGCAACTTACTTAAATGCTTCACTTGTGTATGTGTATGTGTGTGTTAGCTTGCACACATGTGCCACTTATACTGTAGTAATTATGTAGGATTATGCCTTTGTTGTTGTCATCATTTTTTTTAGGCAATAGGGGGAAGACACATTTCTGTGGGTAGAGAACAGAATATCCCCTAAACGGGTAGACGTTCCCCCAATACCATGCTTGACTTTAGAGGGTATTTCATAAACTGTCCATGGCCTGGAGAAGCACTTGTCTACATTTCTTGTCCCAGTCCTCAAAATAGAAAGTCACTGTGTCTTAATACCAGGTTTATGGGCTGTGCCATAACTGACATTGAGACGGATATGGCTTCAGAATATGGGGAAGGAGTTAAGGAAAAGACAACACAAATCACTTAAATATATCTTAAATCACTTAAATATCACTTAAATCACTTAATATATATCTTAAATATATATATTATAATACATATTATATATATATATCTTAATATATATATATCTTAAATCACTTAAATAATATATATCTTAAATCACTTAAATATATCTTCTCCTATAGAATGAATGCAATAGATTCTCTCATAACATATCATTTTCCAGCAGGCCAAACATCCATTATCTTACATCTGTGTTCCTGCTCGTGGTTCTTGAGGTACTCACAAATTGTACAGTATTTTCAACAAAAACACAAACAGACATGAGTTTGGCTACTTTACTTTAAAAAGAATAAAAAGGATTTTTAAATTTTTTGAAAAAAATTTCTAAATTGAAAAAAACTACATGTAAAATATGCAACAAAGTGACATTCCAATAAAATATAAAGAAACTGGAAAAAGAAAATGAAAAACTTGCATGAAGGATAAGATGTGTATACAAATAAACTTGAGACTCATTCTGGCCATTCTAGGTCTTGCTGTAGTTTCAGCTGAGGTGAGAGGCTTGAACAAATTAAGCATTATATTTCTATTTTTTTAAATTTTCTCTTAATATCCCAGTATTTTAAAAAATAGGAAAAATAAAGAATTTAAGAAAAGCTCTATGCATCTAGATATTGCTTTACAGATGTGAAAAATCACAGCTATATATGACAGCAAACTATTTCCTTAAGTTAAATATTTGGGTTTTTTTTTCCAAGATCATGATAATTTATGATATGTAATTCCCTTAAAATGTGTGAACATGATATATAAACTAATAGTTTATTTTTAAATCTAAGTATTCATTGAGAGTTTTAATGACAATTCAGTTGCCACTGCCTCAGCAGAGCCAAATGTTGTAATTAATAAAAAATATTATCTAAGAACTACAATAACTCAAAAAAGGTGATCTAATTTGGCAATACTTTCTATTAAAAGCAAGTTCTCTGAACAATATAACTCACAATTATGCTAAAATAAAGGTAAGAAAAATAAATAGAATGGAATAAAAATAATTAATGACATACATTAATTGTATTATTCATTCAAATATCACTGGATCATTCACAGACTATTCAAAATAATCATTAAGTTTAATCACCATTGATATTTTGCTAATGTGTACTCTTATGTAATGTAATATAATGTGTAAAAGCACATATACATATATTTTTTTTAAATTTCATAGTTATGAAGGTAGGAGAGCTATTAGTTTCTTAATGCGGCTATAAAAATTATCACAGACTTATTCGCTTAAAATAACACAAATGTGTTACTGAATAATTCTGAAGTTCGTAAATCCAAAATTGGTCAGCAGGGCTGTGTTCTCTCTGATGGTTCTAGGGGAGAATCTATTTCCTCTCTTTTTCTATCTTCTAGAGGCTGCCTGCATTCCTCACTCATGGGCACCAAACCACAACTGTTGCTTGTTGTCACATGTCCTTCTCTGACTCACCTGCCTCCCTCTTATAAGGACCCTTGTGATTACATGACTGATTATTCCGGATAATCTCCCCACCTCAAGGCCTTTAATCACACCCACAAAGTCCCTTTATCACATAAGGTAATGTATCCACAGGTTCCAGGGATTGTGGGGCTGTTATTCTGCCCACACAGAAGATAAAGCTTTTTTTTAAATCTTGCCCTGTTAAATTATAAATGTAAGTGTATGTTGTGTGGGACTCCAATTTATACTCTTGTTCCAAACCCTGTAAATGTTGGGGGTGGGCCTGATGTTCCCCCAAAACGACAGCCTAGATAATAGGAAGGCACTGAGATGATAAATTAGTATTGGGGCTGAAGAGAGAATTCCTGTACTTCTTTTGGCCTAGACTTCAAGTACCCTAGATATTGTTGAGGGTGCTTTGGAATTCCAAGGGTGAAAAATGTTGCAAGCCCTATGGAGGTGGCCTGAGAGCTACTTGCTGAGATCCACTGCCAACAGGGGCTATGCACTGATGATGACGAAGCAAAATCCAGCTTATTACCCTTTAGTGAACACCCTCTATGAGTCAGGTGCTCTGCTAATTGCTTAACTCTCATCATCTCACCTAATTTTCACAATAGCTTTAAAAGGTAGGTATTATTATTATGGACGCAGAGCCTTAATATCAACATGATTAAATGACAAGTTGGATTCGAAGTCTAGTTTGTCTAACTATAAAACTGGTGCTTTTAGCCACTATAATGCATTTCTATATTTGATGAATCATTGTATGTAATTATACATTACTGGGGAAGTTCATTTTCCTTTTATTATGGACAAGCCATTAGGAAAGTTGTTTAAATGTTACAATTGTGTCATGGCAATTAAGGGTCCATTTGGCTTCAGTGGTACATGGGAAAGTACTCCCTGAGGTCAGAAGGATGTATCAAAGGTGATCAGTAAGACTCCCTCAGACAGTGATTCTCAAACTTTAGCAGACCTCAGAATCACCTGGAAGGTTTATTAAAACACAGATTGTGGACCGTACGCTTAGAGTTTCTAATTTCATAAGTCTGGGGTGGAGCCAGTAATTTTCATTTTAACAAATTCTCCAGTGCTAATACTCTAGCTTGGAGACCACACTTTGAGAACATCATCCTAAGGAAATGAGTTCCCTTAAGGAAGGAGAATCTCAGTAGACAAGAGTGAAACCCACAGGTTTCTACCATGGTTTCCCACAGGGAGATTCACCTTCTGTTGCCAAATCTTGGAGTATCAGGATTTGTTTCCTCAGAGCGGAGATTCAAACCAAGCTTAGAATTATGAGTGGAATTTTGACAGCTAGGAAGGAGAAGATGAAAGGGGGATTCTGCAGCAAGTACAAGGAAAAAATCACAAGCTAGAACAAGGGATTTATGTATGGGGGAAATGGAATATAAGCTGAAAGACAACTTTAGTGCAGACTTTGGAGAGGTTCGCTTAAAGAAACCATAATACCCTATTTTTTTAATGTAGATTTTCACAGTTTTCAAAGCACGTTAGCATGCATCAGCATTTTTGAAGTGTTTATGGTGCAGGGACTACACATTCCGCAGTGTACTCTAAGCTTTGTAGAGTGAAGAACAGGATGGTCCTAACCATAAACTGCTTTTCGTCAACTTGGGAGACAATGACTTATTTCCAGACCCTTCAAGAAGACTGAAGTCCTGAGCGAGGTTATACATTGTTTTGCTGGCAAAAAAGTACAAATTCCCGAACTCAAACTGAAATAACAGAAAATCAAAATCTCACTCTCATCTATTTTTACACTACCTTTGGATCTTCTATATTCTCTTTCCTTTTTTACTTTCTGTCCCCTTTTCATAAATAGTGTACTGGTATAGAGACACTTTCACTTGTACATGGAAAGCAAGAGGGTAAAGCATTGTTCACAGTACAATCATGCCATTCCAAATGGGACAATGTCCTCATAATCTCTCAATCCAACTACTATAGAGTAAAAGTAAGGATAAGAAGGAGGGGGAAACGATAAAATTAACCAAGGGTCACAGCGGGGAATAACATTCTCAATTTGAGGATGCTGAGTTGATAGCAGACCAGGAGGGAACACCTCATTTTCATGAGGGTCCCTAGTTCAAAGACGGTGAATTAGGCATTTGGGACTTACGGCCAATGGGACTGAGTGTAATTTTGTTAAAAGGAAGGAAAGATAAACACAACTTTCCTACCCAAGCATAGAGAAGATTTCCAAATAGTTCAAAGAAATATATTTCTTACCTTGGATACAGAATAGAAAGAGTGTACTGATCATAAAGAGTGTAGAGTTCAGAATAGCTCTACCCTGTTATACTGAATGCTGTTTATGTCCACCCAGATCCCCTCTCAGGCTGGTGCACCCCTAACCTGTTTGCTGTAATTGCTGGAGATAACAATACAGAGAATTGCCCTGGACCAAATGGAAGCACCTTGCCTGGGAGGCTATACCTCTCCCCACTCTCCACCAGGGTTGACTCGGTCAGTGACCTGCTGGCGTGAAATAGAGAAGGTCGGCCCCCTTGCCTGAATGTGAGACTAGCTCTGTCATGCCATTTATGCTCTAGAGTATCTTGTGGGATCAGACTGAAGCCCGTCTTTACTGAGACCACATTCTTTTATTTTAATTGAAGTATAGTTGATTTACAATATTGTGTTAATTTCTGCTATACAGCAAAGTTAATTTCAGTTATACATATATATACTTTATTTTTTTATTTTTATTTTTGGCTGGGTCGGGTCTTCGTTTCTGTGCTAGGGCTTTCTCTAGTTGCGGCAAGCGGGGGCCACTCTTCATCACGGTGCATGGGCCTCTCACTATTGCGGCCTCTCTTGCTGTGGAGCACAGGCTCCAGATGCGCAGGCTCAGTAGTCGTGGCTCACGGGCCTAGTTGCTCCGCAGCATGTGGGATCTTCCCAGACCAGGGCTCGAACCCATGTCCCCTGCATTGGCAGGCAGATTCTCAACCACTGTGCCACTAGGGAAGCCCCCTATATATACATTTTTTATATTCTTTTCCATTATGGTTTATCACAGGATATTGAATATAGTTCCCTCTGCTATATAGCAGAACCTTGTTGTTTATCGATTCTATATATAATTCATCTGCTAATCCCAAACTCCCAATCTATCCCTTATCGCTGGCAACCACAAGTCTGTTCTCTATGTCTGTTTCTGTTACATAGATAAGTTCATTTGTGTAAGACGACACTCTTGCTTGACATTTTTCCCCTGCTCTGTTATGTTTTCCTCACTTACTTTCTTCTGAGAGCATATTACCAATAAATCCCTTAATCATGGGTCCCTATTTCAGGTTTTGTTCTGAGGAACCCAATCTAAGACAGTTGATACCAGAAGTGATCCCGGGAAGCAGACTCTAAAGATGGGAATTCTGGAATTAGATCATTTTCCAGCTGGATGCCAATAAGAACCCCATCACTGGTGACAGGTAGAGTGGGGATAGTCCTTGGAATGCTAGAGCATGTTTCTGGCTTCGACCAGTGGTCACCTGTGACGGGATACAGGTGGAAGGGGATGCAATGGCTGGAACAACACCCTGAGTATTTTACTGGTCTGAGGAAATAATAACTATAAGAACTGGGGAACTGGTTGGCTGTTGCTAAGCACCATTGATTTAAGAGAGAAAATGACAGGCTTGGATCTGTTAATCACCAATTTTAATCAAAATGTGAGAACAGGAGGGATTCCTTGGTAGCATTTAAAGAGAACTTCTGCTTCTGCTGGACGGCAGTCATAGTAAAACAAGGACAGAACTTAATTGCTAGCAGAGCTTCAGAAAAGGTTGAATCTCAGCCTAGGCAAGTCTCTTACACCAACTCAGGGTCCTGCAGGGAAGGAGAGGCATCCTGACACTTGGAAGGAGATATCTGTGAAGATACAGTTAAGAACCTCAAATCCTGAGGTTATCCTGAATCCTATGGGCCTGAAGAAATAGCCAATTCCCCCTTATCAGAAGATAGAGCTAGACACACACACACACACACATACACACACACACACACACACTTGAAGTTATACAAAGGCCTCAAATGAGGCAAGTGCCTCAGAAGATATTTCTGTAAACTGCAGCAAGTTCAGAATGAGTCAGCAAGGCCTAACCCACAAAATTTATGGAAATGGCTCATAGAACACAGTATTCCTAGGAACAAGATAGATGGGCAGCCAAAAAGGGTATAGACACATACATTTACAATAGAGATCAAGAACTGATGAGAAAAAGTTTGAGGTCAGCCACCCTCAATGAAAAGCTATGTTCACATGCCCAGTTCTCTGACCCAGAACACATCATCTAAAGGGAAGTCCCTGCAACACTACAGCTAGCCCTGTGGATTATGCAGACCTTTCAAGGCTAGTGAGCACAGATTGATGCTGATAACCAGAGATCCCAAATACAATCATGGCCTTCCCTTTAAGAGCAGACGTGTGCGGAAGTCAGCTGATAAATGGTATCCTAACCATGTTTGTCTCACAGTGGTCATTTCCCTGGTTTCCAAATGCATAATTGGAATGAGTATACTTAGCAATTGGCAGAACCCTAACTTTGTTCCTTGAATTGTAAAATTAGAGATGTTTTGTAGGAAAGCCAAGAGAAGATCCTGAAAGTGCCCCTACAACCATTCCATGAGAATAATAATTTTTAAATATTTATATTGCATCCATATAAGTTTCTTAGGGCTATTGTAACAAAGTGCCATAAACTGGATGGCTTTAAACAACCTAAATTTTTTCTCTCATAGTTCTAAAGGCTGGAAGTCTGAAAGCAAGGTGTTAGCAGGGCCATACTCCTTCCAAAGCCTCTAAGGGAGGATCTTTCCTTGCCTCTCCAGCCTCTGGTAGCCCCCAGGTATCCTTGATTTGTGGTAGTACAACTTCAATCTGCCTCCTTCTGTCTTCTCTCTAGCTGTCTTCCCTCTGTATCTGTATCTGTGTCTAAATTTCCCTCTTCTTATAAGGACACCTGTCTCACTAGATTAAGGGCCCACCCTACTCCAGTATGGGTACATCTTAACTAATTACATCTACGATGACCCTGCTTCCAAATAAGGTCATATTCACAGGTACAAGAGGGTAGGACTTCAATATATCTTGGGGGGGACACATTTCAACCTATAACAGCAACTAAAAGGGGTGACAGAAATCAGTGCCACCCTCAAAATCTTAAAGAACATAGGAGTGGTAGTCCCCAGCATAACACTATTTAATACACTAGTCTGGCCCCTGCAAAAGTTAGGTAGACCATAGAAGCTTATGGACTACCACAAGTTAATCAAGCAGTCACTTGAATTGCAGCTGCTGTACCCCATGTGGTATATTTACCAAAGAAGATTTTTTTTTTACATCTTTATTGGAGTATAATTGCTTTACAACGGTGTGTTAGTTTCTGCTTTATAAAAAGGGAATCAGTTATACATATACATATGTTCCCACATCTCTTCCCTCTTGCATCTCCCTCCCTCCCACCCTCCCTATCCCACCCCTCCAGGCGGTCACAAAGCACCGAGCTGATCTCCCTGTGCTATGTGGCTGCTTCCCACTAGCTATCTACCTTACGTTTGGTAGTGTATATATGTCCATGCCTGTCCCAAAGCAGATTAATACAGTCTTGACAAATGTTTTCTTTTTAATTCTTATCAGGAAGAAGAATAGTAAGTTCCCGTTCACATGGACAGACAACAGTGCACATCCACAGTCTTGCCTCAGGGCTGTTTTAATTCTCCTTCCTCTTGTCATAATATTGCCAGAAGAGCCTTGTGGACGTTCTGCAGATCATCACACTGGTCCACTATATTGACGATGCCATGTTAATCATATGCCTTAGAAGGATGCCTTAGAAAGACACACGTGCTCCAGAGGGAGACAAAACCCAGAAAGATTTCAAAGTTTGCACACAGGTAAAGTCCCTAGGGGTCCAGTGTTATAGGCATCCTGGGATATTCCCTTGAAAGTAAAGGATAAGTTATTACTTTGCATCTCTTAGCAGTAAAAAAAGAATCATAATGTTTGATGGGCATCTTTGCTTTTGAGAAGCAGCATATAATACACTTGAGAATACTGCTATGACCCATTTTTCAGAAGATATAGAAAGCCATTGAGTGGAGCTCAGGGCAAGGAAAGGTTCTGTATAAGGTCTAGGAAGGTTGCTTGGACTACATCACCCATGGTACTGGAATTATTGATATTTGTGGCAGCAAAATACATGATGTACAGTACACACTCCTAGGTTTCTAGAGAAAAGCTATGACATCTATAGCAGAGAACTCTGAACTATTGATAAACAACACCTGGAATGTGCTGGGGCCCCATTAGAAACCGAGCATCAAACAATGGGATCTCAAGTGACGTCAAGCGGACCATATAGCCAGAATTGCCCACCACTCGCTGTATGCAGTGGTATGCTAGAGACAGTTCATATAAGCACATCTCTTCCCAACTCCACATTCTGTGACCTTACTTTGGCAGCTTGAAATCAGCCATGATGGAAATATTTGCACCACAAAACTCAACAAATGCTACAAAACCAGGTGGTATTTTTCAGAGGTGATTATTAAACGTTTGCCAGCACACCACTGACACTAATAGACCCCACAGGTCATATAGTTAGGCGTCCCCAGCAGCAATCCACCATAACATGAATGTGATACATCTGGGATCAAATGTGAGCAGGTCTAGAAATATACTTGTGCAAGGAGCTGCACGAATATATGTCCCAAACCCCCATGTCATCTGTCACTGTGACAGCAATGCTTTTCCCTCATTTCACACCTATGAACTCATGGAAGGCTTCCTGTGAGGAGGTGAGGAGGAAAAAGCCCAAGATGGGTACATGGCTAGGTCAACTCAGTATGCGGGTGTAAGCTAAAAATGAATTGCTATTGTGCTACAGAGCAGCCCTGGAAAATTGCAGTTAAGGGAAGAAAAAGAGAAGTGGACTGAGACTGGGATATATGAACTAAGGACTTAGCTGACTGGCTGGTCAGGACCCTGGAATATGCAACTTTGGAAGATGGGTATAGGAAGGTCAGGATAAGAGGCATGTGGATGAACCTATGAAGGTGGGCACAAAGTACGGGGATTGTTAGAGCGCATGTTCATGCCTACCAGAGAGAATCCATTGCAGAAGAAGAGAAAAGAACACCAAGGATGAATCAGAGAGGAGATATCAGCCAGATTCTGCACGTGGCTACCCTGAAGCCTGGTCAATGGTCTTCTGAACAGAGTAGCCAGAGTGGTAGCAATGGAGAATATGAATGGACCTAATATCATGGGCTCCGCCTCTTCAAAGCTTATCTAGTAACTGCTGCTGCTTAAGGTTGGGCCTGCCAGCAACAAAGAGCAATGCAGAGACTATCCCTCAAGGAGATCAACCTGCCACCTGGTAGAAAATTGATTACATAAGATACTTTTCACGCAGTAAAATGGGTGAATGTTTAATCTATGTTTAATCAAGCTAGGACTTACATGTATTCTTGGTCTGAGTTTGCCTTTCTTGCCAACAGTGTCTCAGCCAGCCCACTAGCCAAGGACTCAAATTGTATAATGACCAAATTGGAATCCCACATATTATCAACTTGGGCCAAAGGATCACTTTACAGCAAAGGAGGTATGGTGGAGAGGAAATGCCAAGGGGTACACTAATCCTACTACCACCATACCACCTAGAAGTTGCCAGCATTAGAATGGAATGTAGTGGACTTAAAGTCATTATTGAGGTGCTAGCTTGAAGGAGACACCCTATGGCATGAGGCACTGTACATGTTAAGTACTCTTAACATGCTTCGAGTGCCCCTCTTGGGAACCAGCACCACTAGACTCATAGAGCCTAAAGTGGGGGACTGTGAAGTCATAAACGGTCTCCAAATTGTCAAACTCAATTCACATTCCCTGCCCTAGCCTGAGATCTTGGTAGTAAAAGTACAAGGAATAAAGTTTGGGGACACTTATGGCGCCCCAGCCTATGGAAGTTCATAGAGAAGGATGCCCTGTAATTGCCAAGTCTCTACACATAACAAAAACTAAACATATACTAATAGGAGTGTCAGAATTGGAAACCTACTGCAATTGACTATAATTTTACAGATGCGGAAAGATGGGTATCACTTAGAGTCCACTGGGGACCTGTATCAGTGAAATTGTGTAGTATGAAACAGGGTATATGGCTATACCCATAAGAGACCCAAAATCAGAACTTACTGAGATTTGGCACTTAATTTATACTCCAGTTCATTACAACGTCTATTATATGGGCAAGAGCTGCTCTTGTTAGGAAGTTAATTCTAACTGACATTTTGTAATGACTGTAGTCTAATTCATAATGTAACTACATAATAATGAGGAAATTGGTAAGGATAACTTGATTTATTTTTTTAAAAATCCTATCATAATACTAATATCAATGATCAAATGTATTAGGAAATTGAATTAAAATCCCTATAGAATTTTCTCCCAGTGGAAGCTAATTGGCTAGAGGAGGAACTAGATTTACTTGGCAATCAATTAATCTTTACATTAAATCAATCTATTAATGCCTTACATAAAAGTCATATTTTGGTGATAAAAGGAGGTAAAGGGGTGGACAAACATGTGCAAGATTACAAATAAACCTGTGCTGGATATTTGGAAAACCAAAATATTTCTTTAAAACAATACCTATACTCTATTAGATGAAACAAGTAATTAGTATTTTGTTATTTGCATTTCTGCTTATTTTGGGGGGGGTTTCTATAAATGGTGCAAAAGATGCATGAAAAAAGAACAATAACAAGCAAGTTATAATTAAGAGGCTTGACCGAAAGTCAGGTGGGTGGACTGCAAAATACAGTTACATTGCAGCTGGACTGGAAGAGTTTTTGGTTATCTCCAGGGACAACCAGACATCAGGAGCTGATTTTTGGTCAAGATAACAATGAGTAGGCTAACAATGTATAATGTGCTGTTTAAAGTTTAACACCACTGATGGCACTCAGGGCCAGCTTGATTGTTGATGGCTTACAACTACTGTAACCAATTAAAGAGACTGACTTGACTATAGGAGAGAGATCTGACTGGAAACTTCTGCCAGAGCTCTCCTGAAAAAAAAATTCCTCATTTGCATCTTGGTGGCTCATGATGCAGAGACGAAGTGCATTCTGTACAACTAAGAAAGGACCCTGGGGACTCCTCTTGGAAGTCTTCTGCACTTTTTCTCCTGCAATCACTTATACTTTGTCGTTATTAAGAGGCTTCCATGAATATCGGCTGAGGAAATCTTATGAGTTATTTCGATTATCCAAACTGTATAATCTTTGCTGAAATTACAAAGGCATTCTTGATTTAAGTTTAACACCATAGTTGGTAATAACTTTCACCACTTCCCAAATGATATGTGTACCTTATAAAGGTAAGACTGTTTTTGTCCTCCAGTCTTTCTGGTTCCACCATTTCCGGAACTAGGTTGAAAACCTAAGGCCCTGGATGAGCATCTTCAACAGTTTTCTTCAGTTTCTGTTTCCACTCCTTGGGCCCAGCCAGTCAATGGCTTCAACCTTATCCCCTGTTTTGTTTTTCTGTTTCATTTCAGGTCTAGAGAATTTCTGTAATCTGCAACTGCTGTGTTTTTCAAGCAGAACTTACATTTTATCAAAACTCCCTATATATGTATTTTCAAAGATTGTTTAATCTTTTATTTTAACTGTGTTTCTTAAAAACCGCATGAGGTTTAGGGGTCATATGATCCAAACTGACAGGCTCTGTCTTTCAGTGAGATCATTCAGGCTATTCACATTTAGTGTTATACCATGTATATTTTACTTCCAATTCTCCTTATAGTTACCAACCTTATAAAGCTAAATAGCAAGAGGACATTTTTTTCACTTTGTTGTACCCTCTTTGTATTTTTCTTTTTTCTGGTTTGATTACATTGATTTTTATTTCTTTTTTGCCCCATTTTAATTTGAAAAGACTACTATACTTTTGTATTCCATTAATAGCTGTTTTCCCTTTCCCAGTGCTTATAATCAAAACAGCTTCTCTACCGTTATGTGACCACAAGATATGTTATGTCCTTTACCATTATGTGCTCTTCCCTCATTTCTCCCAAATACAATTGGTCTTTTATAATATTTTCCCTACCCCCCAACTACTCAGAAGCAAATTTTTCAGGGCTTTCATTGAAACCCCCAAGTCCCAGGCTATGCTAAAATGGTTATTATATTTATTTCTGGATTATTATGGGTTTTCCTTTCATCATGTCATTTTTTTTTTTTTTTTTTCTTTTTTTTTTTGTGTGGTATGCGGGACTCTCACTGTTATGGCCTCTCCCGTTGCGGAGCACAGGCTCTGGACGCGCAGGCTCAGCGGCCATGGCTCACGGGCCCAGCCACTCCGCGGCATGTGGGATCCTCCCGGACCGGGGCACGAACCCGCGTTCCCTGCATCGGCAGGCAGACTCTCAACCACTGCGCCACCAGGGAAGCCCCCATCATGTCATTTTTATTCCAGAATTTTTTTCTTTTTTTTTGCCTTTGTGCTAAGCCCAGGTTGGTTGGTTGCTTGGTTGATTTATTTTTATTTAGGTGTAGCTGATTTACAGTAATTATATTAGTTTCAGGCATACAATTTAGCGATTCAGTATTTTTACAGTTTATACTCCATTAAAAGTTACTGCAAGACAATGGCTATAGACTCAAGGGGGCGGAGTCAAGATGGCGTGTGGGAGGACGCCTAGTTAGCGTCTCCCCACAACTAGGGTGCCTGCCAGCCATTGGTGGGGAACTCTGACGCCCAAGTAGACAGGAGGAATCCCCAAGTGAATCGATAGGACATGGTGGGACTGAGGGGGGAGAAGAAGTGGAGGCCAGACAGGATCAGCTCCCGAGGTGGGGGAGATAAGGAGAAGCAGGCAGGAGGGGCCCTACGAAAGGAGTGGAGGGCAACTGCCCCCCCCCACTTGGGCCCCAGGAATCTGCTGAGCTCCCAGGTGACGTTCCCCACTCTCCAAGGACCCCCCTCCCCTTGGCCACATTGGTCCTGAGGGCATAGGAAGGAGGCTGAGGGGAGAACAGGAGAGGTAGGTGGGAGTGGCCCTCTGGGACCAGAGCAGGAGAGGAGAGGAGGGCGGTTGCCTTGCACACTCAAGCCCAGGAAGCCTGCTGGGCTCCCAGGTGAGTTCCCCTGCCTTCTGAGACCAGGAGTGAGGGGCACACCTGGGCCCCTTCTGTTCCGTTGAACCTAAGCCCCACCCCCCACAGCCCCCAGGGCATTTTCCAGCCCTGTGGGTCCTGAGCATAGGCCCCATCCACTGCCCAAACCTCGCCCCTGCTTAGGCCCTGCCCTCCACAGCCAAAGCCTTTTCCCCCGTTTTTCTTTTTTCTTTTCCCTCCTCCTCTTTTTCACTATTGTGGTACCGTTGTACCTTCCAGTTGTTGATTTATCTATATTTTTATTTTTATATTCTTTCTAACATATGTGTTAGTTTCCTAGTCAAATTTTATTTTTTACTTTGTTATCATCCTCTCTTTTTTATTTTTTTGCCACCCCCACACAGCTTGAAGGATCTTGGTTCATGAGCCAGGGGTCAGGTCGAAGTTCCTGCAGTAGAAGCTCCAAGTCCAAACCACTGGACTAATACAGAACCTCATATACCAGGGAATAATTATCACAGTGAGGTCTCATGGAGGTCTTCATCTCAGCACCAAGACCCAGCTCTACCCAGTAGCCTACAAACTCCAGTGTTGGAAGCCTCAGACCAAATAACCAGTAAGATATGAACACAATCCCACTCATTAAAAAAGAAAAAAAGAGAGAGAGAGACAGCAAAAAAAATATGTCACACATGAAGGAGCAAGGTAAAAACCCGCAAGACCAAATAAATGAAGAGGAAATAGGCAATCTACCTGAAAAATAATTCAGAGTAATGATAGTAAAGATGATCCAGAATCTTGGAAATAGAATGGAGGCATGGACTGAGAAAATACAAGAAATGTTCAACAAAGACCTAGAAGAACTAAAGAAAAAATAAACAGAGATGAACAGCACAATAACTGAAATGAAAAATACACTAGAAGGAATCAATAACAGAATAACTGAGGTAGAAGGACAAATAAGTGAGCTGGAAGGCAAAATGGTGGAAATAACTGCAGAGGAGCAGAACAAAGAAAAAAGAATGAAAACAATTGAAGACAATCTCAGAGACTTCTGGGAAAACACTAAACGCAACAACATTCGAATTATAGGGGTCCCAGAAGAAGAAGCAAAAAAGAAAGGGTCTGAGAAAATATTTGAGGAGGTTATAGTTGAAAAATTCCCTAACATGGGAAAGGAAATTGTCACCCAAGTCCAGGAGACACAGAGAGTCCCATACAGTATAGACCCTAGGAAAAACACACCAAGACACATATTAATCAAACTAACAAAAATTAAATTCAAAGAAAAATTATTAAAAGCAGCAAGGGAAAAATGAAAAAATAACATACAAAGGAATCCCTATAAGGTCATCAGCTGATTTTTCAGCAGCAACTCTGCAGGCCAGAAGGGAGTGGCAGGATATACTTAAAGTGATGAAAGAGAAAAACCTACAACCAAGATTACCCAGCAAGGATCTCATTCAGATTTGAAGGAGAAATCAAAAGCTTTTCATACAAGCAAAAGCTAAGAGAATTCAGCACCACAAAACCAACATTATAACAAATGCTAAAGAAACTTCTCTAACTGGGAAACACAAGAGAAGAAAAAGACCCACAAGAGAAAACCCAAAACAATTAAGAAAATGGTAATAGGAACATACATACCAATAATAACCTTGAATGTAAATGGATTAAATGCCCCAACCAAAAGACACAGGCTGCCTGCATGGATACAAAAACAAGATCCATATATATGCTATCTAGAAGAGACCCACTTCAGACCTAGGGACACAAACAGACTGAAAGTGCAGGGATGGAAAAAGATATTCCATGGAAATGGAAATCAAAAGAAAGCTGGAGTAGCAATACTCATATCAGATAAAATAGACTTTAAAACAAAGACTGTTGGGCTTCCCTGGTGGTGCAGTGGTTGAGAGTCCACCTGCCGATGCAGGGGACACGGGTTCATGCCCCGGTCCGGGAAGACCCCACATGCCACGGAGCGGCTAGGCCCGTGAGCCATGGCCACTGAGCCTGCGTGTCTGGAGCCTGTGCTCCGCAATGGGAGAGGCCACAGCAGTGAAAGGCCCATGTACCGCAAAATAAATAAATAAATAAATAAATAATAAAAATAAATGAAATAAATAAAATAAAGACTGTTACAAGAGATAAGGAGGGACACTACATAACAATCAAAGGATCAATCCAAGAAAAAGATATAGCAATTATAACTGTTTATGCACCCAACAGAGGAGCACCTCAATACATAAGACAAATACTAACAACCATGAAAGGAGAAATCGACAGTAACACAAAAATAGTAGGGGACTTTAACACCCCACTTACATCAATGGACAGATCATCCAAACAGAAAATAAATAAGGAAACACAAGCTTTAAATGACACAACAGACCAGATAGACTTAATTGATATCTATAGAACATTTCACCCAAAAGTAGCAGAATACCTTTTCTTCTCAAGTGCACACGGAACATTCTTCAGGATAGATCACATCTTGGGTCACAAATCAGGACTCAGAAAATTTAAGAAAATTGAAATCGTATCAAGCATCTTTTCTGACCACAATGCTATGAGATTGGAAATCTATTACAGGAAAAGAAAACTGTAAAAAGCACAAATACAGGGCTTCCCTGGTGGCGCAGTGGTTGAGAGTCCACCTGCCGATGCAGGGGACACGGGTTCATGCCCCAGTCTGGGAAGATCCCACATGCCACGGAGCGGCTGGGCCCATAAGCCATGGCCGCTGAGCCTGCGTGTCCAGAGCCTGTGCTCCACAACGGGAGAGGCCACAACGGTGAGAGGCCCGCGTACCATAAAAAAAAAAAAAAAACACTAATACATGGAGGCTAAACAGTGCACTACTAAATAACCAAGAGATAACTGAAGAAATCAAAGAAGAAATTAAAAAATACATAGAAACAAATAACAATGAAAGCACGATGACCCAAAACCTATGGGATGAAGCAAAACCAGTTCTAAGAGAGAAGTTTATGGCAATTCAATCTCACCTCAAGAAACAAGAAAATGTTCAAATAAACAATCTAACCCTACACTTAAAACAACTAGAGAAAGAAGAAAAAAGAAAACCCAAAGTCAATAGAAGGAAAGAAATCATAAAGATCAGACCAGAAATAAATGAAATAGAAATGAAGAAAACAATAGCAAAGATCAATAAAACTAAAAGCTGGTTCTTTGAGAAAATGAACAAAATTGATAAACCCTTAGCCAGACTTATCAAGGAAAAAAAGGGATAGGACACAAATCAATAAAATTAGAAATGAAAAAAGAGAAATCACAACTGACACCACAGAAATACAAAGGATTATAAGAGACTACTACAAACAACTATATGCCAATAAAATGGACAACCACGAAGAAAGGGACAAATTCTTGGAAAGGTACAATTTTCTAAGACTGAACCACGAAGAATTAGAAAATATAAACAGACCTATCACAAGTAATGATATTGAAACCATAATTAAAAATCTTCCAAGAAACAAAAGTCCAGGACCAGATGGCTTCTCAGGCGAATTCTATCAAACATTTAGAGAAGAGCTAACACTGATCCTTCTCAAACTCTTCCAAAAAAATTTCAGAGGGAGAAACACTCCCAAATTCATTCTACGAAGCCACCACCACCCTGATACCAAAGCCAGAAAAAGATATCACAAAAAAAGAAAATTATAGATCAATATCACTGATGAACATAGATGCAAAAATCCTGAACAAAATATTAGCAAAGAGAATCCAACAACACATTAAAAGGGTCATACACCATGATCAAGTGGGATTTACCCCAGGGATGCAAGGATTCTTCAATATATGCAAATCAACCAATGTGATACACCACATAAACAAATTAAGGAATAAAAACCATGTGATCATCTCAAAAGATGCAGAAAAAGCTTTTGACAAAATTCAATGCTGATTTATGATAAGAACTCTCCAGTAAATGGGCAGAGAGGGAAGCTCCCTCAACATAATAATGGCCATATATGACAAATCCACAGCAAGCATCATACTCAATGGTGAAAAAATGAAAGCATTTCCACTACAATCAGGAAAAAGACAAGGATGTCCACTCTCGCCACTCTTATTCAACATAGTTTTGGAAGTCCTAGCCACAGCAATCAGGGAAGAAAAAGAAATAAAAGGAATACAAATTAGAAATGAAGAAGTAAAACTGTCATTGTTTGCAGATGACATGATACTACACATAGAAAATCCTAAAGATGCCACCAGAAAACTACTAGAACTAATCAATGAATTTGGTAAGGTTGCAAGATACAAAATTAATGAACAGAAATCTCTGGCATTCCTACATACCACAATGAAAAATCAGAAAGAGAAATTAAGGAAACACTCCCATTTACCATTGCAACAAAAAGAATAAAATACCTAGAAATAAACCTGCCTAAGGAGGTGAAAGTCTTGTACTCAGAAAACTATAAAATACTGATGAAAGAAATCAAAGATGATATAAACAGATGGAGAAATATACCTTGTTCTTGGATTGGAAGAATCAATATTGTGAAATGACTATACTACCCAAAGCAATCTACAGATTCAGGGCAATCCCACTCAAACTACCAATGGCATTCTTCACAGAATTAGAACAAAAATTTTTACAATTTGTATGGAAACACAAAAGACCCCGAATAGCTAAAGCAATCTTGAGAAAGAAAAACAGAGTTGGAGGAATCAGGCTCCCTGACTTCAAACTATACCACAAAGCTGCAGTAATCAAGAGAGTATGATACTGGCACAAAAACGGAAATATAGATCAATGGTACAGGATAGAAGGCCCAGAGATAAAGCCACACACATATGGTTGCCTAATTTACGACAAAGGAGGCAAGAACACACAATGGAGAAAAGACAGCCTCTTCAATAAGTGGTGCTGGGTAAACTGGACAGCTACATGTAAAAGAATGAAGTTAGAACACTCCCTAACACCATACACAGAAATAAACTCAAAATGGATTAAAGACCTAAATGTAAGACCAGACAGTATGAAACTCTTAGAGGAAAACATAGGAAAAACACTCTTTGATATAAACCACAGCATGATCTGTTTTGATCCACCTCCTAAAGTAATGGAGATAAAAACAAAAATAAACAAATGGGACTTTATTAAACTTCATAGCTTTTGCATAGCAAAGGAAACCGAAAACAAGACGAAAAGACAACCCTCAGAATAGGAGAAAATATTCGTAAATGAAGCAACTGACAAAGGATTAATCTCCAAAATATACAAACAGCTCATGGAGCTCAATAACAAAAAAACAAACAATCCAATTAAAAAATGGGCAGAAGACCTAAATAGACATTTCACCAAGGAAGACATACAGATGGCCAAGAGGCACATGAAGAGATGCTCAACATCACTAATTATTAGAGAAATGCAAATCAAAACTACAATGAGGTTTCACCTCAAGCCAGTCAGAATGGCTATTATCAAAAAGTCTAGAAACAATAAATGCTGGAAAAGGTGTGGTGAAAAGTGAACCCTCCTGCACTGTCGGTGGCAATGTAAATTGATACAACCACTATGGAAAACAGTATGGAGTTTCCTTAAAAAACTAAAAATTGAACTACCGTATGACCCAGCAATCCCACTACTGGGCATATACCCTGAGAAAATGATAATTCAAAAAGAGTCATGTACCACAATGTTCACTGCAGCTCTATTTACAATAACCAGGACATGGAACCAACCTAAATGTCCACTGACAGATGAATGGATAAAGAAGTTGTGGTACATATATACAATGGAATATTACTCAGCCAGAAAAAGAAACGAAATTGAGTTATTTGTAGTGAGGTGGATGGACCTAGAGTCTGTCATACAGAGTGAAGTAAGTCATGAAGAGAAAAACAAATACCGTATGCTAATGCATATATATGGAATAAAAAAAAATGGTAGTGATGAACCTAGTTGCAGGGCAGGAATAAAGATGTAGACATAGAATGGACGTGAGGACACGGGGTAGGAGGGGGAAGCTAGGGTGAAGTGAGAGTAGCATCGACATATATACACTACCAAATGTAAAATAGTTAGCTAGTGGGAAGCAGCAGCATAGCACAGGGAGATCAGCTCGGTGCTTTGTGATGACCTAGAGGGGTGGGATAGGGAGGGTGGGAGAGAGGCTCAAAAGGGAGGGGATATGGGGACATATGTATGCATATGGCTGATTCACTTTGGTGTACAACAGAAACTAACACAGTATTGTGAGTGATTATACTCCAATAAAGATCTATTTTTTAAAAACAATGTTACTCAAAAAAAAAAAAGATAATGGCTATAATTCCCTGTGCTATACACAATATATCCTTGCTGCTTATTTATTCTATACATAGCAGTTTATATCTCTTGATCCCACACACTTCTCTTCCATCTCCCCACTGGTAACCACTAGTTTGTTTTCTATATCTGTGAGTTTGTTTCTCTTTTGCTACATACATCCATTTGTATTATTTTTTAAAATTCTATATATAAGTGATATCATACAGTATTTGTCTGACTTATTTCACTTAGCATAATACCCTCCAGGTCCATCCATGTTGTTTCATATGGCAGAATTTCATTCTTTTTATGGCTGAGTAGTATTCCACTGTATATATATATATGCCACATCTTATTTATCTATTTGTCTGTTGATGGACACTTGGGTTGCTTCCATAACTTTGCTATCGTAAATAGTGCTGCTATGATCATTGGCATGCATGTATATTGTCTTATTAGTGTTTTCATTTTTCCGGATATGTACCTAGGAATAGAATTTCTGGGTTATATGGTAGTTCTATTTTTAGTTTTTTGAGAAATCTCCATACTGTTTTTCATAGTGGCTGCCCATCCGTAATTCTTATTTATCCCCTGTACTACATATTCCCTTATAGTCCATAATTGTCCACTTAGTTTTACCTTTACATATTGTGAGATTCATTTCTAATCATTGTTTCTACTCTTTGTCTTCAACTATGTGGAGTTTTCTGTTTTAATCTGCTACTTGTTAAAGTTCTTTATCAAGTATTTTCCTCAGATTGGGTATGTAGATGATATATGCTCTAAACCATTCTATCTCTACAAATACCCTTTTTTTCCCCAAGAGAGATTATATTCATTTTCTATTCTTTCCATAATAAATGACTACAAATGTCGTGGCTTAAAGCAACATAAACTTATTATTTTACATTCAATGGACTAAATGTCTGTGTCCCCTCAAAACTCATATGTTGAAACTCTAATCCCAGTGTTTTGGAGGTTGGATCTGTGGAAGGTCATTAGGTCATGAGGGTGGAGCCTTCAATGAATGCAATTAGTATCCTCATAAGAAATGGCCAGAGAGCTAGTTAGGTCTCTTTCTGCCTTGTGAGGATACAAGAAGTTCACAGGCTGCCACCCAGAAGAGGGCTCTTATGAGAACTGACCATGCTGGCAGCTTTATCTCAGACTTCCAGCCTCCAGAATTGTCAGAAGTAAATGTCTGTTGTTTATAAGTGACTCAGTGTAAGGTACTTTGTTATAGCAGCCCAAACCGACTAAGACATTACAGTGCTGTAGGTCAGAGGTCTGATATGGGTCTTACCAGGCTAAAATTAAGGTGTCATCAGGGCTGGGTTCCTTTCTGGAGGCTCTAGAGGAAAATCTGTTTCCTTGCCTTTTTCAGTTTCTAGAGGCCACCCACATTCCTTGGTCCATGGCCCCTTCCTCCATCACTAAAGCCAGCAACAGCAGGTCAAGTCCTTCTCACACTACCATTTCTCTGGTTCTCTCCACCTAGGAAATGTTCTCTACGTTTAAGGACATATGTGATTAGATTGAGTCCACCAGAATAATTCAGGCTAATCTCTCCATCTCAAGATCCTTCATATTAATCAAACCCATCATTTTCCTTAACACAGTTGTGAATTACATCTTGGTATCTTGGTTGAATACAGGATTATTGGGTTGCAGTCCTTTTTTCTTAGTAGTCTGTAGGTTGTACCCTTCTATTTAGTTTCTCATGTTGAAGACTAAGAGTCAAATTTCATTTTACATTTTTTTCTTGTAACTGAATTGTTCTTTCTTGCTGAAAGTTTAAAGACATTTTTCTTATATGTACCTGAAATCCCAGCACTTTGCTAGAGTATATCTAGATGTGAGTCTGTTGTCATCAGTCTTGCCTGGAATTGTAAGCGCATTCAGTTTTCAGACACAGGTCTTTCTTAAACTCTGAGAAATACTTGTCTGATATTTATTTAACTATTGCCTATCTTTCATCTATGTCTTTTTCTTCTTCCAGAACGCTTATTATTTACACGTTAGGGCTTATTGAACTAAATTTCGAGTATTTTTTTACTTTAAAGATGTGTTTACATCCTTGTATTTTTCTCTGACATTTGAGATAGTTCTACCACTTGATCTTTCAGAACATTAGTTTATGTATGTGTACGCGAGTTGTGTGTTTGTATGTGTCTATGTGTGTGTGCTATTTTTTTTTTTTTTTTTTTGCGGTACACGGGCCTCTCCCGTTGCGGAGCACAGGCACCGGACGCGCAGGCTCAGCGGCCATGGCTCACGGGCCTAGCCGCTCCGCGGCACGTGGGATCTTCCCAGACCGGGGCACAAACCTGTGTCCCCTGAATTGGCAGGCGGACTCTCAACCACTGCGCCACCAGGGAAGCCCTGTGTGTGCTATTTTTAATCTCAAAGATATTATGCTGTTTTGATTCATCTGCTGAATGTTTTAAATGATTTTGGTTTCAAAAAGTCTTTCTTTGTTCAATACTTGAATGTCAAGTACTTTGTTTTTGCCTTAAGTTTTTGTCTTCCCCAATAACTCCACTTCACAGGAACCTCCTCTGTGTTTTCTCTTTGCTCTTCATTTCTCTGGTAACTTAATGCCCTTAGTTGCATTGATATTTTTCCCGGTCTTCTCCTGGGGGCTTAAGGTGATGGGTGGGGTTCATTAAGCAGTAGCAGTCTTGCCAACCTCCATTCTTATAATTCAGTAGTGTGGGGGTTGGTACCTCACTGGTTCATGTCGAGGCATCAGGAGGAAACCTCTCTCATATTCTTGCTTTGGCCTCTTCATGCTCTCCCAACCTAAAAGGTAGAAAGGATCCAGCAACTGGTTAGGTTACTTCTCAGCGTTTAGGAATCCAGAAGCAGAATATTAGATATATTCCTATGCATGTAAATTTGCTTGAGATCACGAGTTTCTGAGGGCTAAGCTGTCGCAGGATGCGGGCATGCTCATCCTCATTCTGGGACTCTTCACTGCCGATTTCCAGGCTCTCCCCTTGCCAGAAGGGAGAAAGTCCTGTCCTATCTTTGGCAAGGTTGTGAAAGAATCTGAGGTTTCTTTCTTATCCTCCAGGACCTGTCTACTGGAAGAAGAGGAAGAGCTCAGAGTGAATGAGAACTGAAATGCATTTAAGCCACTGTCTTCCCAGCATCTTTAAGAATGCTCTCACTCCTTTATCTGCAACATCATGTTTTTAAAAGGACTGAAGCAACAAAAGGCAAAGTGTCAACATTTGTTAAATCTGGATAGCAGGTATAGCAATAGGTGGTGAGTATTTGTTGAATTATTTTCTGTACTTTTAGTTTATTTGAGGTACTTATAAACCAAATGAACTTTTAAAGTATTAATGCTATATTTATTCTGATGACTTATCAAATTTCTAACTCTCCTCCAGACCCATATACCTCCAACTGCCTATGGCCATCACAAACCATCGCCACCTTCATACTTGACTTGTCCAAAATGGGTCTTTTGGTTTATACCCACCAAAATCTTTCCCCAGGTGTTTCTAATTTCAACAAATGGCACCACTATCAACCCAGCTGCTCAAGCAAAAAGCATAGGATTGGTTGTTGATGCCTTCCTCCCCCAGACCTCTAAATGCATTCCCTTTAGCAAGCCCTATCAATATACTTCTAAACAGCAATTAAAATCCTTTCACTTCTCTCCAGCTCCTCTGGAATCATCCTGTTTCAAATCACTTTTCTGCAATAGTCTCTGCTTCCACTTTGACCCTGCAATTCATTGTACCTGTACCCAAAACACTATTCTTTTAAAGTCAGATCCTGTCATGTTTTTAAAACATTGTAATGGCTTCTCATTGCTTATAGAATAAAACAAAACTCCTTACTATAGCCTACAAGTAACTAGGTGATCTAACTGCTCCCTGCCTCTCAAATCCCAACTTCCTTCCTCCCCCTTGCTTTCTGTGCTCCAGCCACACTGGTCTCCAGTCTCCTATTCAAATATACTAGGCTCTTTCCCATCCCAGGGCTTTTATATTTCTATTCCCTCTGCCTATTAAGAGCCTGCGTCCCCTCACCACTACTTTTTGAATAGATTAACTGCTTTCTATCATTTAGGTATCAATCAAATATCATCTCCTCTCAGAGCTCTTTCATAGCTACCTTATCTAAGTACCATTCCTTTGCTCAGCTCATAGTTACTCCATCACATCACCCTGGTTATTTCCTTCATCACATTATTTCAGGCTATAGTTTTCTGTTAATTATTGTAATCACTATTGTAATCAGCTTGCACCTCAATGAACAGACTCATGCCTTTATCAACTAACTAACCATTTTACTTAAGATTGGATTAGTAAGTACATCAGATAATAAGAAGACATAATGAAGGGATATTCAGCTCTCATCACATTGGCTGGCATACTCAGATGTAAGTACTTTGTATAAGTGGGTCTTTCTTGTCTGAAGAACAACCAACTAACTGGCTTGGGCATTCTATAAACCTCTTCCTTGCATGCAAATTACAGCTAGTAGTTATTTTGAATAATATATTAAGCATAACAGATCCAACTGTATACAACATATTTATATAACTTAGTTATACTTTTAGATGACTGCCTTTGTAAGATTCATGATCTGGGCATCCCCTTTATGTAAACCTCCACTACAATTGTATGTCTCTCCCAGTATTACTTATGATACAGGTTCAGATGCCGTGTCAGAGAGAAGCATAAAACAACAATAGAACTGTATTTACTTCATATTAAAACCCAGTGTGGTGTGGTGGCTCTCTATGAAGTTGTCACATACTCAGGGCCCTTCAGTTTTGCTGCTCCATCAGGCCCGTGGTGTTAACCTTGGCCACAAAGTGCAAGCAGCCTCACCACTGCATACTCATTCCTGCCCATAGAAAGGGGGAGAATGGAAGGAAAAGGATGCCCTTTGATTTCAAGGGCATGACCTGGCCAGAATCTAGTGTAACTAGGTTCTAGCTAGACTTAAAACGAAGCTGCAAGAAAGGCCAAAAAGAACCATCTCTTTTCTGGGTAGCCTTGTGCTCAGTTACAATTCTAAAGTTTTCTTACTGTTAGAGAGAAGGAAAGGGTGGACATTAGGGGTTCTCTCCTATGTACCCCTTTAGAACGTAAACTTCATAAAAACAGAGATTTCTCCATTACATCCCATTGTATCTCAGCTCCTAGAACAGTGTCTGGCACAAATATGTCCTCCTCTGACCATTTTCCTTGCCTTTGTCCTGACTCAGCAGCCATTATCACTGCTCACTTGGACTAAAGCAAGTCTAAATTATCTTTGTGTCTCAATACCAATCTATCTTCCACACTACCATCAAAGTGAACTATTTAAAATAAAAACATTCTTCTTTGATTCCATTTCTTAAAGCCCTCCAGTAGCTCAGCAATGTCCTTAAGATAAGATCCAATGTATGAGCAGAGCCTTCAAGGCCCTTGCCAACTGCATCTCACCACACTCACCCTGTTCTACAGCCAAATAAATATGAATACAGTTCCTTCAACATTCCATCTTCTTTCATGCTTTTATGACTTTACACATGTGTTGTTCAATCCAGGAAGATTCACAGCCATTCACTCTCCTGCATTCCCATAGTACCTTGTACATACTACATATAACATAATTTTGTAGTTTTTTAATTTACATGTCTGCCTCTTCTATGAGACTACAACTACTGACGAGAAGGACAGAGACCATGTCCTGTTCATCTTTCAGTTCTTAGCCCTGAGTTAACCACAATATTTTTTCACTATTTTTGTTGTCTGAAATGACCACATATCTGAAGGAACAAAGCACTATTAGCTTATTTAAAACTAAGAAACCTGTTTCATCCGGGCACCTAACATCCCCTGCAGGATTCTGGGCAGCCCCTGCCCAGGAATTTACGGATGTCAGGATGAACGACACATAGGGCTAATAGATATGAAATTAGTTTACTACTCATATGATAAACAGCAAAAGGATTCCCCAAGGAGAAGGGCTCAGGTTCCGCCTAAGGTGAAACAAACTTGAGAGGGAGGTGGAAGGTGGCTTAGGGTTTTATTATGATTAAGGGGTGGGGGGTAGGGCCGGGATGAGGATTCCCAGAGAGAGCAGAGTTTTGCATCTTTTGAAATTCTCACAGGCACCAAGGGAGGGAGTGTGCAGATTTACTTATCCTTCCTAGATGTGGGGCAAAAAGGAAAGGGGAGAGGTGGAGAGTTGAAAGCTGTCAGCCACCAATCATCAAAAATGGAGTCTTTCTCTATTATGAAACCTTTCATGCCCATGATCATACTTAGGTTGAAGTCATTTTTATTTTTGTTTTACCTTAAGGAAAAAGTGCCCACCTTGCAAGGTTGTTGTGGGAGTTAAATTTAAATAAAATAGGAGTTGGAAAGGGCCTTATATACTATAATGTATTATAGTGAGAATATTATCTATATTACACCAACATTACACTATCATATTATTATATTATTGTATAATATTATATTATTGGTATTATATTTAATACCAATATTAAAGTATTATACCAATTATTATAATCATATAGACCAGATCCTATCCTAAGTACCTTCTATATAGTACATATCCTAATATATATCCTAATATTCTAATACAATTTTGACCTTATTGAGAATATATAAGCAACACGGTATGGAGTGGATGATGCATGGTTTTAAATATCCATTGTCTATTATCTCACACACCTGACAGGGGGAATCCAGGGGGAACTTTGTGAATTGCTGACTTGTAGATTGCAATGCCTGATGCACAAGTCACAAATGCAGTTTCTGTAGCCAAAAGATTTCAGTGGGTGGTAAAGCCTGGTGGGAGCTAAACAGATGTGCCATCAATTTCCCATCTTCACACCAGCTTTTGTTGAATCTATGGCATTTGTGCACAGCATCTGTGGGTGTTTTGATCTTTAAAACAGGGCCTTAGGCTCTGTAGTTGAGAGGCAACCCCAAAGCATAAAATATTTTTATTGAAAACCTCATCAGACTGTAAACTTGTTACAGATTGTGGGAGCAATAAAGCATAGCCCATGTTTCTGAACCACCACCTCAGCGGACTGACCGCATTCCCCTTCCGTGATAATGAGAACAGTTGAAACTGCTCCCAGCCTTCCAGACAGCAACAGGGCAACTGACACCACTCTCCCCAGTGTAGATGAAAGTTGGGACAGCGAACTTTAAGGACATCACACCTAAGTTAATAGATGCCCAAATAGAATCATCATGCTCACAACTGAAACATTTAGAGAAGCAAAGCACAGCCCTCAGGCAGAAAGAGGTGGGAGACAAGCAAACTGATATTTATAATCTTCTTTGAGGGAATAACAAAGGAGAAGCCAGAACTGTTTCTTATGAAAAAGTGCACCATTAGGAAAACCCTGAAACAAGATTCCCTGCCTACTTTATCTCTGAGCTCTTCCTATTCAACTGAAAATGCAGCTGACAATAGCTCTATTGCATCATTAAGATGTGAGCATTCTTAGAGCAGTACTGTTATCTCACACCTGAGAGTTCAGTCCCACCACAGGTCAGCTGGCATGGCACAGAAAAAAGAAATGCCCCCAGACAGAAATGCATGCTTGGTGATCAGGAACAATGTATTCCTTTGGTTGAAAGGACAGTAGAGGGTCCGCACCCCCTTATTCTCAGCAGATGACTTAACCTCCTACTTCTGAGAAAATCTAGGCCAGAGTCCTCAAAATGTGGTCCCCAGGTCAGTTCCACAAGTTTCACCTAGGAACTTATTAGAACTACAGATCCCCAGCCCTATCTCAGACTCCCACCTCTAGGGTTGGGGTTCAGCGATAAGTTGAACCAACTTTTTCAATAAATTGTCCAAGTGATTCTGAACCACTCTAATATTTGACGACCACTGATCTCTATCTTTGGAAATAAGGTTCTCCTATTTCTCTCCTTGTCATTTCCAATATACTCATTCTTTTCTGCATTGGATTTACATGTCTCAAAAGAAGATATTTCTAATCTTGTCTAAAGTTTATCTTTCCTTGTGCTACTCCTACTATATTCTATATTAATTATTGCCCATCTCTCTTATCTTCAATCTCTCCCCATCTACCAGTTCCTTCTGTTCAGCATAGATAAAAATGTCTCCACATTATAACACTTTTCCATAATCTTGTCTACCCCAATCAGCTTCCATTCTTACTCTTTTCACTAACAAAAGACTTCAACGAGTAATATTTTATTGCTATCCTTTCATCCTCAGCTCTAATTTTTGCTTCTTTAAAGTTGCATTTTGTCCTCTAGTATCACTTTTAATATAGTATCCGATATACAAAAGAACATATGTACCTACCCAACAGAACTAGCACAGGACCTATGCATTGCTGTGCATTTCTCTGCATCCCTCTGCCTCCCTGGTTCACTCTTAATCCCATGCATTCTGATTCCATGATTCTACTAAGGCTTCCACTAGTGTTACCAATGTCCACTAAATTGAATTATCCGAAGGCCTTTTCTCCGTCCACATCTTACCTGTACTCTGTGCAACTTCTGTTTTTGCTGACCAAACCTTCCCTATGGCCTAACTTCTGTCCTTTTATAATAATTCTCTATTCTAATTCTCCTCCTATATCTCTGTTCGTGTTCTGCCTTCTGCCTGCTCCTCTTTTCCCCTTATTTGACCCCATGTTATTATTATTCCTTAGGGCTATATCCTTAGTTCAAGACAAAATTGATATTGACTAATCTCTGCATACTTGCTCTGGGTAATCTCATTCATTCCATTACCTCATTACCACCTGTACACCTATGATCTCCAAACTATGATATTCACACACACACACACACACACACACACACACACACATTTAACAGCTCCCAGACAATATCCACTTAGTAACATGTTTAAAGTAGTACTTTAAACTCACACTATTCAAAACTAAACCCACCATCTTTCCCTTTATACCTTAATCCCTCATTTTTTGTCCTTGTTCATGGCATTTCCATGCATCCAGCTGAACAAGAAACTGCCGCATGTTCATGGCTTCTCCTCCTTGCTCCTAATCCACATTCAACTGCGCACCACTTCCCATCCATTCAACCCCAGAGTTGTTCAGTTTTCCTCCTCCTTCTCATTCCCACACCTACTGCCTGTTCAAATCCCTCAGCATCCATCACCCACCTCGCTCTGAAATCTTCCTCTCTAGATTTTCAACTTTCAACCTTTCTCTTTCCAAACAGCCTCTACATTGTCTCTCATTATCTTATTACCTTACAGATCTATACTCAATTTATTTAAAAAACCCAATGGCTTCAATTTATTAATTTGGATAAAGGCAAAAGTGTAAGACCCTTCACATTCTGACCTCTACCCACCTTTTCAAACTCAGATTTCCCGCCTTTTAATTAAGCCATATCTCCACCCACACCATCTCACATACCCTACGTGCCCTATGAATACTTGCATTCCTTGAATATGTCACTTTGTCTCAAGGAGTCATGGTCTTGTCCCTGCTATTTCCTGCTTCTGAAATGTTACTTCTACTTCTGTCCAGCAGATATATGCTTGCTCAGCTTCAAGTCAAGGACAAATAACAGCTTTCACTGTTGCTTCTCCCCTCCAAGGAAGAATTCATTGCTCCTCACCTGTATTCTTATTCTAGAACTAAATATACTGTATTATATTAATTTGTCTACATCTACATTTCTCACTACATCTGTGGGTTTTAAAGATTCATTCATTTTTATCAACACTCTCTCCTGAGCCCCTGGCAACCATTGATCTTGTACCATCTCTCTAGTTTTGCTTTTTTCTAGAATGCCATATAAGTGGAATCATACAGTATGTTGCCTTTTCATACTTGATTCTTTCACTTAGCAACATGCATTTAAGATTCATCCATGTCTTTTTGTGGTTTGACAGCTTATTTCTTTTCATCATTAATGTTGCACTGTATGTATGTACCACAATTTATCAATTCACCTATTAAAGCGTATCTTTATTGCTTCCAGCTTTTGGTGATTTTTAATAAATTTGTTATAAATATGTTTGTGCGGGTTTCTGTGACAATGTAAGTTTTTAAATCAGTTAAGTTAATATCTAGGAGCGTGAGAGCTCTTGCTCTACATTCTTGCCAGCAATTGTTTTTTGGTGTTTTCTTTTTGGATTTTGGCCATTCTAATAACTGTGCCATGGCATCTCATTGTTTTAATTGACAATTCTCTAATGGCAAATGATGTTGTACATCTTTTCAAATGCTTGTTTGCCATATGTGTATTTTCTTTGATTTGTTGTCTCTTCAGATCATATGCCCATTTTCTAATGAGGTTATTTGTATTCTTATTGTTGAATTTTTTATGTTTCTTGTATATTTTGGATACAAGTTTATTATCAGATATGCGTTTTGCAAATCTTTTCTCCCAATCTGTGGCTTGTCTTTTCATTCTTTTAACAGTGCCTTTCACAGAGCAGAAATTTTTAATTTTAATGAAGTCCAACATATCATTATTTTTTCTTTCATAGACCATGGGGTGTTTTTTTTTGGTGTTTTATCAAAAACTCATGGCCAAATCCAAGGTCACCTAGGTTTTCTCTATGTTATCTTCTAGGAGTTGTGCAGTTTTGCATTTTACATTCAGGTCTATGATCATTTTGAGTTAATTTTGGTGAAATATGTAAGGCTTCTGTCTAGATTATTATTAATTTTTTGATATGAATGGCTATTTTTTCCAACACAATTTGTTGAAAGATTATGTCTTCTCAACTGAAATGCCTTTACTCCTTTATCAGAGATCGGTTGACTGTATTTTATCGGTCTACTTCTGAACTCTATATTCTGTTCCATTCATCTATGCCACTGTTCTTTTGCCAGTATAAAGCTATCTTGATTACTGTAGCTTTATATTAAGTCAAAATCAGGTAGTGTGACTCTTCCATCTTTTTTCTTCTTCAGTATTTATTGTGTTGGCTATTCCAGATCTTTTGTCTTTTATACAAAGTTTAGGATCAGTTTTTCAATATCTACAAAATAGCTTGCTGGAATTTTGACTGGAATTGCATTGAATCTATAGATCAAGTTAGGAAGAATTACACCCTAACAATTTTGAATCTTTTAATCCATGACCATCATATATCTATTTATTTAGAATTCCTTTGGTTTTTTATCAGAATTTCATAGTTTTCTGAATACATATCCTGTACATATTTTTAATTTATATCTAAATGTTCCTCTTTTTGTTTTCATGAAGTTATAAATAATATTATTATAATATTTATTTCAAATTCTAATTGTTCATTTCCAATGTATAGGGAAGTAATGAATTTTATATATTAACCTTGTAATCTGCAACCTTGCTCTACTCATTTATTAGTTTCAGAAATTTTATTTGCCAATTCTTTGGGATTTTCTGCATACACATTCATGTCATCTGCAAAGAGAAACTTTTATTTCTTCCTTTCCAAATCGTATGTCTTTTATTTCCTTTCCTTTGCTTATTGCACTAGCTAGGACTTCCAGTGTAATGCTGAAGAGGATTGGGCAGACAGAACACCCTTACTTTGGTCCCAATCTTAAACGAAAGCATCTAGCTTCTGACCATTAAGTATGTTAGCTATAGGTTTTTTTGTAGAGGTCTTCAAGTTGAGGCAATTCTCCTTTATTTTTAGTTTGCTGAGAGTTTTTACCATGAATGGGTGCTGAATATTGCCAAATTCTTTCTCTGCATCAACTGATAAGATTATATGACTGTTCTTCATCTATTGGTGTGGTAGATTGCATTGACCGACCTTAAAATGTTGAACCTGGAATAAACCCCACTTGGCCATAGGGTATAATTTTTTTTACATATTGTTGAAGTTTATTTGCTAAATTTTTTGAGGACTTTTGTATCTATTATGTTCATGAGAGATATTGCAGTTTTCCCTTCTTATAATGTCTTTGTCTGGTTTGGGTGTTAGGCAACACTGGCCTCATAGAATGAGTTGGGAAGTGTTCCATCTACTTCAGTTTTCTGGAACAGATTGTGGAGAAATGGTATCATTCCTGTTTTAAGTGTTTGGTAAAATTTGTAAGAAAACCATCTAGGCCTAGAGCTTTCTTTTTCTTGGTAGGTTAATAATTTTCTACTCAATGTCTTTAATAGATACAGACCTTTCATGTTATCTATTTCCCCTCTGTGAGTTTTGGTACTTTTGAGTCTTTCAAGGAATTAGTCCATTTCATCTAAATTTTCAAATATGTGGATATAGAGTTGTTCACAGTAGTCCTTTATTATTCTTTTCATCTCCAGGGAATCAATAGTGATGTTCTCTCATTTCTTAAAGTGGTAATTTATGTCTTTTCTTCTTTTTCTTGGTAAGCCTGGCCAGAGGTTTATCAGTGTATTGATCTTTTCAAAGAACCATCTTTTGGTTCCACTGACTTTCTCTACTGTTTTCCTGTTTTCAATTGCACTGATTTTTGCTCTAATTTAATTATTGATTTTCTTCTGCTTGCTTGAGTCTTAAATTACTCCTTTCTTTATGGTTTTCTAAGATAGAAGAAGTACTGATTTAGTTTTTTGTTCTTGTCAAATATATCTCTATATAGAGATAGACAGAAATCGATATATAGACATATATATAGGTATAGATATAAATTTCCCTCTAAGCACTGCTTTTGCTGCATCCCATAAATAACAGTAAATTTTAATTTTATTTTCACTTAGTTCAAAATATTTTTAATTTTCTCTTGAGATTTCTCTTTGGCCCCTTTGGTCTGTTATTTACAGTTGGGTTTTTAATCTCTGAATAGTTGGGACTTTCCAGTTATCTTTCTGTTACTGATTTCTTATTTAATTCCACTGTGGTCTGAGAACATACTTTATATGATTTTTACTCTTTTAAATTTGTTAAGATGTGTGTGATAGATGTATCTTGGTGAGCATTCAATGCAAGCTTGAGAAGAATGTATACTCTGCTGTTGTTGGATGAAGTATTCTAAAAAACTTCAATTAAATCACAATTAAATCACAATTAAATCACAATTAAACACTATTGATAGTGTTGTTCACATCAAATGTATCTGTAATGATTTCTCCCTGTTTGGTCTATCAATTTTCTGCAGTGTTGAAGTCTACAAGTATAATAGTGGATTTGTCTATTTCTCCTTACTCTTGCTATATTTAAAGAAATTTTTAAAAGCTTGAAAACATCTGCAATGTGGTAGGCAACCTCTAAATTTGTCCCCAATGATGCCCACCTCCTCATATTCAGGCCCTTGGACATTTCCTCCCCTTGGGTGTAGGCTAGATCTAATGAACGGAATTTGTAAAAGTGATGGGATGTCACTAAAAAGATTTTGTCTTGCTCACCTTCTACTGGTCCATCTTTCTCTATCAAAAACTCTTGCTCCATAAAAAGCAAACTGTCATGCTATGAGTAGCACAATGGAGAGGCCCATATAGCAAAAAACTGATGTTTCCAGTCATCAGTCAGTAAGGAGGTGAACCTGTCAAAAACCGTGTGAGTGAGCTTGGAAGCAGATCCCTCCCACCCAGTCAACCATTGAAATGATTGTAACACTGGCTAATAACTTGACTTTGGCCTTGTGAGGGACCCAGTCAGAGGCACCCAGCTAGGCCACAACGAGATTCCTGACCCACAGAAAATATAAGATAACAAATGTTTGTTACTTTAAGCCATTAAATTTGGGGATTATTCATTATACAGCAATAGATAACTAACACATGTAGGGAAAAGAAAACTACATAAAATTACCTCACATATTTAAAAACTAAATAAATACAAACTTTAAAAACAGAAAATACAATAATCAAAATTGAAATACTCAATATAATAGATTTAACAGCAAATTTAACATAGTTGAAAAGAGAATTAGCAAACCAGAAGGCAGACCAAAAGCAATTACCAGAATACAGCCCAGAAAGACAAAATTTTTAATTACATATATATGAAAGACATGAAAAGAAATGGAAGATAAAGAAGTAGATTCAAAATACATTTAATCATAAATCCAATAGCAGAGGAGCAAAAGACTGGCAGAGAAAATATCTGAAGAGATAATAACAAAGAATATTCCAGATCTGATGAGAAAGATACCAATTGACATATTTGAGAAGTCCAGTAAATCTCATATAGGATAAATAAAAGGAAATCCACCCTTAGTTACATCAAAGATGGAATTCAGAAATCAAGAGCCCACCCCGCCAAAAAAATGCAGATTATTTACACAGAAAAACAATTAGACTTACAGCCATTTTCCCAACAACAGTAATGGAAGCCAAAAGGCAAGGGGTAAAGTATTGAAATAAAGAAACTGCTACATAATGAAAAAGAAAACACTTTCAAGAATGAGAGCAAAATAAGGACATTTTCAGAGAAACAAACTAAAAAATAAGAATAAATTCTAAAGGACTTACTTCAAGCAAAAAGGCAAGTGATCCCAGACAGAGAGCTAGCGTATTTGGGGGTTAAAATATATAGATAATTAAAAACTGTAAACAGGGAAGGGCTAGAAGGGGTTAAAGAGTTAAAAGATCCTCATGGAGGAAAGTTAAAATTATAGATTAACTGTAGACATTCAAGGCTGAGTATTGGCTTATTTTCCTAACTTGGTTGTGGTGACATTGCTTTGATAAATTTGGTAGATCAATAAACTGCTTTAATTATTCAAAAAGTGAAGACCACCAGAGGCTTGGCATTGGCCACATCCCAAGTATGACCCCAGACTAAAGGTGAAAAGAAGGGGGGAAGAATTGGGGAATGTCAGGAAGAATGTATTTTTCCCACTTTTTGATGTGTCTTCCAAGTGTCAGGGATGCCACCAGCTTAAGATTCATAACCTCCTTCTGCCTTTTTACTCAGTCTTCCCTGAAAAGAAGGAGTAATTTAATCTGCACTGGTCTTTCCAGAAGGAGAAAGTAGACATGCACAACTCAGTCCTTCCTTCCTACTGTCTCACCAGGGCATGATTCTACAACTCCACCATTTTCAAATTTCATAGAGGTAGATTCTCCCTCTGAGGACGAGGGCTGCCTGCACAGGCCCAGCACCTCCTATCACTGGGTGGTAAGTCTGTATGATTACGGTGTACAGCGTTAGCAGGCTACTTGCCCACAGACACAGAGTACATATTCCAATAGTAACTTTATCAGTAATGAGGATAGCATCTTGTTTTCATATCTGACTTCTTCTTTCATCATATTTCCAAGATGGTTCCAATAACTCAAGTGGCGAAGTTCCTCCAGAACCCCCAATAATAGAAAATGCATAATTCTGGCTATTCAGTTCAGGTATAACAATAAAAAAACAATAATAACAATAACATCAAAATAACCACTAAGTGCTACATATATTACATTTTCTTTCTCACACAACTCTGAAAAGCTGTATCATCTCCACTGTTTATTCATTTGAGTTTTTGTAGGATAAAGAAACTCATCCAAAGGTAGCAAGATGGAAGTCCACCCAACTGGACTCAGGTCCTCACTCTTTCTTTCTCCATAGTAAATCAAATCATTGTCCTTCCATTCCAGGCCTTTTGCCTGCAGTGATGGCCACCTCCCTTCACCAATGTACCCTCCCCAAACAAGGGCTAAATTTATATCAATGTTTTTCTATTTAACTTTATATACCTTGGGCAGTAACTTTCATTTGTTCTCATTCAAATTCCTTCACTGGCTTTAAATACTTGATCTGTAGCACATATTCCCAGACTTTTGACATATTTAGAACACCAACCAGGAACTCAAGGTCAGTTTCACCCAGTTACAACTGTCAAAGCAATTATCAGAGCAGGAGTCATATCCTAGAGATTTTTACTAGTCTAGAATAGGAGTCATCAAACTGACTGGCAGGCAAAATCTAGCTTGCTGCCTGCTTATGTAAGAAAAGTTTCATGGGAGCTGAGCTACACATTCATTTATGTACTGTCTACGGCCATGTTCACACTACAATGGCAGTGTTGAATAGTGGCAACAGAGACTATAAAGCCCACAAAGCCAAAAATATTTACTAACTGGCAGAAAAAGCTTATTGACCCCTTGTCTAGACCTGGAGATTGATTCCACATTCTCCGTGTTCTAAGCAGTGAGTATAATTCTTTCTCACACATGATTGTAGGCTGTACCCCTTACCTCTAGGACCTTTCATCAAGTTGATGGCAATGATGGTATCTGGAACCCTACTTCCTCACTTCTAATCAAATGATTTTTCAATTAAATTCCTCTGCCAGCAATTCCACCAGTATTCATCAATATTGCAAAGGAATTATTTTTAAGGGATGTATTGATATGCTTTTAGTTGCTTATACTTAAAAATAAATTTGGAGTCAATGACTGAATACTCTCACACTTTAAAAACTATCCAGGTAACTGAAAAAAAATGGACATATTATGAAGGAATTACTAATATGTGGTGTTGGCTGACTGCATGACAAACTGGATAATGGCTAAATCTTCCATTTCACTCAGCATGAGGCTAGTGATACTTGAAACATGGTTTCTAATTTTCAAAAGGCTTTAATGGATAATGATCAAGAGAAGAGAAACTAATGTTTGTTGATTGCCTAACATGTGCTTTTTACTAAACAAGGTATTTTGGAGGTATTACCATATTTAATCCTTACAATAGCCTATGAGGTGAGTACAATTACTCTCTTTGTACAGATGAATATATTCAATTTAGAAAGGTAGACAAGTGTGCCCCACATGTCAGAGTCTAGATTCGATACTTCTAAGGAAGGAACAATTCTGCAACTCCCAAAGGGTCTTTGAGTAAAATGAACTCCAGCATCGCAAGGTACTCTAACATTGCAAGGTACATTTTATCTGGAGTGTTATTCTAACAGATAAAACACCAACGACCAACAAAACTGGACTCCTGCTGTGCCAGTCATCACCTTTTTAGCTGTTGGTTTGTAAGGAATTTGCTTCTGGGGAAGCGTCTGGAATAGTAATAAGGGCAATCAGAGAGCTCAAGAAAGCACGTATTTACCAACTGGTATGGAAGCATTTCAATATTGTAACAACTGGTAATACTGCACCAGTGCCAACCTGCTGAAAAATAACTCTGTGGAAATCTTCTGAACTCCAAATCTGCCATCATGCAGAAGCAAACCAAGACTAAACACATAAGTTATGTGACTGAGTAAGCAATGCAGAAGCAATATGCCCATTTTAGTGCTCAATGATTGGCTATGACTATTCTAATGTTAATTCAGCTGAGGAGCAGATGTTAGTCAGTGCTTTTCAAATGTTTAACCCATTCCCCCTACGACATGTTCACATGCTTCTCTATCACATACAGAATGATGAACCATTTCAGGCGAATAACTGTGAGAGCTGAAGTCTCAGTGATCTAATTCTTAGTGTATTTGATAACCACCAACTAAAAGATTTCCTGCATCATTCAGTGAGCACATATGGACTACTCCTCAGCACTGTACAGCACACCATAAAAACGACACATTTTAAGGATTTACTGTGATAATATTGCACAGTGATTTAATATGTTTAGTTTTTCTCCTTAACAAGTGAGTTAAATGAAAAGTGATTTTTAAAGCACCATATTATTATAATTTAAAATTACATAAAAAATAGAGAAAATATTTTTCTTTTTAATAAGCCTCCATGTTATGTAAGCAGACTATTCTTGGAAAATATTTGGAAATTATGTAGAGCAAAAAGAAAAACCAGAGAAAGTGCTAAAAACTAAATATGTGATTAAAAACACATATTTGAAGAAATATCATGGCACAATTTTAACCACAGTTATAAATTATACGTATTCAATTAACGTTTCAACACTAGATTAAAAAAGCCTGTTTCACAAACATAGACTCTGCAAAACAGTCCAAGCATCTCTCATAGTACAATCTTCATTCCTTTTTTGATTTATAATGAAGTGTTTTATTTTCTAGATAACCACAAACTGAAATTAGTAAAGTGGGATTATAATAAAAAGAAGCTAAGAATAATTATATTTTGAGTACAATAAGAATATCTCCTGTCATTCATCTATATAATATATATGTTTTACTTCCTTTAGGCACTCATATAATTTTGCTTTTCTAAATTAAAACATCATATTGACATACACTAATAGTTTTTTTTTTAAAAAAAAGATCATAGGCAGTAATTTTGCTTTCCTTGTCATTAATAAAAATGCATCGCATTCCTTCCTCAGTAGGCCCCTTCCAATCTTAAGAGGTAGGAGATACCTCCACTCCTCATTTTGCTACCCAAAGGGAAACAAATTCTCAAAATGTCAAAAGCCTTAGTTACTCCACAGATAACTAACATTTTAATAACAAGAAATTGTACTGGGAGTAACTGGAAAATAAAACTTAGAACTGACATTTAAGTTGGGGGCTACTCACCACTCCTGGCTCACAGTTGTAATAGCAATGCTTGGAAGTGTCACCAAAGGAAGCGTGGTCGGTCTGGAAATGCCATCTCCCTCAGGGGTCCTTGCCCTTCCGCTCTGTCTTTGGGACAGTGGTGGCAACTGCAAGTTTCCTGAGCAACACCTTCTCCCTCTCCAGAGGTCGATCCCAAGTGTGTTACTAGAAGAACTGTAGGATTTACTCAAGTTGCATTCAAAATAATCTTTAACATTCTAGAGGAACCACAGGGAAAAAAAAAAGAGAAAAAGAAAATGAAATTCAAATGTTTAAAATGATGCACGATGGAGTAAAATAAGAAGCTAAATGATCAAGCTGTCACTCATAAAGTCCTGATTCATTATCTCACAATCAGAATTGAACACTGACGTCAAAAGCTTAAGAGAAAACACGTAGGCACAAGGGGCTAATTCTCAAATTTTAAACACATTAGTTGCATAGTCTTGGTGATCTTCAGGACTGTTGATAATATTTTCCAGTTAGAAGCATGTGGATTGCAGGGCTTTTTATCTTCTTTCTCTTTTTTTAAATTATTCTTTTTTTCTTTCTCTTTTTTAACTTGCTAAAATGAAAGCTTTTCATAGAAAATATATTTTGGACATCAGGGTTATCATTCTGCAACACGGGAACAAACTGTACTAGCTAAATTATAACATTTCTTGTTCAATGTTTTAAAGTCAATACATTTTCTATCTCAGGCCAGCAAGATACTCATAATTGTGGGTAACCGGGTAACTGACTTTTCCTATTCTTATAAAAGGTCTCCTCAGAGTTGAGGGGATTTGGGGGTGGGTTTTTTTTTTTTCTGGTCAAACATATAAGAGCTTAGAAAAAGAAGAATATACTTTATCTGGTCCTGAATTGAACTGCCATGTGTTCAATATATGCCCTAATGCTGACATGAATGAATACTTGTGAGAAGATAGAGGCATTGTATTATAACCAATAATAAGAGTTATTCATTCTTCCTATATCTCTTGGTGACTCTGGTTCCTGGTACTGTGGGGAGTGGAAGCCCCAAAAGAACCTCTGCCTGCATCACCATTCATACCGGCTTAAAGACAAGAAATGTTACAGCAATGCAAGTAGCCACTGATAGCAACTTGGAGTTTAAAAGTTGTAACTGTCACTCTCCAGTCGTATCTTAGGCAATAATGGAAGTCCTAACACCAGGCCAAGGTCTCTCACCTGGAAGTCATTCTGTAGCCCTAAAAAGACAGGTACTTCCTACTAGCCCTTCAGAATAGACTTAGGAGAGCCTGGGACTAGACTGCCTTAGGTTTAAACAAACTAAAGTTCTCCGCCCACCACTCCTCCACCCATCCCTATACTAGTTCATACAAGGATAATTAACTCAAGTTTAAGGGTCTAGCTGGGTTCATTCAACAAATATTTTCTGCACACCTATTAAAGTCTTGCTCTGTGCTACTTAAGAAAGGATACAACAGCAAAAAGAGACAGAACCTAGATTCTAGTGATTATGCTTATCTCATCCATGCAAAACCACATTTTCATGATGAAAATCTGGGCATGAATAGGCCTGACAATTTTCAGGGGCCCCACTCTCTCCACCTGTAAATGGGATATCATCATATTTTTTGTGCTTGACTTATGGTTTTGGAATACCACTTATTTAAAATTCAGTAGAACCACAATTCAGTAACAGGAAGGAGACAAAACAATTTACAATTTTCCAGAGTTTGAAATATTCTGGAATGTGGCCAGTGTTTTACTGTTTAGTAACTGGTTATATTAAATCTACTGTAGGCCTAGCACTTATATGTGTGTGCGTGTGTGTGTGTGTGGAAGGAAGTCTTAGGAGAGACAAAGTCTTCCTAAAGAGATTCAAGAACAAACCAAAAGTCAGAACTTTTATAACTCAGTTTGTTCCAAATATTCATGTAAAGAAAGCACTGATTATCTGGAAAGCAAAGCAGTGTTTCTTGTATGGGTGGTAAAGCATATACTTTACCACCCATACAAGAAACACTGTACCAAAGAACAGAAAGGAGGATGTCACTTAGTTAAACCACCAACCACAACAGTCTTATAATAAAGTTATTGGATATTTTTCCTCTTTTAGAAATGGAAATATTACCAGCCAGGTTTAATTGCAGTGAATAAACTAAATGGGTATTTATTTGGTACTTGTTATTTGAAAAGTAACAAAGTCACACCTATCACAAAATATATCCCATACTGACTTGCCAACAAGCTTGAATTTACAGATTTGTAGCCATTCTTTGAAGAATTTGTTTCAAAAGACCTCAGTTAATGTGCAAATGCATTGCCACAAAAGAGCTTAATGGAATAGCTTTTTAGAAATTAAGTTAAATACTAAAAACAGTAACATTGTTATCCAAACACATTAACCTAAGTTGAGTTATTCATAATTACCTCAAACTTTCTAATTCATACTCATAATTACTGCCCCAAATTTGCTAACATCCTCAAAGGCAAAATCTAATTCAGTCAATTCTAAACTACTGAATTGGTGATCTTGGACTTATTTTCCTATTTTAATCAGCATGATACTGGCCAACTACACCACACATCAGATCAAAGATGTGGGGGGAAAAAACATTAATTTGAATGTTACTTTTGGAAATCACACTGTTCCCTTTGCCAGAAACTCTCTTCCCCCAGGTCTTCACAGGGCTCACTCCCTCAATGCTTATATGTCCTCACTGTCCATATTTCCTCTCTTCATGTTATCCTTCTATGAACACCTCTTGTCACCGTCCAACCATTTTTTGCCCCCTGACCAGCTTCATTTTTCTCCACAGCTCTTATCATAGCTGGGATTATTTTATAATCTATTGATTGATGTACGCCCTCCCCCCTAGAATATAAACTACAAAGGGACAAGGACTCTAATCCCTAGAACCTAACCAGTGTGGAGTGTATAATAGGTGCTAAATTAATATTAGGTGAATATTTAAATCACTGAGTAACTGTTTGTTGAGCTGAAATAATGAGAATATAATAAAATATCCTTGACTTAAGGGTGAACCTTTCTTCAGAGTGTGGTATGAAAAAATATAATACCTGCCAATTTGCTTTTGTTGTAAGGGAAGAGATACTGTGTGTAACATTTGATATGATCTTCTGTACTATACTGGAAAGGTTGAGGTGCATGGTGAAAAGTTTTAGGTTATGATTGTCCACCAGAAATAAAGTATAAGCCACAAATGGGAGCCAAATGTATAATTTTAAATATTCTAGTAGTCACATTAAAAAAGTAAAAAAAAAGGAAACAGGTGAAATTACTTTTAATAGTATATTTTACTTAGCTTAGTATATCCAAAATATTGTCATTTCAACATGTAATCATATCAAAATTATTAATAACATATTTTATATTCTTTTCTATTTGTACTATTATGTAATCAAAATCCAAGATGCATTTCACATTTACAGCACCTCCCCATTCGTACTAGTGCTTAACAGTCACGTGTGGCTAGTGGCTACCATGTCGGACAGTGCAAATCTAGGTAATAATACTAACCCCACCAGTCTAGGTGGGGTTAGTATTCTTCAAATGTGCTTTTCTTTTTTGTACATTCTTCTATGCAACCTTCCCTGTCTTTTGATTGTGGTAACCATTACCTTAGAGAGGATTAGGATTATTACTGCAATGATAGAATGAAAAGGAAAAAAATCATTGATCATCCTTTATAGACAGGATGCATTGCTTAGTTTTATTCTTCCAAAGAAATAGAATCTGGAGCACACAGTATACAAATAGTATTATGGGACAACCCCAAGCTTTTTTTTTTTTAAGAGAAACAGAATTTCCAAATTCCAGAAGTTTCCCCTTAGATATCCTAACCAGAGCATGAAGGTCTGAACACAGCTTTGTACCACTGGTACTGAGGACTTAGAATATGACTTAAGGGCAGTTCCCTTGTAGTCAAGGAGCAGGGAAGGGGGAAAGAAGAAAAGGAAATATGGCACAGGCGATGAGACTAGATCACTAACCAAGTGTCTCAACACAAAAGAGTAGAAAAGGCAATGGCAAAGGAGTGCGCTTTGGTGGGTGAGAGCCTCATGGCACAACTAAGTCTCACTCTGCATTTGCAGGTCCTAGAAGTTCTTACAAACCCAGATAGGGACAGAGAAGGAAACTGAGAATTAGCCTCAGCTTGCTCTTCAAGGGGTTTTCCGCAGCATAAGGTAAAGGGACCAGAGGTTCATGGGGTGAGCAGCCCAAAGGTAAGGGCTGCACAGAAAGCAAAGCTGAGTCTTTTAAACAATCAGAGCTCCACTGAAAGGTTAGGTGAAGAGCCCAGGCAGCAGGGGAGAAGGTCAAATTTACAGCGAGCTGAGAAGGTCCCCTGCTCAGGCTGAGAGCACTCATCACCTTTTATACCTACCATGTGCCTAAGCACACTGGATCAAGGGCAGAGACTGACAACCAAATATCTGGGGAAATGAGCTATTCCTCAATAGGACAACAGTAAGAACCAGTGGAAATACAAGACAAGGACAATACCACACACCTGTGACTACAATGTCAATTAATGTTGCTTTCCCACTTGCCTACATGGAAGGGAAGGAGTAAGAACTTGGAGAAATACTCATAAACTGGGCATTTACTCAAAAGATACCAGTTTACATTATTAATTACCAAGTTCAAGTTCCTCCCAGCCCCTCCCCCATCTGTGAAATAGAAGTTTAACAAGATGAGCTATTACAGACAGCAAGGAAAATGACTTATTTTTCCTTCCTCCCTCCCTTCCTTCCTTCTGCACATCTGATTAGTGGCATATAATTTTTGGCTCAATGTCCTGAGTAAACACTGGACAATTAAAAACACACTAATGGAGGACTGGTCAATTGAAAGCAAAAAAGATAATATCAGCTGACCAAGAGGCAAAGCTATTAAAAATGATGAGTCTACAGACTTCTTCAAATGACCCAGAGCAGAGCTTCTCAAATATAATGTACATATGTAGTCAGCCTGGGACTTACGTATATTAAAAATGTACTTGGTACATAGTAGGTCCTCAAAAATATTTGTAAAATGAGTAAATCAAAGAATATAATTAAATGTTAAAATCCTTAGGTTTCAAGGAAAGCTTTGGGAAGGAAATGCGGTTTCTTTTTAGCCTTATATAATAAGTAGAATTTGTTTAGTGAAGATAATGGAAATTTACATATGTACATTATGTACATATGTAATCACCTTGGGAATAAATTCTGAACTTTAAGTCTGAGGGATGGTTCTGAAATTCTGCATTTCTAATAAATACACAGGTGACGCTAGTGCTGCTGGTCTGAGGCCCACACTTGAGCCAAGTCCTAGAGGATGGGTTTCAAACAGCTGTCAAAGACCCCACCATAGGAGATGACTCAAGGATCAGCTGAACTTGGATAAAAGTGTGCAAGAAAGTCATCAAGAAATGCAAACAGGGGCTTCCCTGGTGGCGCAGTGGTTGAGAGTCCGCCTGCCGATGCAGGGGACACGGGTTCGTGCCCCAGTCCAGGAAGATCCCACATGCCGTGGAGCGGCTGGGCCCATGAGCCATGGCCACTGAGCCTGCGCGTCCGGAGCCTGTGCTCCGCAACGGGAGAGGCCACAACAGTGAGAGGCCTGCGTAGCGGAAAAAAAAAAGAAATGCAAACAGGGTGAAAAGAAAAATTTCCACAGATTGGTGGTTTTGTAAATGAAAATCACAAAGCTCAAACTGAGCCCATCTCCAAGCTGCAGAGAGGGCAGTGTGCCTGCTGCCTAGCATGCAGAGTGTTGGGTCCAAGGGCTGGCAATGTCCAGGTCACAGAAGCACCTAGAGGCAGTGGTACTATTAGACAACCTTGCCTGCCCTTGGAACAGAATTATGGAGTGACTTCTTTATTGAGCAAAGAGTGGGTGGAATCGGCAACTCTGATGTTTGGAACTTACATCGTCGGCCGTCACTGTCATCACACTCCTGCTTTTCTTCATTATAAAGGGGAACAGCAGCCCCTTTTAGGGTGTCTGTTATTCAGTGCAGCTTTGCTGACAATTTTTAAGACCTGCAGGGGAAAACAAGACACACACAAAAAAGAACAGCTCGGTATCCTTAAATACAAATAAGTAGCTTAGTCGTATTCTCCACACTAATATTTGAATGTACACAATGCACGTGTATAAGTAAATATCACAATTTACCAAGCCAATTAAATCTACCATGTGAGGAAAGAGGTTCACAAAATGCAAAAATCCAAGACATCAGTGCAAAGATATTTGAGAGGAGAGAAAAAGAATAGAGGATAACAATTAGGCTCCCAAATAATCAATGATCCTTAAGAATACAGAAATAATATGTATTAGTGAAAGGCTTTAAACTTACAAAGTACTTTCCCATATAATATTTCATTTGATCCCCATAACAATCTGTGAGATTATTTTCATCTATTTTTTCTAATGAGAGAACAGAGGATCAGAAAAATAATTGGGCCAAGGTAACAGAGCTAAAACATGGCAGATTTAGAATTTAATGAATATGATCCATTGATTCTCTTGTCAAAGAAAACAGGAAAAGAAAGAAAACCAATACAAAAATATGCATGACCAAAAAAAATCTTAATTTCAATGGTACCATCAGTTTAAACCTCTTACACATATAAGTACATAGGCAAGTATTCATCACAGAGAATTTTAGCAACCAATAGTTAGAAAGAGCTAGTATTCCCTGGTTTAAATCACACAAACTTGGCCATTCTGAAGCTGAGATACTGCAGTTCATGACATTTGTTTTGTGTAGATCACTGGAAGCCACTACAGCAACAAAGAACCTCAAAAACGTTACCAAAATTTAAGGATGCACCCCACTTGTGCCAGCTCCAGAGGAAAAAGAGTCACTGGTTTATGAACACTCAGGGTATTAAAACAGGCCCAAGTTTAAAGTTCAGACATACAGTAGTCTAAAAGAGAATATGAAGAATTCTGAGTTTGCAGAATTGAACTGGAAAAGGTACAGTATAGAAACCATTGAATCCAAGAAGCGTTGGTCCACATGACAGATTCTCAAGATCTTAACATCAAAAATGGCCTGCATCGATGCTGAGCTCAAGAAGCTCCTATGTTTTCTCACTCTGTACATTTAAAATTCTTAATACATGCCTGATTTGAAAAGTCTGCTTCTCGAACATGAAGATATATATAGATTAAGAGCGTGATGGAATTGTAGCTATGTGACTAGGAATACTAAGTAGTGGCATTGTCCCATCACCCAGGAAACCAGGGTTGAATTTCTAACACATAATTTGATGACATTATGCAGGAGTTGGCAGTGAAACTGACAGAGTGGATAAGAGAGTGGGGGGAGGGAGAAACTTTGCCTTTATGTCTTCTAGGGAGAGAACCCCACAGGCCTTTCAGGTGTTCAGTTCAATATGCCAAGGAAAAGAATTTCCTCAGCATACACCAAGGAATGATTACAATTACTGAACTCCTCTAACACTGACCAAAGAAGAATAGGCAGAATTTTAGAGCTTTTTACTCAAAGGCTGCTTGAAACTTAACAAAAGTCGACAAATAACAGGCATTTTATCTGTTATGTTCAGTCTTGAGTGCCTCTCTAAGGCCAAACCTGAAAAAAAAATGTTTATACTCCTAAGCAAAGAAAAAGCAAGATTAAAAGATGTAAGTTTCAAATGCAGGATATAGGATTAGATATCCCCAATCAGAATAATTCTGTAAAAATATGAGCATAGAAAATTACTAAAGAAGCTGTGTAAAATTAAAACCGTGAACATTATATGAGTTATTGGAGGTTTTTCTTTCTTTTTCATATTTTCCAAATGTTTGTGATGTATTCTTTTCTGAGCCAAGAAAATGATCCATTTTGCTTGGCAGGAAATGCACTTAAAAATAGGATAAAACAACACAACTGGAGTAAAAATCTCTAGGCTGTCTTCAGCAGGGAGAAACAAGGATCAAGTTTCCCCAGCAGAAATGAAGAGTAAGACCTTAGCTATAGCTTCTTAGACGTGAACAAGGCATTCTAGGATCCAGATGAAGCTCAATGCAAACCCAGCCCTCAAGAATTTTAGGTCTAGTCTGGCAGGGAAGACTTACATATATTAAATGTGCACTTGGTACAGAGTAGGTTCTCAAATATGTTTGTAAAATGAGTGAATCAAAGAATATAATTAAATGTTAAATGCTTAGGTTTCAGGGAAGACTTTGGGAAGGAAATGACGTTTCTTTTTAGCCTTAAATAATAAGTAGAATTTGTTTAGTGGAGATAATAGAAAAGTATATGGTGTGCAAAAATATGGGAAAGAATTTAATGTACTAAGGGTGTGACACATGCAGGAAGATGCCATGCTAAGGAAATTTATGGCAGGCAGAAAGACATGTTCCAGGGTAACATCAGTAGATTTGGGGCATGCAACAGTATTTTTGTGAGGTCTTAGCCATGAAAATAAACATGCTTTAAAACACTTTGAGTGTGAGAGATGACTGGATAAATTCATGTGCCTCCAAGTGGGAGCATGTCCTGGCTAGGAAAAAGCAAGATCTCAAGTTACAAGGAAGTTGTCCAAATGTTCTACATTTAAAATATATTACTTTGGTGGCGCAGTGGTTGAGAGTCCGCCTGCCGATGCAGAGGACACGGGTTCGTGCCCCGGTCCAGGAAGATTCCACATGCCGCTGAGCGGCTAGGCCCGTGAGCCATGGCCTATGAGCCTGCACGTCCGGAGCCTGTGCCCCGCAACGGGAGAGGCCACAACAGTGAGAGGCCCACGTGCCGCCAAAAAAAATAAAAATAAAATAAAATGTATTACTTTTACATTCAGAAATAAAACCCAGCATCCATTATATATTGGGTTGGCCAAAAAGTTCGTTCGGGTTTTCCGTAAGATGGTATGAAAAACCGAACGAACTTTTTGGCCAAACCGATAAAACCAAATACAAGAGAGGAGAGATTGTTTTCTAGATAGTTTACGTTTGCCCCTCAAGATCCACTCCAACACCTTCTCCATCCTGGCTGTGCCCTAGGAGGCTGGTCCTCACAGACTGAGTCCCTCTGGCTCCTGGGAAGTGCAGCAGGAAGACAGGAGGAAAGAAAGGTTCCTCTCTGTTGGCTAGAGTGTAATAGTGGCAAAAGCCCTCTACTCTAGATCACAGCTCCTGCAGTCACCTCTCTCTAAGGAGATAGGTTTCCCTGGGTTCCATTAACTACTGTCTCCACTTGACCCTTCAGACATAAGGCTGGTAGCAACTTTCCACCGTTGCTAGCCTCATGGTGCTGCATCATGCCTTTGTGGTTATCCTCAACCCTGTCCACACCTTTTGTAAATAGTACCTACATTAAATTCTCTTTCACTCCCTGTGCGAGTGCAAGCTGTTTCCTGCTGGGGCCCTGACTGATAACAGATTTGCTCCAAAAACTTTACAAAGCCAGAGGGCAATTTTAAAATATCTTCCCTCAGTGCCTCGTACAGCGACTGACACAAAGCAGAGTCTCAATAAATAACTGTTAGAGAATGAATAAGTAAAATCTAGTTGGAGTTCTAGAATGGTTTTATGGCTTTTAGAAAAGAAGGTCAGCAGGCATTATCTCACATTGCTTTTGTGAGGCAGAAATAGTTTTATGTCATCACTCATGGGTGGCAATGGTGATTCTGTTTGGGAGTTCAGAGAAATGTTATAACATGTTTAATATTACATTGTTATATTATTGTATTATACTATTGTTATATAATAGTATACAATATAATTTAACATTATAATATATTGTGTTATAATATTATGAAATAGAAGAATAGAGATTATATATGCCATGTTCTTGCTGATTGCTAGTGTCAGTTGCCTTTCGTTTAGGCTAACATGGATGGAAAAATTATCTGGTACCAGTTTATAATATACATATAAGAGTTCAATTATGTTTCATTAGAGCAGCCAACCAAATAAAGTGGGCACAATTATCACAACAGGTGAGGGAATCAAGTCTCGGAACAGTAATAAAATACGCACAAAGTCACACACTCTGCTGGTTTAGACTAGAACTTTATTTCTAAGGCCAAGTCTCTTAACCAATCACTATGCAGCTGATTGGGTCTTATTCACATCTTTTCAAGGTAGAAGTGAACGAAGTGATTTTTATTTATTTTTCTGATACTGGAATACAAATTAAGTTGATCGGTTTTCTGGAATCATGCTCCCTAATCATGTAAGGACAAAAAGCAGTAATTTTTAAAAGATACTGACGTTTTTAAGCACCTCAAATTTAAGGCAAATGTAAACAAGAGAAGAAGTCAGGCTCTCTTAATTTGAGATTATTCTTCCATTAGCAAAATTTGCTTCTCAATATGTAGAATGCCATTTGGTTCATTAAAACAAAGTGTTTCTAAGAATTTCAAAGTTATGAGTAAGTATGATGACTATAAATTCCATTCCTGGCATATATGAATAGTTTTCCTGTGGTTTTATCTTTCACCACTTAAAAGATGCTTTTAAACTTATGTTAATCTTTCACAACATTCTGTTATTTTCTAAGACTACAGTATTCTTCATATAATTATGTATTTCCCTCTTTCTCCACAGAGATATAAAAGCTAAAATGAGGAAAAAGACCCTGACTGACTGCTATAGCTATAGTGTAAATTTCTCCTTTGGCAGGTTTCAGTTATCAGTACTAGTAATCCCTGATTGACAGAAAGTTCAATGAATAATGATAATCATTCTAAAATCCTACATTATGGATATAAACCATGATGAAATGACCAAACCCTGAAGAGATGAAAAAAATAAGGGTAATACTTTGAGTTTTTAAGAAAGTTGTTTTTTCCAGTTTAAAGATTGCCCTTTATTCTGAGATGATGTTCAAAAAAGTTTCATTTTGTTTTTTGTATAACTGATTTATTGAACATTCTGCACATGTTTTAAGTTTTCTCTAATAACTGTTTTCCATCTGCAATGTTAAATCTCTTTCCTCTTCCTTAACAGCAGCTCAAATTGAGTCCATAACTTAGAACTGCTTTAAATCCCCTCTCCTTCCCTTTTCTCTGCTCAGTGGCCAGGATCTGTGGGGCCACTTGGTGGCCGGTGTGTAGGACTTGGAATGGCCAGAAGGAATAGTCTACTCTTTTATCCCTCCTCCCTCCTCTTTTCTTTAGGTTCTAGCTGTTTCCACACTGCAGCAGAGTGGAAGAGTTAATGAAAAGGAAAGTCCTCGTACATAACTGGGCATTTAATTGCAGTCCTCTGTTAAGTGTCATTGCTTCTCTGACAAAAAGAGACTGTATATTGATGCCCTCTCTAAGGCAGGTGTCCAAATGCTGGCTCTCTTCTTAGGGGTAAGTAGGAGCTTTCACTGGGAAAAAAAAATAACCTTTCTCATCTCCTCAGCTCCCATCCCCACTGGTACACATTGAAACTCTTGTTGGTAAGGTTCCCTTGAGCAAGTCTATTCTTCTGATTAAAGGAATGACAAGATGGCTCAATCCACAATGTCCTTATCCAGAATAAGCTCAAGCATCCTTGTTACCCCAAGTGGCAAAGGTTAAGCTTCTTTGCTGCCATCTCTTCTCTCTGCCCTGCTATCTCTCTCCATTTCCCCTTTCCCTTGCTCAAGGGGACATAAAGAACCAATCAGAAATTCTTCTGCATAAATGATCAATGGAGAAATGAGACACTGTGTCAGTTGTTTTATCATTGTCTTTCAGACCAAAGCCAACCATTCAGTTACTCTGCTCTGTGACGCTGGGGTTGAGACACTGCAAACCGTATTTCACAAATTCTCTTCCCAGCTGGCTTCCTTTAGGTGCTGACAACAGGAATCGTGAGGAGGAAAGTGGAAGAAGAGAGTTGGAGAGAATGGACTCTCTTCCTTTTATCAGGAGCATAAACAACACTGGCCCTCCCTCCAGGCAGACCCAGAAGCAGCCATAAAATACCCCATCAGATGTCTGCTCACTAGCTTTGAAGTGAGCAGAGCCACCCCTTGGTGGTTCCAGCTCCTAAGGTGGTGACCCCTCCTTTCCACTGCTAGACTCTCATAGTACTACCTTCTCTTTCTCCCTCGGCACTAGGAGTGGTAGCTGCTTCACTAATCTCTGTGTTACCTGGCTGGCCTGTTTTCACTTTCATTATTCATATTTATGTAATCAATTTATTATATTACATCCCTTTTGTTTCCCTAAAGTACATAGAATCTAACCTTCTTTTTATTGACGGCACCCCCAATCTCTAGAAGTGGTTCTTCATCTTCAGTAGGCCAACAATTCACCTCCCCAACACCTCTTCACATACCATCCTACCCCCACCCAGAGTCAGTTTATATGAGGACTGGAAGGTTGCTGGGGTGATGACTGGTGTCAGAACCCACCTGGCTCCCTCTCAGAGGGAGCTGCCCGAGCACTTTTACATACAGCTCTCCTTGGAGAATGTGGGATATTTGGATGGCTCTTGGTCCTCTGTTTAGGGTTACAGTCCCCATTTTTTTAAACAGGGAAAGTCCTACTCATCATTCTTTCAGATGTGAAAATGTCCATTTTTGAGATGATGATGATAATGTAATGCGGCATGAGCATTTCTTTCTTCTGTTTCTTAATGGCCTCAATTGAGAAAATTAGACATCGGCAATTTCTATGTCATTCCTCTAGTTCTCTGGAAATTTCACTGATTTATAAAGTACAAATGTCTAAGAACCTCTTTACTAGACCGGTGGATATTAACCTTTTAAAATAAATAGCATAAAGTCTAGTTCAAGAAGATAAGGGTTTTCTGTTTTGGGCTAGGATCTAATGGAGTATGACTGGAAGGAAGAAATGCTGGCCAAAGAGGAGTGCGACGTGTTATCCGCATTCACAGCCCCACAGCTGCCTAGCAGAGCTATCAACCTCGCTCTGGGTCTTGTAAAAGGGCTGTGGTATAATTATCCACAAACTCTATGAATCTAATGAAATTCCAGGAAACTAGCATAAGTAAACACAAACCATAAAACCAACTCTCTAGACTCAGCAAATGGATAAACATGTCCAGAAGTCAATACAGAAAATATAAAGTCCTCCCTGGAGTTTATATCTACTGGTCTCATCACACTTTCAGAAACTCAGGGCTACTGTGCCCAGTTAGAGCTGATTTTGGATTTGACTGTTGGGGAGATAAAAAGGAGAGACAAATGTGCTTCCTCCCAAAAACTCTAGTAATGGGATGCAAATAATGGAGAGCAAAAAACAAGTGATAAAAAAAAAAGTGTATGTAATACAAAAAGACATGTTTTATGTAAAATTTCTTAAGACTATAAGCACCCAACATTTAGATATGGCATTTCTGGGAGAGAAAAATGTTTGTTTAATTAGGCAATAAGCATCAAGGGCTTTTGAGATAAGAATTGAGAAGTATTAAAAATTAATATGAACTTAAACCATTAGCTTAGCCTGAGAGAATTATAAGTAACAAAGAAATAATGGCATTCTTTTAATAGTTGTCAGACTGCAAAGTAGCTAAGCTAAATTCTGCTCTGAGTAAAACATGTCTCCTAAACAACCACTTAAAACCAATTTCTACTATAAAATGTGTTCCTTATAACTTACTAATAGAACACAAACTTGAAATCAATACACATGTTGACAAGAAAGAAATAATTCTTACCGTACAATTTGTTTGGATGAATGTCAATTCCTGACAACAACAGAACAGAGAGAAAGTGACAAACTATTCCCATGTTTCTACTTGTATAAATACTGTAACGCCTCAATGGGTTTATTAATGAGTTTCTCTCCAATAAAAACAGTCTAAATGGAAAATTTTTTAAGTGTTGAATTATTTTTCCTACTCTAAAAAAAGTAACTGGTACACTGATTAATTTTTTATAGTTTAAAGTGCCATAAGACATTATATAAACTGCTTTGTTTTTTCAGCCTCTTAACTAAGAGGGAAAGAACAAAGAAGCCCTATGTTCAAATGACATATTCAAGCCGTATATTCAGATCAATGAACAATTTGATATTGTAAGCTCTCTCAACATCTGAGGGCTTCCATCTCAGAGTTATCATTGTACCAAAGTGATGATGTGATCAGGAAGATTTAGGAAGCATGAGGAATTTTTACTACCTCCTGAAGTGAACCATAGAAGGTCTACAAACAAATGTAAAGGGCCAGTATGGATGAAGGATCTTCAGTTCCCTTAAGTATTTGTGGGGTATGTGCTCAGGCTCAAATTGAAATATTTTAATTCTACCTTCATAGCTACTTAGTAACTTTCACAAACCTATTACAGCTGTTCTAAGACCCCAATTAATGTTACCAAATTTCAATGATAGTATAACAAATTAAATTGCATCTATGATCCAAAATTCCCATTTCCACCCAAAATAAATAATGACACTTCTTTTCCTTCAGTTTCCCAAGAGCAGCAACAAAATCCATTGAGAACCCAGTGTGTGACAGAGACTTGCTAGATGCTGTGAGTAATACAAGATGAATATGACATAATCCTCAACCTTAAAATGTCCACTGTCTAGTCTTCAGAGAGATGAATCAACAGTTTTTCATTCTGCAATACTTATGCCTCCTTGGCACGCATCAGGCTCACAGAGCAGAGTGATAAGTGCTGTGACAGGAATAACAATGGGTTCATTAGGTGAACAAATTAGTGAAGGCCACCTCTATGGGTAAAAATCATCAAGGAAAGCTTCACAGAAGAGGTTCCAGTCCTTTTACAGGTACTGTAACTAAGGGACAAAGAAAGAAGCCCTCTGCTCCCCCTCTATCTATTCTCCAGAATGATCTTTTGAAAATGCAAAGTTCCTTATAAACTTCCCTGCTGTACATCCCTCATGGCTTCCTGTTACATTTAGGATAAGCCAAAACCCTTCATGTGACATACCAGTCCCTACAGATTCGGTCCCAGCTTGCCTTTTCAGCCTCAACTTCCTGTGTTGGCTTCTACTCGCTTCCCCACCTTACTCCACATCACTATCCCCTTTAACTCATTTATCTTTAACCAAACTGCATTTAGGGTTTACCCAACATGGCTTCCTTGCCGCAGGACTGTTCCTGCGCTGTAATAATCTCTCCATTTTGCCTGGTGAACTCATTCCTCAGCCTTCAGCTTACGGATCATTTCTTCAAAAAATACTTTACCGACTTCCCCTACGTGTCACGGGGCCTTATCACATCATTACTTTTTTCTTATTCATACTATTCATCATAATTATATATTTATTTGTAAGAATACGTAATTTTGCATTGTAGTTTACAGAACGTATGGAGCCTATGAAAAGCTACTCCTTTATGTAATCTCATACAAATTTACATCAAATTGAAAAACCTGGACTATGAAACAACTGTAGATCTAAAACAGCTAAAATGGCATAATAATTTGCCTCTGCTTTCTCCTATGCTTGAGCAAGAATTCACAAGTATTTTCTTCTTCTAAATTAGGTCTCTGCTTCAATACCTAAAATAATTTTAAGTTCATGCAGAATACTCTTAATGTTCATTCACAAGTGCTATGTCTTAAGGCTTTTTAAAATTGTCCACCAGTATAATGCTTTTCAAACATGTTTCATGGAACATGTGGGAGATAGATGAGATTTTGGTCAAAGTCTTCTTCTTAGGCTCAAAAACCCCAAATGCTCATCATCAGTGTAAAAGTCTTCTTTTCTTGGGAAGAAGACAGAAATAACAAACTTCATTATTATTTTAAGCAAGCAAGCACACACAATTTCTGTGTGCTCCTTCCTCAGAAATATAAATACTACATCATTACAGACTTCCTATGAGAAAGATGCAAAAAATGTGAGGAATCTTCTGAGGACCTCAAATGAATTAATGGTGTGCCATTTACTGGCTTAACTGAATTAATGGGATATTAATTCTGGCAATGACTACCACCTATTTAGAAGCAGACACCCAGTTTTGGGCCAAACAGTCTATCCCAGCCCTACTAAAAGTTTGGGGGTCCAGATTGAGGTGAACATATGAAAAAAAGAGGAAATCTCTCAAAAACAGAAGGCTGAAACTAATATGGCAATACCAGAATGTTGTACAACATTATTTTGATAGAGCATAAAGGAATATATGGAAATATTTTTATTGGTCTTTAAATATCTTCATATTCAGAAACTATAATTTGTTTATTTTTAAAGATGCAAAATTAGACCTCACCCTAAGAATGGACTCACTCATGAATTTGACAAGTACCTAATACATCTGATATATAAGTGATGAGTGAACAGACTGAGCAGGTATTAGAAGACAAAGATGCTTGGCAGCCACAAAATCTCAATTTTTATCTATTTTATATTCTGGGGCTCTATGGAAGATTTTATTTGACAAGAAGTTCTGCCAGCTAGAAAAGTTTGAAAACCAGAACTGCCTATAACACCCCTCCCCCATTAGTTCCTTAGAGCAGTGTTTTTCAAAGTTTATTTATTCGAGTGCCATCTCTGTAATATTTGCCATATGGGATTCCCTCATTTTACAGATGAAATATAGACCCTATAAAAGCTGATTTGTCATTTACCTAATGACGGCACAAGGAGGACAAGACTTCCAGTAACCTGGATTTGGTTCTACTTCAGTGCTTACATTTGCTACCTCTAAATTAAAGGGTTGTGTCTGTTTTTGTTTGTTTTTGTTTTAGCAAAACTTTATACATTAAAGAGCATGCTAAAGCACACACACAAGAGACTTCAGCACAAAGCAATTCATTTATGAATTCATATATGCATGTACTCAGGTACTCTTTTATTCATTCATTTATCTGAAAATCATTCACTGAGTACTACTGAGGGCCATGTACTGTATAGGCCCTGAAAATACATAGATGAAAAGGCATGAGCCCTGTCTTCAAGGATTGTACAGTCTAAGTAGAGTAGCAGAGTGGAAATGGACAATTGATGTAACTATAGGGGTGGCAACAGCATACAGGAAGGTTATATAAGACTGCCTAGGAGGACCAGGAAAGGAATCACAAAGATACATCTGAACCATGCTCTTGTAGGATAAGTAAACTTTTATCAGGAAGGTGAAGGAGAGCAGTTCATTCAAAACAAAACGAGACTTCCTCTCTCTGATCTTTAGCTACCAGTAAGAGCCCAATTAGTGACTATGGAATCTTTATTAAGTCATTTGATCTTTCTAATCCTGTACTTCTATTGGTGAAAAACAATTTGCTGTGTCTATTTTTGATATGGCTGCAATCATATAACAAATATTAAATGTGGTTAAAATGTTGCATGCTTTAGAATGACAGAAGCAGTAAGATTTCTGGTTTTAGTGATAGGCATTTGTAGATTCTCCAATATAAATGACATTCAATGCAAGCCAGCAGTTGTATAAAGGAAAGCTCTCTGAAACTGGATTCAGACAATTCTAGGTTGAGATTCCAACTCGATACTAACTGTGGAATGTTAGCAATTTGAGTGACCTCTCTGAGACTGTGTTCTTCCTTGTAAAAACAGGCACAATGCCTCCTATCTCACAGGGTTATTGTGAGGATTAAATGAAATAGAAAGCAATGCCTAGCAGGGTCTTGCATGTAATAGGTCCTCATTAAGTGGCTTGCTGAATCACAATCCCATCAAAACATTTCAGTTAAGTCTTATCTCTTAACACCTCACCACAAAGATGCCCTCTTTCAACTTCTTTCCTTTTAAAAAACACAACTGAAATAACACGACCTTATATAACTGTGCTTTAGAGCTATTTATGCCTGAATTTTATTATCAAGAGAATATAACAACTGCTTCACAGGGGAAAGACAGTCTCCAGGGATCTGAGCAGAGAGTCAAGATGAAATCTGACAAGGTAAATACTACAAACATTACAAAAGGGCAAATCATAAGATGAGGAAATAATATAGTGTCTGAAATGGCATTAATCCCAAGTCCTTTAAACTACAGTCCATTCATAGATGATTGTGGGAAATAACAATACTGAAAAATTATTATACAACCATGAATGTAATATAGAACACTATTCCTCAGTATTGAATGAATAAGAAGCAGTACATATTTCTCTCTTCTATCATAAAGCTAAACAACATCATCTGGGTCACAAAAAGTCTCTTGGCCTTCCCTCTGTTTTACAGGTTTTGTGTGTATGTGTGTGTGTGTGTGTGTGTGTGTGTGTGTGTGTGTATAATGAAAATACAGATCAAATTTTTGTAAAAATATGAACTTCTAACACAGAATGACAGAATGCAAAGGTTACACAGGTCTTCCTTCTTAGGGAATTATAGATAATTTGTGATAGCATTGTTATTTTCTTTTTTATCTTTGCCAAGATGATAATAAAACAACTACCATTATCATTCATTAATCATGTTAAATCTAGGACTATAGTAAGTAATACTGAATAGACAGAAAATTACCTTCAAAGTCTACAATTTCTGTCTGTGAGTTCTCCTGTTTCATTATCAAGTAGCCATGTTTTTAAGTGCCAGACAGGAAATGAGGCAATGGTCTCAAGCCTAAATCTTATGAGATCTTTATTCATTTACTTAGAGAAAATAAATAGCATAGGTCTATTATTTGACAGGCACTGCTACCAGCAGAAGATCCCCAGTTTGCCTGTCAAAGAGTTCACAGTCTAGGACACTGCAGTGCTGAATGGCAATAATAAGCATTATTATTCATTATGTAGAGAAGAAACACATGAAAAGGATTGATTAATGTAAATAAGAGTATTATAGATTTATAGGATCATGGTTTTGAAGGATGAATGGATTTCCTCAGAGCAAAAGAGCTGGAAGAATAATCCAACTGGAAGACACATCACGGAGATGTTCAACATTATGGTATGTTTGGTGAAGTATATCCAGTTTATATGGCTCTGAAGAATAGGATCTGAAGGATGAAAAGCAATAGAAAACACAACTTAAGAAATGTGGAAGAGACAGAATATGTTAATCTTTAAAGTAATGCTAAATGGTAAGACTTTAAATGGAGGTGGGAAATGTTTTGAAAGAATGTAAATAGGGGATTGAAATGTTCAGCTCTGCACTCTAGAAAATGTATTCTTATGGCAAGAAGAAAGTAAGCTGAAGAGTAGAATTTTGAAAGAAGAATAGTAAGAAGTCTGATAACAAGGGATCAATAGTGACAGAAACCAAGGAGCTTTAAGGAGGAGGCACAATGGACATGGTCTTATGACACAGAAAGGTCAAGCAAGATAAGAACTGAGAAGTAATTACTAAACAGAGAAAGTAGTTGGTCATTAACCAGCTTTGAAAAGAAGAGGCTTCAAAAAGTGAGAGGGATAGAAGCTTGATTTGAGTGTCTAAAGGATGAGATTAACATCTTTGGAAGCCCGGAGCGCTGAAAAGATTAGAGTGTCTCCGCATGTGGGATTCAAAATAAAAACAACACTGAAGAGCCAATTTCCATTAGCTGAGAAGAAAAAAGTCTAAAATAAATCAGGCATACATTCAACCCTATGACAAAAGGAGGATTTCTTTATTCCTAGAACAAAGTACTGACTCCACCCTCATACAAACCTCCAACAAATGACTGGCCAAGAAGAACTCATTTTACTCAAAGATAAATGAGAATCAAAAAGGAAAGAACACAGATCTATGCAAGCAAATGAATGAATGAAGGAGCAAACCAATGAATGAATAAAAGAATAAAGAGGTAAGTAAATGAAAGAATACCACTAGAAAAATACTATCATGAGACTAAATAAAAATTTTAATTAAGCACATTGCTATTAAATTGTGTATGTGCGTGTAAAGAAAGAGCATGTGCTTGAAAGAGAGCAAGAGAGAGATATCACTTCTATAAAATAAGATCACATAGAAGAGATGCAACAATTGAGAGAAGTGTCTAATACATGGTAGAAGACATTCCATAAATATCTGTCAAGTGAATGACCTGTAAAACAACAAAAGAAGATAAACATGAATACATGAATTGGCAAAGTTTAATGAAGAAGTGAAGTACATAATAAAATCAACATAAAAATAAAGGCCAAATTGGAAGCAGCAAAAAGCCAAACTGGCGATGTTAGAAACATATTAGGTAACAGATTCACTTAAAGTAGGCTAAGTAAATTGGAAATAAGCAAAGGGTTTAAAGGAATTAGAGAAATAATGACAAATAAAGAAAAGAAGAAACACATAATTAGCATCTCTGAAAAAGGAACCCCCAAAAAAGGAGGCATTAATATGAGACAAATATCTAAAGGTATAATTTAAGACAATTTTTTAGAAATAAAAGAACATTGAAGAAGAATGAATAGATATACAGTATGGTCCAGGAAAAAGTGACCAATAACAATCATATCTTAGTAAAGTTAATAGATTCAAAAATGAAAAAAGAATTGAGTAAAAAAATGTAGATTCTAGTAAAAAAATTAAGCCACTAATAAAATTTCTAAAAATAAACATTTTTATCACTGTATCATATAAGCAATCATACAGGCTGTTCTCTTGTGTCTAGTTTCTTCTGTCCAACTTAATGTCACTGAGTTCCATCTGTTTTGTCACATCTACCAGCAGTTCTTTCTTTTTTTTTAATGTATATTGCTGAGAAGTACTCCACTTTATAAATATATCAAAATGTTTATCTTTTCTCCTACTGATAGACAATTGAGTTGTCTATCAGTAGGAGTATTATGAATATAACACTCCTACTGACAGGAGTATTTGGGAGTATTATGAGTATAATGGGAGTATATTATGAATATAACTGCTAAAAATGTTTTGTACAGGTTTTTGTTTGTTCACATATATTTATTTCTCTCAGGAATTACCTAAGTGTGAAATTTCTGAATATAATCACAGAGTATGCTTAAATTTAAAAAGAAACTACTAAGCAGTTTACCACCATGATTTTAATATTTCACATGACAACCAGCAATATATGAGAATTCCAGTAGCTGCAAATTCTCACCAGCATTTGGAAGTATCAGTTTTTGGGGTTTTTTGGTTTTTTGTTTTTGTACTTTAGACATTTTACAAGGTTTGAAGTGGTATCAAATTGTGGTTTTAACTTGCATTTCCCTGATAATTAGTAATGCTGAGAACTTTGTCATGTGCTATTGTCCTTTGGCAAATCATCTTTTATGAAGAGTCTGATCAAATACATTGACTATTTTAACTGAGTTATTTGTGTTTTCATTATTAATTTTCATAGGCGTTCCTTATATATTGATACAAGTCCTTTACTAGATATATCTCCTCCAGTTTGTGGCTTGCCTATTCAGTTTAATAAAAGTGTATTTTTAGTGAGTTTTTAATATTAGTGAACTCAAATTATACATTGTTTTCTTTTACATTTAGTGTATTTTATATTCCTAAGATCTTTGCTATCCAAAGGCACAAAGAGCTTTTTCTATTTGTTCTATAAGTTTTATAATCTTACTCTTTATGTTAAATACTATGGCCCATATGAAATTAATACTATGGCCCATATGAAATTAATGTCTGTATGAGGTAGGAGACAGGACCAATGGTCATGTTGTCCCAATATTTATCCAATTGTTAAAGTGCCGTTTTAAGAATCAACATACCTGAAGTAAAAATAACCTGTTAAAATTCACTAACTTTAAGTTAACTAATGTACAAAGTTCTATAACATCAACACAATCAAGATATAGAATATTTCCCTCATCCCAGAGTTCTCTCTTGCCCATTTGCAATAAATCCCTTCTCCTACAACTAGCTCCTGGCACCCACCAATATATTTTTTGTCTCTGTAAGTTTGCCTTTTCTAGAATTTAATATGAATAAAATAATACAGCATGTAATCTTTCATGTGTAGCTTCTTTCACTCAGCGTAATGCTTTTGAGATTAATCCATGTTGTCATGTGTATCAATAGTTTTATTGTTACTGCTGAATAATTCTCCATGATATGGATATACCACAATTTGTTTATCCATTAACCAGTTGATAGACATTTGAGTTGTTTTGGGGTTTGGGTTACCATGAAAAAAGCTGCAGTAAACATTCAAATATAATAAAACATTTGTTAAAAAATAAGTATGGGGCTTCCCTGGTGGCACACTGGTTGAGAGTCCGCCTGCTGATGCAGGGGACACGGGTTCGTGCCCCGGTCTGGGAAGATCCCACATGCCACAGAGCGGCTGGGCCCGTGATCCATGGCCGCTGAGCCTGCGCGTCCGGAGCCTGTGCTCTGCAACGGGAGAGGCCACAACAGTGAGAGGCCCGAGTACCGCAAAAAAAAAAAAAAAAAAAAAAAAAAAATATGTATGTTTTCATTTATTTTGGGTAAATACCTAGGACTAGGATAGTTGAGTCATTTGGTAAGCGTGTATTTAACTTGGTTAAAAAACTACCAAGCTGTTTACCAGTGTCTAAACTATTTTGCATTCTCCTTAGTAGTGTATCACACTTCCAAACGTTCTGCATACTTGCCAAAACTTGCTATTATCAGCATTTTTTTGTTTTCTTATTTTAGCTATCCTAAGAGGAGTGTAATCGTATCTTATCATGTTTGGATTTACATTTCCCTAGTTACTAATAATGTTGAGCATCTTTTCATGTGTTTACTTTTCATTCATATATCTTCTTTTGCGAATTATGTGCTCAAATCTTTTGTCTATAATTTTATCTGGTTGTTTTTCTCTTTACTGATTCGTAGGAGTTATTCATATATTCTAAAAACAAATTTTATACCAGACATATATTTTGCAAATATTTCCTCCAAAGCTAAGGCATGTAGCTCTATTTTCTGGATAGTGTCTTTTATAAAGCATTTTTTTTAAGTTTTCCCATTTATTTATTTATTTTATATAGTGTGCTTTTTTTGTGTGTTATAAGAAATCTTTGTTTAACCCATGGTCACATAGATTATCATACATTTTCTACTAGGAATTGTATATATATTTAACTTCCAGTGTAAGTCTAAATTCCAATTTGAGTTTTTTAAATATATGGCATGAGTTATGATCCAGATTATTTTTCCCCATATGCATGTTAAAACATCCAGCACTAATAGTTGAAAATACTATCATTTCCCTCATTGAATTATTTAGGTGCTGTACTCTAAAAATTACTTAATCATATATGCATGGATTCCACTATGTTCCACTGGTCTTTAGTGTCTATCCCTACATCACACTGTCTTCAAATCAGTTAGTATAACTCCTCTTACTCTATTTTCCTTTTTCAAAATTGTTTAGCTATCGAAAGACCTTTATATTTCAATATAAATTTAAGTAATATTTTAAAAGCTTACTATAGCTTTATTTCTAAGTGAAGTTAGAGTGGAAGATATCCATGAACCCCTAAAAGATCCAAAAATTGGTGATAAAATGGCACAGAAAGAATATTCCTCCCAAAGAATGACTCTGGAGGCCAGGTGGGCTTGCATTCATGGGTGCCCTGGGACTGTAACAATGGGAGAGAGAGTTCTTAGCAGACTACAGCCCCAGGGCACTGAACAGACAGCAGACTAAAACACACCCCCAGTCTTTCTGAGAAAGAGGCCTATTTGCTTGTCCAGGAGCTTTAGCCTGAGGGGCAGGCCTCCCTGGTCTGGCACACTTCCAGAGGCTTCCAGACCTGTTCTCAAGGAACAAAGGCTGGTGGTTTCAATCTTTGCACTCTTTCTCTACCTCACTCCAGCTCCCTCGTATCTCCCAAAGAAATTTATACCTTCGTCTGACATCCTGATTTTTGTAGCTTATTCCAGAGGTCACCTCTATATCGCTTTGCTCTGGTGCCCAGCAGGGCTTACGGTCACAGGTCCCATAAGACTGTAACCAACAGAGAAAGAGTTCTTAAATAGCTACCATCATCAGGGCTCAGCAAGAAGCAACGGTCACAGGAGCTCAGTTTTTCTGTGAAGGAGGCCTATTAGCTAATCACCATAGCTGCAGCCCGAGGGGCAAGCCTCTAATTAAATACACATATAAAGGCTGACTGTAAACCTTTCCAGAGACCTCAGAAGGTGGGCGCTACCTTTGTACTCTCCCTCTGCTACACTCCAAAGTGCCAGCATCTCTTGGAGGGAAGCTCTTTCACATCTTGTGCCTCAGTATTTATAGCTGGTGCCCCAGTTTTTGCAGCTGCTGCCCATGGGATGCCCCTTGAATGCCTGGCTCTTGTGTCCAGGGATTCCTGGGTCCCATGGGACTGTAACAATAGAAAAGACAGTCCTTGGCAGGCTATCACCCCCAGGCACAAAACTGACAGCAGACTAAAACACACCTCCAGTCTTTTTGTGAAAGAGGCCTATTTGCTTGTTCTGGAGCTTCAGCCTGAGGGACAGGATTCAGGTTTGGCACACATCTAGAGGTCTGCGAAGGGGCTCTCAGGAAACATAGTCTGGGGATGTCATCCTTGTGCTCTCCCTCTGCCTCACTACAGTGCCCTGGTATCTCCCAGAAAGAAACTTATACATTCATCTGGAGCCCCAACTTTTATGACTCTTGTCCAGGGGACAACTCCAGATGACCTGCCTGGTTGGCCATCAGGGCTTATGCTTATGGTCCCACAGGACAGTATACTTTTGCATACTTTAACAGCTGCTGACTGAGTGTCTGGCTTCCAATCAGCCTTAATCTAGATGCTGACCAAGATACCCCACTGTGGAACACTGAAAAGTCTAGGCACAACCTCAAAAACCGGGAGCTACTAAAAATAAGCTTTCAGACAATCACAAAGGTTTGGGAGACAACCAAGGGCTAGGGCACAGCTGAATGATAAGTTTCTTCTCCTACACAAGGCCACTCCTTCAAGACTAGGAGAGGTGGTTTCTTCATCGAAAACAGAGAAATATGTTCCAAACAAAAGAACAAGATAAAAACTCAGTAAAAAACTTAATGAAATGGAAATAAGTAATTTACCTGATAAAGAGTTCAAAGTAATGGTCACAAAGATGCTCACTGAACTTGGGAAAAGAATGGATGAACACAGTGAGAACTTCAACAAAGAGAAAATAGAAGAAAGTATCAAATAGAGGTCACAGAGCTGAAGAATACAATAATAAAACTAAAACATATACTAGAAGGGTTCAACAGCAGACTAGATGAACCAGAGGAAAGGACCAAGTGAACTCAAACAGGAGAGTGGAACTCACCCAATCAGAGCAGCAAAAAAAATAAAGAATCAAAAAAAAGTGAAGATAGCTTAAGGGACGTATGGGACAACATCAAGCAAACTAACATTCATATTATAGGGGTCCCAGAAAGAAAAGCGAGAAGGCGGCAGAAAACTTATTTGAACAAATAATGGCTGAAAACTTCCCTAACTTGGGGAAGGAAACAGACATTCTGAGCCAGGAAGCTCAGGGAGTTCCAAATGAGATGAACTCAAAGAAACCCACATCAAGACACATTATAATTAAAATGTCAAAAGTTAGAGACAAAGAGAGAATCCTAAGAGCAGCAAGAGAAAAACAACTTGTTACATGCAAGGGAACCCTCATAGGATATCAGCAGATCTTTCAGCAGCAACTTTGCAGGCAAGAAGAGAGTGACATGATATAGTCAAAGTGCTGAAAGAAAAAAGCTACCAACCAAGAATACTTTTTCCAGCAAAGCTATCATTCAGAATTAAAGAAGCAATAGCATTTTCCAGACAAGCAAAATCTAAAGAAGTTCATTACCACTAATCCAGCCTTACAAGAAATGTTAAAAGGACTACTTTAAGCTGAAAAGAAATGGTGCTAATTAGCAACAAGGAAACATATGAAAGTATACCTATCACTGGTAAAGATAGTGGATTAATCACTTAAAGAGCTAGTATGAAGATTAAATGACAAAAATGGTAAAAAAAATAATTATAATTGCAATAATTATTTAATGGATACACAAGATATAAAGATGTAAAATGGGACATGAAAAACATAAAATTTGTGTGTGGGGTGAGAGTAAAAATTTAGAGCTGTAGAATGCATTCAAACTTAAGTTGCTACCAACTTTAAATAGACTGTTATAAAATATAGATAGTTACATATAAGGCTCATAGTAATCACAAAGCAAAATCCTATAGTAGATACACAAAAGATAATGAGAAAGCATTCTAAGCATAACACTAAAGGAAGTCATCAAACCACAATGAAAGAGGGGAAGAGAAAAATTTTAAAACAGAGAGGAACTACCAGAAAGCAATTAACAAAATGGCAGTAAGTACATATCTATCGATAATTACCTTAAATGAAATAAATTCTCCAATCAAAAAGCATAGAGTGGGGCTTCCCTGGTGGCTCAGTGGTTGAGAGTCCGCCTGCCAATGCAGCGGACATGGGTTCATGCCCCGGTCCAGGAAGATCCCAGATGCCGCGGAGCGGCTGGGCCCATGAGCCATGGCCACTGAGCCTGCGTATCCAGAGCCTGTGCTCCGCAATGGGAGAGGCCACAACAGTGAGAAACCCGTGTACCACACACACACACAAAAAGCATAGAGTGGCTGAATGAATTTAAAAAACAGAACATCTAATTCTGCTTACATGAGACTCAGTTCAGATGTAAGGACATGCATAGACTGAAAGTGAAGGAATGGAAAAAGATGTCCCACACAAACAGAAACCAAAAGAAAGCTTGACTAGCTATAATTATATAATTACATCAGACAAAATAGACTTTAAAGCAAAGACTGTAATAACAATCAAAGAAGGTCACTATATAATGATAAAGGGGTCAATACAACGAAAGGATATAACATTTGAAAATATTTATGCACCCAACATAGGAGCACATAAACATATAAAGTGAATATTAACATACCAAAAGGAAGAAATGGACAGCAGCACAATAATATTAGGGGACTTTAATATCCGTTTACATCAATGGATAGATCATCCAGTCAGAAAATCAACAAGGAAACACTGGCCTTAAATAACATCATAGGTCAGATCATCTTAACAGATATATACAGAACATTCAAAAGCAGCAGATACAAAAGCATCAGATTACATGTTCTTCTCAAGTGCAGAGGTAACATTCTCTAGGATAGATCTGTTAGGCCACAAAACAGGTCTTAATGAATTGAGCAATAATTGAGCAATATTGAAATCATATCAAGCATCTTTTCCACAATGATAGGAAAACAGAAATCAATTAAAAGAAGAAAACTGGAAAATTCACAAATATGTGATATTAAATAAAATGCTGCTAAACAACAAATAAGTCAACAAAGAAATCAAAAGACAAGTCAAATAACACCTTGAGACTAGTTAAAATGGAAATACAACATACCAAAACTTATGGGATGCAGCAAAAGCATATAAGTGAGAAGTTCATAACAATACATGCTTACCTCAAGAAACAAGACATTTCAAATAAACAGCCTAACTTTGCACCTCAAAGAACTAGAAAAAGAAGAATGAAGCCCAAAGTTAGTAGAAGAAAGGAAGTAACAAAGATCAGAGTGGAAATAAATGAAACAAAGACTGCAAAGACAATAGAAAGATCAATGAAACTAAAGCAGTTCTTTGAAAAGACCAACAAAGTTGACCAACCTTCAGCTAAACTAACCAAGAAAAAAGGAGAGAGGGCTCAAATAAATAAAGTTGAAAATGAAAAAGGAGACATCACAACTGATAGCACAGAAATACAAAAGATTATAAGAGACTACCACGAACAACTATACACCAACAAATTGGACAATCTAGAAGATATGGATAAATGCCTAGAAACATATGATCTTCCAAGATTGAATCATGAAAAATTAGAAAATCTGAAGACTAATTACTAGTAAGGAGGTTGAATCAGTAATCACAAACTTCCCCATAACCAAAAGTCCATAATCAGACAGCTTCAGTGGTGAATTCTACCAAACATTCAAAGAAGAATTAATACCAATTCTTCTCAAACTCTTCCAAAAACTAGAAGAAGAGGAAACTCTTCAAAACTCATTTTACGAGGTCAAGATCACCCTGATACCAAAATCAGACAAGGATACCCCAAGAAAAAACAATTTCAGGCCAATATCAGAAGAACATAGATGCAAAAATCCTCAACAAAATGTTAGCAAGCTGAATTCAACAATACATTAAAAGGATCATATACCTTGATCAACTGAGACTTATTCCAAGATGCAAGGATGGTTCAACATCAGCAAATCAATCAAGGTGATACACCACATTAACACAATGAAAAATAAAAATCATATGATCATCTCAATAGATGGTGAAAAAGCATTTGACAAAATTCAATATCCATTTATGATTCTAAAAACTCTCAATGAAGTCAGTATAGAGGAAGCATAACTCAATATAATAAAGGTCATATATGACAAGCCCACAGCTAATATCATACTCAACAGTGAAAAACTAAAAGCTTTTCTTCTAAGATCAGGAACAAGACAAGAATGCCAATTCTCACCATTGTTTATTCAACATATTATTGGAAGTCCTAGCCAGATCAGTTAGGCAATAAAAATAAATAAAGTCATCCAAATTGTAAAGGAAAAAGGAAAACTGTCACTATTTGCAGATGACATAGTATTATATATAGAAAACCCTAAAGACTATCAAAAAACTGTTAGAACTAATTAAAAATTCAGTATAATTGCAGGATACAAAATCAATATACAAAAATCTGTTGGGTTTTTATACACTAATAACAAGCTATCAGAAAAAAAATTAAGAAAACAATCCCATTTACAATTACATCAAAAAGAATTAAATACATAGGAATACATTTAACCAAGGAGGTGGAAGAACTACACACTGAAAACCATAAGACACCAATGAAAGAAACTGAAGACACAAACAAATGTGAAGGTATTCTGTGTTCATGGATTAAAAGAATTAATATTGTTAAAACATCCATGCTACCCAAAGCAATCTACATATTCAATACAATTCCTACCAAAATTCTAATGGCATTCTCCATAGAAATAGAACAAACAATCTTAAAATTCGTATGAAACCACAAAAGACACTGAATAGCCAAAGTAATCTTGAGAAAGAAAAACAGAGCTGGAGGAATCATGCTCCCTGATTTCAAACTATACTACAAAGCTATAGTAATACAAATGGTATGGTTTATAATATCTGCAGAAAATGAAAACACTAATTTCAAAAGATATATGCACTCCCATATTCATTGTAGCATTATTTACAATATGCTATAAAAATAATCTAAGTGGCATCCATTGGTGGATGGAAATCCCTTCAAGATGTTTGCATACACTTCTTTCTTTTGCTTCTCCATTCTTCTCCATGTATTCAAATTCTTTAAAATCAGCTTAAATCTCATGCCTCTCATGGGACTCTATGCCCCTCTCAACTCTGATTACAGCAGACTTCAATTATTCTTTAATTGTTCAATATTACTCCAAACTAGAGTGTAGGCACATTGATAATGAAAACATATTTTTCACTCTGTCACAATATCTAGTTTTTTAATTGATTAAGTTGGTTTCGATACTTGAGTTACCACAGGAAAAAAAAAACAAAAACAATACTGAGACTATGAATATTTGCATTTGCTATGGTGTCTAATGTATCCAATGATTTAAATTTCAGAACTCATACAAGAATCATACACCATGATCAAGTGGGATTTATCCCAGGGATGCAAAGACTCTTCAATATATGCAAATCAATCAATGTGATATACCATACTAACAAACTGAAGAATAAAAACCAAATGATCATCTCAATAGATGCAGAAAAAGCTTTCAACAAAATTCAACACCGATTTATGATAAAAACTCTCCAGAAAGTGGGCATAGAGGGAACCCACCACAACATAATAAAGTCCATATATGACAAACCACAGCAAACATTATTCTCAATGGTGAAAAACTGAAAGCATTTCCTCTAAGATCAGGAAGAAGACCAGGGTGTCCACGCTTGCCACTATTATTCAACATAGTCTTGGAAGTCCTAGCCACAGCAATCACAGAAGAAAAAGAAATAAAAGGAATACAAATTGGAAAAGAAGAGGTAAAACTGTCACTGTTGGCATTTGACATGATACTATACATAGAAAACCCTAAAGATGCCACTAGAAAACTACTAGACCTAATCAATGAATTTAGTAAAGTCACAGGATACAAAATTAATCTTGCATTCCTACACAGTAACAATGAAAGATCAGAAAGAGAAATTAAGGAAACAATCCCTTTTACCATTGCAACAAAACGAATAAATTACCTAGGAATAAACCTACCTAAGGAGGCAAAAGACCTGTATGCAGAAAACTATAAGATGCTGATTAAAGAAATCAAAGATGACATAAACATAAACAGATGAAGAGTATACCATGTTCTTGCATTGGAAGAATCAATAATGATGTGAAGATGACTATACTACCTAAAGCAATCTACAGATTCAATGCAATCCCTATCAAATTACCAACGGCATTTTTCACAGAACTAGAAGAGAAAATTTTACAATTTGTATGGAAACACAAAAGATCCTGAATAGCCAAAGCAATCTTGAGAAATAAAAACAGAGCTGGAGGAATCAGGCTCCCTAACTTCAGACTATACTACAAAGCTACAGTCATCAAGACAGTATGGTACTGTCATAAAAACAGAAATACAGACCAATGAACAGGATAGAAAGCCCAGAGATAAACCCACCCACTATGGTCACCTAACCTATGACAAAGAAGGCAAAAATATACAATGGAGAAAAGACAGCCTCTTCAATAAGTGGTCCTGGGAAAATTGGACAGCTACATGTAAAAGAATGAAATTAGAACCCTCCCTAACACCATACACAAAAATAAGCTCCAAATGGATTAAAGACCTAAATGTAAGGCCAGACACTATAAAACTCTTAGAGGAAAACATAGGCAGAACACTCGTTGACATAAATTGCAGCATGATCTTTTTTGACCCACCTCCTAGAGTAATGAGAATAAAAACAAAAATAAACAAATGGACCTAATGAAACTTAAAAGCTTTTGCACAGCAAAGAAAACCATAAACAAGGCAAAAAGATAACCTTCAGAACAGGAGAAAATATTTGCATACAAAGCAACAGACAAAGGATTAATCTCCAAAATATACAAACAGCTCCTGCAGCTCAATATCGAAAAAACAAACAACCTAATCAAAAAATGGGTGGAAGACCTAAATAGACATTTCTCCAAAGAAGACATACAGATGGCCAACAAACACATGAAAAGATGCTCAAGATCACTAACTATTAGAGAAATGCAAGTCAACAGTACAATGAGGTATCACCTCATACCCGTCAGAATGGGCATCATTAAAAAATCTACAAACAATAAATGCTGGAGAGGATGTGGTGAAAAGAGAACCCTCTCGCATTGTTGGTGGGATACAGCCACTATGGAGAACAGTATGGAGGGTCCTTAAAAAACTAAAACCAGAACTACCATATGACCCAGCAATCATACTACTGGGCATATACTCAGAGAAAACCATAATTCAAAAAGACACATGCACCCCAATGTTCATTGCAGCACTATTTACAATAGCCAGGACATGTAAGCAACCTAAATGTCCATCAACAGAGGAATGGATAAAGAAGATGTGGTACATATATACAATGGAACATTACTCAGCTATAAAAAAGAAACAAAATGGGGTCATTTGTAGAGATGTGGATGAACCTAGAAACTATCATAGTGAAGTAAGTCAGAAAGAGAAAAACAAATATTGTATATTAACACATATATGTGGAATCTAGAAAAATGGTATAGATGATCTTATTTGCAAAGCAGAAATAGAGACACAGTCATAGAGAACAAACATATGTTATATGGATACCAAGGGGGGAAGGGGGGGTTGGGATGAATTGGGAGATTGGGAGTGACATATATACACTATTGATACTATGTATAGAATAGAGAACTAATGAGAACCTACTGTATAGCACAGGGAGCTCTACTCAGTGCTCTGTGGTGACCTAGATGGGAAGGATATCCAAACAAGAGGGAATATATGTATACGTATAGCCAATTCACTTTGCTGTACAGTAGAAACTAATACAAAACTGTAAAGCAACTACTCTCCAATAAAAATTAATTTTAAAAAATAATAAATTTCAGAACTCTCTAGCTTCCAGGGTAAAAAATTTTTAGATTTTAACTGTATTAAAATAAACATACAACTTGATGTACTCAAACTCATGTATTCACACATACAACCACATATGATTGGACATAGAAACAGCCTTTCCATGAAAATGCAAATCAACATAAGGCAAATAATTCTTTTGGTTTCATTTAAGTAGAAGAATTGAAATCAAATTTGAAAAATAAGCAAATATCATATTGGATTTTGCCACAGAGGAGAAAAACAAATTCATCAAGCTTTAAATTACAGAAATTCCCCAAGTCATTATAAGATTTACAGTTCCAGCAATTCTAAATCGTTCATACAGATCTTCTTCGACTTACAGTGGGGTTATGTGCCGATAAACCAATTGTAAGTTGAAAATATCTTAAGTCAAAATGCATTTAATACACCTAACCTGGGCTTCCCTGGTGGCGCAGTGGTTGAGAATCTGCCTGCCAATGCAGGGGACACGGGTTCGAGCCCTGGTCTGGGAAGATCCCACATGCCACGGAGCGGCCTGTGAGCCACAACTACGGAGCCTGTGCGTCTGGAGCTTGTGCTCCACAACAAGAGAGGCCGTGACAGTGAGAAGCCCGTGCACCGCGATGAAGAGTGGCCCCCGCTCGCCCCAACTAGAGAAAGCCCTCACACAGAAACGAAGACCCAACACAGCCAAAAAAAATTAATTAATTAATTTTTTTAAAAAAATACACCTAACTTACTAAACATCATAACTTAGCCTAGCCTAACTTAAACTTTCTCAGAACACTTACATTAGCCTACAGTTGGGCAAAATCATCTAACACAAAACCTATTTTAAAATAAAGTGTAATTTATTACTCATGTAATTTTTGTTTGTTTTGGCTGTGTTGGGTCTTCGTTGCTGCGTGCGGGCTTTCTCTACTTGCAGCAAGTGAGGGCTACTCTTCATTGAAGTGCTGGGGCTTCTCATTGTAGTGGCTTCTCTTGTTGCGGAGCATGGGCTCTAGGCGCACAGGCTTCAGTAGTTGCAACACACGGGCTCAGTAGTTGCGGCATGCGGGCTCAGTAGTTGTGGCACATGGGCTTAGCTGCTCCGTGGCATGTGGGATCTTCCCAGGCCAGGGATTGAACCCATGTCCCCTGCATTACCAGGCGGTTCTTGACCACTGTGCCACCAGAGAAGTCCCACTCATGTAATTTATTGACTACTGTACTGAAAGTGAAAAAGAGAATAGTTGTCTAGGTATAGAATAGTTGTAAGTCTATCAGTTGTTTATCTTCACGATCACATGACTGAGTGAGAGCTGCAGCTCACTGCCACCACCCAGCAATATGACAGTATCCTACTGCATATAGCTAGCCTGGGAAAAGATCAAAATTAAGTATTCAACTTAAGCTTTATACTGAACATATATCTCTTCCACAACATTGTAAAGTTGAAAAATTCTTAAGTCAAATCACCTTAAGTGGAAATCATTTGTAATCATTTGTAAATGTAAATCATTTGAAATCAATGGTACAAATAAGATTTTAAGAATCTTTTTAATTGAGGTATAGTTGATGTACAATATTATATAAATTTCAAGTGATTTGTAATTTTACAACACAGTGATTTGCAATTTTAAGGTTATACTCCATTTATAGTTATTCTAAATATTGGCTATATTCCCTGTGTTGTACTATATTTCCTTGTAGTTTATTTATGTATACATGGTAGTTTGTACCTCTTAATCCCCTACCCCTATACTGCCTCTGCCCGCTTCTCTCTCCCCACTGGTAGCCATTAGTTTGCTCTCTATGTCTATGAGACTGTTTCTTTTTTGCTATATTCACTAGTTTGTTTTATTTTTTAGATTCCACATATAAGTGATATCATACAATATTTGTCTTTCTATGTCTGGCTTATTTCACATAGTATAATACCTTCCAAGTCCAACCATGTTGTTGCAAATGGCAAAACTTCTATCTTTTTTATGGCTGTATACTATTGCATTGTGTGTGTGTGTTTGTGTGTATGTGTGTGTGTGTGTGCGTGTGTGTGTACCACATCTTCTTTATCCATTCACCTGTTGTTGGATACTTAGTTTGCTTCCATATCTTGGCTATTGTAAATAATGTTGCTATGCATATGAAGGTGCATGTATCTTTTCAAATTAGTGTTCTCATTTTTTTTCAGAAAAATACCCAGGAGTGAAATTGCTGGGTCATATGGTAGTTCTATTTTTAGTTTTTTTCAGAAACCTCCATATTGTTTTCCATAGTGGCTGCACCAATTTACATCGCCACCAACAGTGTATAAGCAATATCTCCACATCCTTGCCAACATTTATTATTTGTGGTCTTTTTGATGATAGCCATGAGATTTTTTTAAATTTATGGATTAGCTATTTAATTTGAAGATAGTTAAACTTTAAAACTATTGAGTTAGCCAAATTAACAGCTATTCAAACTTGGCGTGATTCAGTTGGGGGAATGTTTAACCTTTGGCAGGATTATGAATCCAGTGAAGGCTCTAAAACAGGAAGAAATATGTGCTACATTTATTGTTCATAGCTATAGTTACTGTGTACTCTGTAGTATTCAGTACATAATAACATAGAATTTTAGCTTTTCTATGAGGATGTCTACTGAACACAATACCCCAAATTGAAGGAAACTTCTGAGCAGAGGAACACTGGAGCCATAACGTTAATGCAACGTGCCTGTTCTAGGGCCCCCACTAGAGCAGCAACCACACAGTGTGAGGCCTGCCAGAGAGTACTAGGAAGATATCCCTGTCTTTTCCCTGGCCACCTCTCAGTCAGATGCTGAGTTATCTGGCACCTCATTAAAAGGACAAATATTTTCAGCAGCAACATGTGCCTTCCTTGGCTTCAATTCTAAACATACTTGACCTTATGGAGCATTTTATTTGTCAAAAAAATATGTATGATTTAGTTTTATTTTATATTTTTAGCTATTAGCTATGAGTTACCCATAGTGTAAATATTAAGGTGTGAAAAGCAGGATATTAATAATAGAGTTTGCATAACATTGTACAGTTTTACAAAGCCCTTTCACATAGGAGTCTCGTCTAATTCTCTTAACCCCATAAGATACACATATAATTACTAGTCCCATTTTACGGATGAGCAAATGAGGCTCAAAAAGGACAATTGGTTTACCCAAAGTCACATAATTAGTAATACGATACAAATTAAGGACTCAAATTAAGACCTCAATTCTGAGTTCAGTGTTCTTTCTACTCTTATGGCCTAAATTGAAATTAGTTCATGTGTATCTTAAAGGCATTTTGATCTTCAAATGTCTATACTTCTAGGAAAAGACTGATTATTCAGTTACCACGGTAATAAGTAGTTACCCAGTGGAGGTTCAAACTTATTTAACTGGTCAGTGACAACTCACCTCAAGAACCAAGTTTCTGAAAATCAGCCAATCAGTGACACCTCAGGATTATGAAAGTCAGTGATCACACTTTTGAAAGTCAGAAAATCAACAACAGACGTACACTGGTAACTATGCTTCTACAACAAACGGTCAACGAATCACTAAGCAGTTCTGTGTTGTTTTAGGCCCCCAAATACCTAAACTCTATGCTTCCCACAAATTTCACAAAACCAAATTCATGCTTTGTTCACAAAGGGCCATGCCTAACATTCAAGGCTCTCCCATGCTTATAATAGTAAGAAATTCAGTATTTTGTTTCAGATATTTAGTGATGGTCTCGTCTCTCAACAAAGATGATAATTTATGCATACAGATTTGTTCTTCCTTTTAATTGTTTAAGAATAAATTCTCAGGAAAGTGACTATTAGGCAAAATAGCACAATGACATATAATGTCATGCATTTTTCTCAGAGTTATTTTGATTATCAATGTTGTCAGCAGTGTATAAATACATCTGTACCCTAACAACTTCAACAATACTGGATGCTATTATATTTTAAAATATTTGCTGACTTAGTAGGCATAAATTGGTAGTTTAAGGTACTTTTAATGCTAGTTTTAGAGAATTTTTCAAGGGCACAGATTGACATAAGAGTATGAGAAGACCATAAAGGATCCTAGGGAAGTGAACTGGGAAGGTACAGAAACAAAATTATGCCCATTGTGGGTCCTATTGGTAACTACAGGCAAGAGAAGACAATTACTCTTTAGAGGAATTAGCCAGCTCACATGCTTTTTAAGAGGGAGTGTTGTAAATTGGGCTCCCTGCGAGGGAGATGCAGAGTCTGAGCTCAACATTCCAGGTAATTATTAGGGAGCACTCTCAGGATTCAGGTTTGTGAAAATGAGGACAAGGAAGCAGGTCTGGCAGGGGCAGAAGCCAAGCTTCAGTGCATCCCCAACAAAGATCTTGAACAATCCTACACTGGGTCCAAAGGACCCTTTATACTTGACATTGATCAGTCCTTGGATGCAGGCTGCTCCAGGAAGGGGACAGAACCTTGGTGAGGGTAACTGACTGAGGGTAATTCCTGAGAGAACTGAGAACCATTCATCAGTCCTGATGGAGGGTCTGCTTGGTGTAGCACAGCATCCATTAATTTAAGGGACATTTTACAGAGGTATACGCAGGGTTAAGGAAACTGACAAAAGATGGCGAAGCAGCCAAAGACTAGCAACAGTGGGGAGTTGTTATCATCCCTCTATCTGAAGGGAGAGGGAAGGGTACAGTGTCACTGAAACCTGATAAGGGCTGGAGTCAGGAATGAGGGGCTATCTGACAGTAGCTACAGGAACACAGCCCCTGCCAACACTATGGTCTGGGAGTAATGAACACCTCAGCTCTCTTCATCTTCCCTTTCTTCTTCCTCTACTGCTTCCCAGAGGCCAAAATCAAGAGGATTCCAAAGGACAGGAATATCATTAATGTAGAACTAGAGATCAGCCTCCTAGAAGAGAGAAGAGCAGAGGATGGATTTGGAGGAACAAACAGACAAAGACCAGCCTGGGCAGGGAAATATTTTGCTACTCAGAAGATTTACATTGTGTTGATGGTCACCGACTCAGTCCTGACCTGATTCACTTTTCTTTAAATTCTGAGTCCTTGCTAGTCAAAAGTCAGCAGAGGTGTTCTCAGTGGCCGATATCATTGGAGACTCCTGTCCAGGTATTAAAGGGAAATTGAAGCAGCATAGCCGGAGCTATTGTCCAGATTATTTCTTTTCTGGTCGGATCTCAAATCTAGCCATTGTGGCACCTTCTGCTGTCTTGTAGTGATCATGATTGAATATTTGGGGAAGCAGCATATACTAACGTTGTGGGAAAGGCAAGCCAGCTGCACTTCCTCCTTTTGTCATTCTTTTTCAGAGTCCTTATATAAGGCAAGGAAGATACTCAGACCAAGAATAGTATTAGACCTATGTTTGTCTATGCAAACAATGAGAAGAGAAAGAAGACGGATGCAACTAATCTTCAATAATCTAGGGTAATAAACAGTCCTGAAGTCTGGTCAGGAATCAGTACTCTTCAAATGCATAAGTGACCTTGAGTTAAAGTGCAATTGACCATTCTCTTTCCAAGTTTCTTTCATATCCCTTGACCTCCAGCTATAGAGGCCTCATCACTGTACTTGATAAACCCTTTAAGTCTTTCAATGCTTTTATTCATGCTTTTTCTGTGCCTGAATGCCTACCTAACTGGGTTCCAGCCAATCTCCTACTTCTTTTAAAACCCGCTCCAATCACATTCTTTCTCTGTAGTCTTTCACACTTTTGCTTCCTTGGGTCTGAATTAAATCTTTTCTCACCTGCTCTTTTATAACACTTTTTATACATATTTACTTTATATTATTTATGTTTTACCTATGTTTACTTGGGAGCTTGACTCTTCCCCTACTAAGCTGTTTATTTTATATACCTTTTCATCACATTCACTAGCAGGTACTTAACATCTGTTAAACAAATGAATGACCAAGTAATATGAAACCTTGGAAATAACAGGGACAAAAAACAGCATACACCTGTGCCTGCTACACAGTAGGCATGTGTTAGTTCTGGGCCTGTTTGTCCTGGGATCCATTCTTCACCCTTCCCCAGTTTGGCGTATATTTCAGGAGTATTGAACTTTGACTACTGTATTTCCCAGGAAGCCCTGACGGATGGCTTATGGCTGGGTTCAGACACTAGAAAGATTCACAGGGAGCGAGAATGCAAGGGAATATGTTGTTTGTTCTCGTCCCCACTGCTGCAGCAGGGGCCCCAATAAAACCGTGCCTGAATTTCTTGTCTGGCCTCTAGTCAATTTCTATTGATTGGGGAAGCCCAAGAACACTGGTCAGTATCAGATTTATCATGCCCAACGTGGGGCAGTTGTCCTCTTCTAGGGAGAGGATCTGGGCACCTCTGGGACCACTGAACGCAGCTTCCCCGTAGGTGACAAGTGGCCACCTGAACCTCTTGTTTCAATGTTACCCCATTTGTTAAGTCTGCTTTCTTGGCCCCTGGAGGCCTCAGTACCCTCATTCAGGCAATGCTTTTCCTCTTCCCCTTTTCTCTCTCCTGATATCTCTCTAGTTCTCCTCTCTCTGTCCTCTCTTACTTCTGTCCTATCCTTCTGAGAGAGTGAACATCAGGCAGCTACAGCATCAGTCCTCTCAGCTTGTGAGGCCATGCTCCCTCTGGCCGGCAATGGCTCACCTTGACGGGTGACAGGCTCGCCTCACACCATGCAGACCCTGGTCCATCAGGCTCTCCCTGATGGGAGATTTATGAGAGTGACAGAGGTTAAACCTCATTCCATGTAGTGGCTGGAAGTTCTATCTTCCCAGTGTTCTCACCTTTATTTTCCTGCTCTCTCTTTCTCTATTTCAGTCCTTCCTGTCCCTCCTCCCTTTATCTCTCCCTTGATCCTTATAACTGCACTCCTGTCCCTTTTATCCTGAAAACTTCTTGTTTGTGTCTTTAAGTTTTTGTCATTGGTATCTTTGTTTTATGTAGTTTTGTCTGTCCAACTGCTCCTGCACGTCTTTACCAAAATTATGGGCACGGTTGAGCATTTAAATCTTGAAATACAAACGCAGCCTACATTGCCTGAGACTCCAGCCTTGGGTTTCTTGGTGGGATTTTAAAGGACAAAAAGAAAAGAGCTTGCATTTTTCCTTCCTCTGCTTTTGCAATGTAACTATTCTTTCTGCCTGAGCTCAAGGAGCTTGCATCTCTCTCCTTTGCCTTTGCAATCTAACTATTCTGCCTGGGCTCTCAGGAACTACCTGATTTATCTGTAGTCCCCCAGACTGAGGGAGAAAAGGGGGGCCATTTTAAATTCAAGCAGGAAAACTATGAGATCTCTGGTTCTGTCTGTCTTTATGTAAAAATTCACTTGTAAATGAGCTGTATTTAATTAACTTAAAGGAAACTGAGCACTTATATACATTTTCAGAAATATAAATGAGGCTCACCAGAATACATTTTGGGTTCATGTGATCTGGGAAATATTCAATATTAAATTATTATCTGGTATTAAAACTAGCTTAACCTTGTGGGTTTAATTAATACAGACCTGTCTTTAGAATCATCAACATTAAGTATAATACTTTCATTGTAGCTAGGGTTACTGAAAGTCAGTAAGTGCATATTGTTTTTGTCATGAAACTTGTCAACAGGGAAAATAACCTGATGTGATTATTTTAAGTAAATGTAACTGGGATGAGAACTTTTTGGTAAACTCTATAGGAATAATTATGCTTTGGAAACATCCATCTAAAACAGTCCCTCCAAATTTTGGTAACTTTAAAGTAAGTTAAATGATAGGAATTCATTGAGTATCCAGGCCATTTCAAATAAGATAAAATATTGGGAACATTAATTACTAAACATTAATTGCTAATTAATTGTTAATTGCTAAACAGGTCTAAATTTACCTATTTTTGTCTTCTTGTGAGAGAGAAACTAAAGATGTTTGGTGCCACCTTGAGATGTTCTCTACCAATCTATAGAACGATGATGTAAAAGACAGTTCATGGTTGTTTAAGGAAAGTAGGATGTGTGTTTTCAGAAAAGAAGGTATGAGGAATGGAAATGAATTTTGTTAAAGGAAAAAGATTTATTTTTGTTCTAAAGTGGTTATTTCTAAATGGAAAGAAAAGGGACAAAGTATGGCTACAGAAAGTAGCAGAATATTTGCAGAAGAGGAATATTGAGAAAAGAATTTTGTATGTCGTCAGGATTTTCTAAGGTTGAATTAAATTTAATTAGGTAAATGGATTTTATTAAGAGTAGGCTGATGTAAGGCTGGATTTGGATTCTCTCTCTCATAAGAGAACAAAGTTTTCCTGGAATGCTGCTTTTGATATCAGATTGTGTGAGTTTCTGTGCCTTTAAGTGATCTGTATTTATTTTTGAAATCTTTTTTCACCTTAGCTCAAGGAATAATTGTTTCACAGTGACTTATGAGTCTATCTGACCAGATGTTTTTAAACTTTTTAATATTTTTGACAGACTTCCCAAATATCAAATTCTAACTAAAGTTCTTTTGACCTCCAAGTAACTTTGGGGTCCTTCAAAGGGCCCTTGGAGCATTCCCAAAGAGATATCCTAAACTAATTGGGTTCATTTGGTATGTTAATTTACATGGGAAACATTGTCCAAACTTGCTATTGCCTGTGTCAGATGGAATCATCAGGCTCTCCCCAGTTTTACTGCAGCCGCCAAAGAGATAGGGGAAAGGGTTTGGGGTTCTTCTCCTGCCTCGTCTCTCACCTTAATCTATATCCAAAAAAAATCCTCTGTGGGAATACTCCCACCTCTAGGCCGTCAGATCCTGACCCCCATGGCATTTTGCATTGCACCCAACTCCAATTCCTCCAGGAGTTCCTTTTTGCACCTCTAGGACCCCCTTCCCTCCAGGCCTTGGCATCCCATTCACTGTTACAGACTACCTATTGGGTTGGCCACTTCCAGGCAGCCCACATCCTAGGCTTTACAGATGCTCGATCTCGAGGAATACACCCCAACACAGGGAAACTTACTATAGGACATAAGCTTTATAGACAACAGACTCCCCCTCAAGGAGAGCCCTAGCAATGCACTGGCACTGGTTCAAAGGTCCCCTATAGGGGACCCCTCGCCTGAGGGACTGGTACCAGAGACATCTGGTTAGGAATCGATGGGAGAATAGAGGACACTCAAAATCCCATTAGGTAAGAAGGGAATTTGGAGGACACTCTGACCCCCCTTCCAACAAAAGCCCCCTGGTAAATGTCTCCGGGATGCCAGACTTCATTTCTAGGAGCGCTCTTGGTTGCACGTTACTCAACATGGAGGCTCCTCTTCTAAGCCAGAAGAAACACCTCTGGAATGTATCCTTAAAAATTGGAAATTTTTAAAAATAGATGGGCTGAAAAGGGAAAAACTTAACCTCTATTGTAACACTGCCTGGCCTTTATATAAGTCGGGGGAATGGAGAAAAATGGCCTGAAAAATGGGTCTCTAAATTACAATACCATCTTGCAATTGGATCTTTACTGTCACAAGATGGGGAAATGGACTAAGGTTCCATATGTCCAAGCCTTTATGGTCCTTTACCAAAACCCCGCTCTACGTGGCTCCTGTAATCAAAAGCCTGGGGAATCAGAAAGCACTCCCGACATTTTAGATGATCTCCTAACATTTCCCAATTCTCAGGGGGGAAACCAAGTTTCCCCTGCTTCTCCAGAGCCACCTACTTCCCCAGATCCCTCTGACCAATCCCAAACTCCGCCTCCCTATGTCCCTTTATACCCTCCGATACCCCAGGAGGGAGAAACTAATCCCTCCAGAAGCTATTGCCTTCTTAGGGAAGTAGCAAGTGGTGAAGTGACAATCAGAGTACATGTGCCCTTCCTTTTAACTGATTTAGCCCAATGCAAACAGAGACTGGGCTAATTTTCGGAAGGCCCTAGTAAGTTTGTTGAAGGGTTTCAGGCCCTAACTCTGGCCTTTGATTTAACTTGGAAGGATGTCGAAATAGTTCTATCTACTTGCTGTACCCCTGAGGAAAAACAGAGACTTTGGGCAGCAGCCCAGGGGCATGGTGACCAATTTGCCAGAGACCAACCTGAACATTTTGTTATGGAGGAGACACAGTCCCAAACCAGAAGCCCTGTTGGAATTATAATTCCCGGGAGGGAACAGAAGCTAGGAAGCACATGATCCAATGTGTATTAGAAGGGATGAGAAAGTGTATCAAAAAGTCAGTTAACTATGAAAAGGTTAAAGGAATGACCCAAGAAGAAAAAAATCTAGCCCTCTTTCAGGGATGGCTTGTGAAGGCTTTTAGAAAACTTACTAACTGATCCATCCACTCCTGAGGGTAAATCCCTGCTGGGACAACATTTTATGATATTAGGCGGAAACTCCAAAAGTTACAATTAGACCCACAAAGCCCGATATCCCAACTCCTAGAGGTGGCCTTTGGGGTATTTAATAATTGAGATCAAGCTGAGGAGGAAGAGAGAAACTGATGTGAAAACAGGCAGGCCAGGGCTCAAGCTAAACTGATGGCCATAGCTGTGAGCCACGCCTTGCAACCTCAGGACAACCCAAGGGAGCCAAGGAAGTTTACTCATCCACCTGGAGGTAAAACCAGCAAGGGGGAATGCTTCAAATGTAAGTCAACCAGCCACTGGGCCCAAAAGTGCCAAAAAGAACCCCCCGGTCCATGTCCAGTCTGCAAACAAATAGGTCATTGGAAGTGGGACTGTCCTCAGTCCCAAAGGGGAAGGGGGCTCCCTCTCCCAAGATGGCCATGCTGGATGACTGAGGTGGCCCCGGGGATTCTGGTGGCTCCCCGCAGCGAGATGTCTATCTTCATCCAGAAGCCCCGGTGGGCTGTTTTTAAATTGGTACGGGACCCACTTACTCTGTCCTGATCTCTCAGGCTGGGCCTCTTTCCTCCAAAAACTGTACTGTGACTAGTGTTGACGGAAAGTCTCATACCCGTTTCTTCACTGGGCCTCTTACTTGTCAATTTGAACAGTGTGTGACCTCACATGGCTTTTTAGTTTTGCCTGAGTGTCCTACCCCACTTCTGGGGAGAGACTTTCTGGGCTCCCTCAGAGCCATATTACAATTAGGAGGCTCCGAGCAGCCCCTTTTCTTGACTCTAAGACAAATCAGTGGGAAGAGCAAGGTCCTATTCCTAGCCATATTCTACACACAGTAAACCCTGCAGTTTCCGGCAAAGAAATCCCTGGGAAGGCTATAAATGCCCGACCTGTAAAAATTAGCCTTAAGCCAGAAGTCGCTTAATGTAACAAGAGACAGCACCCCATAAAGTTGAAAGCAGAAAAGGTTTGCAACCCCTCATAAATAAATTCTTAAAACATGGCCTCTTAGTGCACTGTCAGTCTCCATGCAATACCCCTATTCTACCAGTTGTTAAGCCAAATGGGGAATATCGAATGGTACAAGACCTTAGAGCAGTAAACGATGCAGTGGTCCCTATACAACCCCTTGTGGACAATCCTTACAATATATTAGTCCAAATTCCTGGAGATGCCAAATGGTTTACTGTGCTTGACTTCAGGATGCCTTCTTTTGCATCCCAGTTCATCCCTCATCTCAGTATCTGTTTGTCTTCAAGTGAACTAACCCTCACTCGGGCCAAAAATGCAGCAATCTACCTGCACAGTATTGCCTCAGGGCTTTCGGGACAGTCCATACTTGTTTGCCTAGGCCCTAGAAAAAGAACTAAGGGAAATATACCTAAAAGAAGGGGCCATTCTACAGTATGTAAAAGACATATTAATATGTAGTCCCACCACGGAGGCCTCAGATCAGAACACCATTGAAGTCCTTAATTTCCTTGGGGCCCAGGGGTACAGGATCTCCCAGAAAAAAAAGCACAAATCTCAAAGCAACAAGTTAAATATCTGGCATACATTATAAATCTTGGAAGCAGACCGTTATCTCCAGATAGAAAACAAGCTATATTAGGCCTAAGCACCCCAAAGGAAAAAAAAAAAATCTTTGTACTTTCTTAGGCATGGCACGATTTTGCAGCATTTGGATTCCAGGATTTGGACTCATGGCTAAGCCTCTATATGAAGCCACTAAAGGCCCAGATACAGAACCATTACTGTGAACTGGGGAACAAGAAAAGGCTTTTAATAATATCAAACAGGCCCTCACCAGAGCTCCTGCTCCGGGTCTCCCCAGTTTAAAAAAAAAACAAACCATTTTTCTTGTACGTAGCAGCTCTGGCGGTCCTTGTACAAAAGCTAGGAGAAGTTCCTCAGCCTATATGCTATTTTTCCAAACAACTAGATTCCATGGCCCAAGGTTGGCCGGGCTGCCTCCAGGTAGTAGCTGCCACTGCTTTAATAGTGGAAGAAGCTGACAAGCTTACCTTTGGACAGCCACTGGAAGTCCAGATCCCCATCAAGTACAAGGGATTCTGGAGATTAAAGGCCACCACTGGCTAACTGGAGGCCACCTTACTAAATACCAGGCTTTACTCCTTGACTCCCCAGAGCTAACCCTCAAAACTTGCCATACCCTTAATCAGGCTGTACTCATGCCCACTGAAAGCCCAAAACTAACACATTCCTGCCCTGAAACCTTGACCAGCTTTACGCCTGTAGGCCTGATCTAACAGACCAGGCCACAGAAAACTGGGAGGAAGAAGAATGGTTTAATGATGGCAGTAGTTTCATTAAAGATGGAGTCAGGAGGGCAGGGTATGCCACTGTGAGCACTTACAGTGTTATAAAAGCAAAACCTTTGTCACCTAGCACTTCAGCCTAAAGGGCTGAACTAATATAGCCCTATGGGCAGGGAAACTGAAAACTGGTTCTCCACAAGGTATAAAACAATTTCTGTCAGGAGGTTTTCATTTTCTTATAACCCTTCTCTTTTCAGTCATACTGATTTATGCCATATTTCGTCTAGTACTCTGTTGTCTTCCCTACTGTTGTAAACTTGTGACTAAGACTTCTCGGTCCAAGAAGGAGACCCTGGGACCAACAGATCTAGACCTTCCATTCTAAAAATGTTGAAACATGTTAAACTTTAACCCAGAGATTAACAAAAATGTACAGATTAACAAAAATGTACACCCAAGCAGAATGGCTTCTTGGCAGAGATGACATCACCTCCCCTGCCTGGTCAACAGTTAAGGAAGCCCTCCCAGAGTTAACTAGGTTCCTTCCCTTTTTAGGCCTTTTAATGGCTATTGTTGTTCTCCGTTTTAGCCTTTGTTTGTTTAACCTTTTGGTTAAGTTTGTGTCTTTTAGGCTTCAACAGTTTGAAGTAAGGCTCACAATGGCTCAAGGAATTTAACCTATTCCAGTGGAAAATGGCCCAGGTCCCTACAGGTCCTTGGAAAAGTCAGAGAGGGACTTTTACACCTCTAGGGTAGGCTAGGGTCTGCGGCACCTGTCCAGCAGGAAGAAGTTTCAGAAAAAGACAGCTTCGGCCCCTTACCCCTTAAGAATAAGGGTGTAGAGTCTCTGAGGGGGGAATGAGACAGGCCTGGGACCTGGGACCCTTTGCTGCAGTGCTGCAATGCTTGCACTTGGACACACCTCTCCTTAAGCAACAAAATGCAAAGAAACTGTACGGGACTAAAAATAACGCGCAGTTGGGACAAAATTATGGACTAAAGACGGAAACCAAAAAACTCAACTGCCACTTCTGAAGAGCTGGGAGCAAAAACAGGGTGTCGGGAGCAAAAGCAGGGTACTGAGCATGCCCCCTGCACACAACACCACCTAAGGGGTGGGCAAACCACCTAAGCTACCCCTCTGGACCGACCCCTGGACACACCCCTACCCTCACCCCATATAAAGAACAAGCTCGCCCCCCCTCAGCGAGCAAGGGAACCTGTTGTTTGTTCTCGCTCCTCCCTGCTGCAGCAGGGGCCCCAATAAAGACTTGCCTAAAAAGAAAAAAAAAAAAGAAACACTGATAGAAGATTGGAAGGCAAGAGGAAGAAAGAATCCAGGGTATCTGTTTTCTGCATCTCAATTTCTTCATTTCTCAAATGAGAATAATAGTTATCTCATAGAGTATGCTTAAAGATAAATGTGTAAAGAGTTCAAGTAATATAATAATACCTGGCATATAATAACGCCTCAGCAAATTAGTTTTTCTCATTATTTAAGTACTTTCTAGAATTTTTCATAATGACTTTATAATCTTTGAAAACTTCTCTGCTAATTGCATTAATTTGAAAATGTTACACAGAAACATACTTCCAGACTATCATTCCCAACCATGAAAATATTTCCAATTGTATGAATAGAGACAACAGTGATTAATAAGTCTATATATCTACAATGTGTGATAAATTATAAAAAATGTATTAATCGACAGTTTTAAGATCATATATTTTGGGAACCCTGACCACCAATAATTTAAATAAGTTACTGAAGAGGACCCTAAAGAATTTGGCCTGTGCACTGACACTAATAAAGATTTAATAGTAAATAAAATATACACCCATTTTATTTTTCTAATTTAATCAATCTCAACTCAACAATAAAATTTTACACACATATTATATATGTATATATGTACATATATATAATATATATGTAACTGTTTATATTTGTTTTGCTCATTTGACAAAATGCTAAGTATTTTTCATTGTGTTCTATGATATTCATAAGAAGCTTTATGGTCCTAAACAAATACTTTTTAGAGAGCATCTTTTAGTTAATTGAATTTTTGTAAGGATGGACAGCATCAAATTATATAAAATAATGTTTTTGATAAAAAATACTGTGTATTATTGATTAATAATGGGGAAATCTAAAGTTAAAACTACAATAAAACAATTAATAAGTGATTCAGGTTAAAGTTGGAGGTTTAGAATATGTAATAAAACGTTTTATCTATATTGGCCTTTAAATCCAGAGAAATTCATCCCGCCCCTCCCCCTTATATCAATTTTTGAACTACTTTGTACATGAAAATTAATGAGCTGCAATAGGATGAAGATCAGAATATAATATAAAGAAAAATGAAAAAGAATTACAGAGAATACCCTTGAATAAACTGTGGAGAAGAAAATCAGAATTTGGCAAAAATCTCTAGCTCCATTTGTGAAGTACCATGTCAAGCCCCAGTATGTATATGTAGAACTCAATGCTTCTACAAAAATAAGTCTTAAGACACTCATCTGATAAAAAGAATATCTTGATAACAAAAGATAATTGTTCATTTTCATATATTCAATTAAAAGAGTTCTTTTAGGGGGCTTCCCTGGTGGTGCAGTGGTTGAGAGTCCACCCGCCGATGCAGGGGACATGGTTCGTGTCCCGGTCGGGGAAGATCCCAAATGCCGTGGAGCGGCTGGGCCCGTGAGCCATGGCTGCTGAGCCTGCGCCTCCGGAGCCTGTGCTCTGCAACGGGAGAGGCCACAACAGTGAGAGGCCCGCGTACCGAAAAAAAATAAATAATAAATAAATAAAAGTTATTTTATATCAAATTCCTAATTAATTCCCAAAATATTTTAAAATGTCTTTTAAAAGAACAATTTAGGAAAGTTTTATGATGACTATTATACTAATTGCTTCATACAACATAGTTAGGTTTAGAAGATAAATGCTTTAAACTGATCATTAAAAAAACTAGTTTCTTGCACCTTATCTCACCCTTTGTAATCCACACATCACACTCTACCATATTTATCTTCATTATTTTTCTGTAGATCATTCTAATGCTTAAAAACTCCTTATCTCACACTTCCTGGGTTCTATTTTGTTGCTCCTGACCCCCTCTCCCACCCACCCGCCCACACACACAACTTCAAAGCCCTGCCTTTTTTGCCTGAGTGAAAAGGACTCCCTCTCTAAACTGTCAGTTGATTTCACTTGGCCTCTGTACCACCCACCCAGAGCCCAGCATTTTCTACTTAGGATTGTTATTTTCCCCTCTCCCCTTCTGGACTGTGAGCTCTGGAAGAGCAAGGGCTTTCTATCATTGCGCCAGTACTTGGTATGGTGCTTGGCACATAGTAGGACCACAATAAATATTTTCAAATGAATGAATATTTGTATATGAAGATGTGGATCCAGATGCCAATTCTGCAGAGGATTGGACAAATCATTTGATTTCAAAAGGCCTTAAACTGTCTTACCTCTAAAGTGGGAAAAATAATAACATCTGTATTTCTTCCTTACAGGGATGTTGTCAAGATTCCATGAGGTCATATATGTGAAAGAACTTTCTTTACTTGAAATGTGTTACACAAATGCTTTTATTATACTTTTTTATATTCCTCCACAATGCTTAATATACAGTACTTTGCACATAGTGCTTTGCATGCAATAAGTATTCAATGAAGCATGCTGAATGATTGAAGACGGAGAAAAAATCCATGTCCATTATCACTGCCATTCTGTCCCCCTTTGAAAACTGTGATGGCTGAATAGCTGCCTTTTTCTCTTCTCTAGACATTAAGCAACCTGACCTTTACTTCAGCAATCTATTCATTGAGTGCTGAGGATTACAAGGCTGCTATGGTTCTGAATTGTTAGTAACTCTTTGATCTAAGTACTAAGTAAAGTACAGTGGTTTAACTGTACCCTGTTCTTTCTTTACTTCCCATTCTCACAGTGAACCCAGTGTCAGCTGAAACACCAACCTTACTGAGAAGTATCTCTCATGATTGCATTTTAAGGACTGTACATTATTCAAGGCTAGAATCTATCCCTTGCCTGTGTTTCATTATTTGTCATTAATTACTAACAATTATTCAATAAATTGCACGTTATTTCATTACTCATAAACATAACCCTTCATTATGTCATTACTCATAAACATAACTATTTTTCTAAAAATGATTTCAGAAATCATTTTTTTAAATAATTTGGTCTGTAGGTGGTAATTATTTTAAAAATTTACATTTTCTAAAATATGGTTAAATCCGGCACTTATGAATTTGAAAAAAAAACATGTCTGATAAGCGAAAAGGAAGAAACTGGATAACTTACACAGTACATATGTAGGGTTTTCCCATAAAATTTATCATGAAACCAAAATGGTAACCATTAAGAAAACAATTATTAATTTCATCTACTCTTTTTTTAAAAGCATATTTGCATCTTATTCTTAGTACAATACTCAACATTTTCACAAAAGAATTGTACAAACACACACACACACACACAAACTCTCCATATTATATTCTATTCAGAAGAGAAAAGTCATACTCAGAGCTTAGGCAAAATTGATTAATATATTAAACAGACCTCTAGAGATAGGATTTAGGATGTTATGTTTCTTAGCAAGCATGATTACAGTATTTTTATTGATACTTATTATGGAACTGCCACACGATTCAGCCAGGCTGACAGGCACAAGGGAAGAGGGAGAAGTGGGAAGCCCACTGAATGTCTGGTCAGATGACGGAAGGCTGTGTGTCTGAGTACCAACCCTTCAACCAAACTAGTTAGAAATAAAAATAAAGTGCAAATTCTAATGACCTCTGTGCCTGGCATTATACCAACTGGTTTTACATCAATGCTAACAATCAGGCTGTGAAGTATTTTACTTATTCTCATATTATAGATAAAGAAACAGAAGCTTTGAGAAGTTAAATAACCTGTCCTGGGTCCCAAAGCTAGTGAAGGGGTATGTCTAAAACCAGAACTTCTGTGTTTAACTACCATCCTATATATTAGTTAGCAGTTAAACTAACAGATCAGTTTAGATTAGAGCAAAGCGGAACTGTGTTTCACAAGGGGATGAATCATGAATGTGAATATTTTAGATCTTAATTCTCATCTGCAAGCCCTGGTTCAGCACTCCAGGTCCAGGACCAAGTCTGACTTTAATTTGGGGAGATGTAAAGCATACTCAAAAGAGCTCAATTTACCCTGCCATTTGAAGGGTCCTGACTGTACGTCTTACCCTAACAGCCAAGCTTCTATCTTGTGCTTGGCAGTAAATCTCTACCTTGAACCCCAGTTCTGATAACTAAGTCCCTGTTATGCCCCCTTGTTGCTGGTCAAAATATTCTGCCCAGGATCTCAATGTTGATCACATTCCAGGGCTGCAGTGCTGCCCTTGGACATCAGGCTTAAGGCACGGTCCTTCCTCTAATTGTGCCATCTCTAATTTAATAGGTCCAACTCTCTTGACCCGGATACTCTTTTTCTTACCTACTTGGCTTTTAGACCATTAAAGTTATTTATACTTTGACCTACCTAGGTCACAGTATATTGCTATCTATCACTGTGCTCCCTGATCATCTTTCATGGCTCTCAATTAAACAAGGACAGGCTTAGCCACACCCATTAGTGACAATAAGATACTCGCTTTAGTGTTAGTAATTTATTTAAATGGTCTGATCTATGTGGGGAAAATGAAAATGCAGTCCCTCTCCTCTCACTATAAACTTTAGTTATTGGTGGTTTAAAAGATAAATTACTGCATTGAAACTATTTTGCTAATTTTCTTGTTAGTCTGAAAGACATTTACCAAGGAGTGCCATCTAGGCACTCAGATAAGAATTTATTTTTTAATTAAACCCCAAATATGATCTGGATGATTTTAATGTGTTCTAAGTAGAAAGGGATTTTTTAACCCTCTACTCTTTACATTTTTAGTTTTGTTTTGGTTTGTTTTTGTTGTTATTGTTTTTGGCTAGTGGCAAGGGAGGTAAAGGGGTTGGTGGAAGACTACTGAGAAATGATATCCTTCCTTTGATGAAATAACTTTGTGCTCAATAAGCAACTGAATGTGCTATTGTGAGCATTCCAGGGCATGACCTGAAGACAAAGTAACACATAAGAGCATGAATATGATGGTTCTGGAGATATGGTTAGAATATGCAAACCTTTTACACATTTCTTGGCCTAGCTCTGAAATTTATTCAGCTTGGAGAAGGATATAAATGCAAAATAAAACAATCCTCTTGGGAAATAATTCTCTCTGTCTCTCTGGTCAAAAATGTCTTGGGTATTTTAAATCTTAGCATGATACTATAGAAATGAAGAAAGTAAGCAAGCATTGAATGGAAAAAATACCTAGTCTAAAATTAATCTTATGACATATGTGAGCTATCTCAGTTCTCAAATCCTTCCCACAATCATACTCACATTATCTCATCTCTAATGAAAGCAGTCAAAGTTCTGGAGATAACGATGAAAGACTCTAATTGCCTTTATGGGAGCATTTTCATGAGATGATGAAAAAAATCAGGAGGTATACCTTAAACTGGAATTTTGTCTTTCATATAAAAGACACAAAAATTCACTTTTTAAAAAAATGTGATAAAGGCAGGTAATAGGTGCAGCTCTATTCAAGCACTCCGGTTACCAAAAGTTAAATAAACTAATACTAATATCACCTCAGAAATTTAAAAGAGTGGATTTAAATAGATTTCAGCTATTGAAAAATGTGCATGAACCATGTAGCCTCCTTCTCAGAAAAATAAGGTGGAACTCCAGCACACTTTGATGTAATTTGTATATTGGAAACTGACAACTGATGGTTAACTCCATGATAATGATTGGTTACTATCACTGGTTCACAAATTAATTCTTTCTGTAACATTCTGTAAGCTCCTGCACTCTGTATACCTACAACATACACACACACACACACAAACAAACCCAGACCCCTGCTGTTTCATCCTTTTGGAAATGTTGCAACTAACATTGGTTCAAAATCCCCAGACTTTAAACAATTATATTTATTGAACACCTTCCAAGTGACAAATATTCTTGAGTTACATAAGTTATGTTTAATACTCCCAAGAATCTGTACAGTGGCTATACTTATTTTCATTTTACAAATATGGAAACAAGGACACAGAATGAATAGCTTTGCACAAGATAACACATTTGGAATTTGCATCCACATAAATGACACTGATTATACCTGAAATAGAAAATGATTTACCTGCCTTAACTACTTGCACTTCCAAAGCTGTCTGATTATGAGCCTATCCAAGAGCATCTGCCAAGAATCAGACTGAGTGTGTCATTCCCCATACCTGGACTTGATCTGTGAACATCTGATCCTATTCCACTGCCCATTCGTGACCCAGATTATCAGTATTCCCCATATTGTCTCTGGATTGGTGCCCTTTTCACCTGCTCAATCAGTGCCTAGCAGAGTCCCTGCCGTATAGTAGGTACTTGATAAATATTTGTTCAATGAGTCAATAAATAAATTAGTGCTCTATGGCTAACCCCAGCTACATGGAGGAGAGAGGGGCAGTGGGAAGAAAATGTTAACCCAATTGTGTATGTCATCCTTTGAAACCCAAACTAATTTTCACACTGTGAAGCCCTTCCTTAGCCACCAAGCAGTGTCATGCAGAATTTCCTCTGTTCCTTGTACACTTTTATACCATCAGAGTGTTTAACCATCTCTGTCTCTCACTAGACAGCAGGGTTCCCAGGGCCTGGAACGTAGTAGGATGCTCAACTACTGTTAAATGAATGGGGAACGATGAGAGAAATGCCTATATTTCATCACAGGCAGCAGCAATTGGCGAATTGTCCAAGAGATGGAATAAGCTTAGACCAGAGGGAGTCTAGGGAGCCATCTGGGACCTTAAGAATTAGAAAGTTTTTATAAAGCAGAGGACATCAATGCCAAATATAGCACTGAAGAGAAAGAGACTGAGCACTAAGAAAAGAAAGAACAGGGGAGCAAGAACCATGCCTCATATGTTCACCTCTTACCTCCAGGACCCAGCCCTGAGTCAGTATTTGTTAGCCATTCATTAAATGTTTATTAAATGACCACCAAGTGAGTGCACCGGTGACTTCTCTGATAACAGTGTCAGTGGAATTTGCAATATCAGAGTCAGTGGATAAATAAATGGATTTTGATCAAGAACAGAATGGTGAGGCAAAGTGTATATTCTCCCTCACGCACTATGCCTAGAAAATCAATAAATAGGGGTTGGTTGACAGATTTACATCTGCTCCTTTCTGAAGTGTGCATCTCTGTTTGAACAAAGACACTGACCACTCTGAACAATGATGTAGGCCATAGAGAACAGTTCCTAAGTCAAGGGGATAACAAGTTAGATTTATAATTTAGTCTAGTGCTTCCCAAGCATTTTTAGAGTATGACACAAATAAATTATAATCTCTATATCATATATTAAGGCCAAAGACAATGTTACTTACAGCTGGACACTGAAAGTCGTAGCCCAGGAGATTATATATCCCAGGCACCCCAATGGATAAAGCAAATCTGTAATCCATGCTCGTCATGCAAGGTGGGAAATACCGGTTTGGTAAAAAGTTGGGGGAACTGGCCAATCTGTCAGACAGGCCTTTTTAAGTGTAAGACACAAATATATTACAAAGTTAAAAAAAAAAAAATTTTGCATTTACCTGTTATTGTAGATCAGGGGTCCCCAATCCCCGGGCCACGGACTGGTAGCACAGAGCAGGAGGTGAGCAGCGGGTGAATGGCGAAGCTTCATCTGCCGCTCCCCATCGCTCCCCACTGCTCGCATTACTGCCTGAACCATCCCCCCACCCCACCCCCACATCCGTGGAAAAACTGTCTTCCATGAAACCAGTCCCTGGTGCCAAAAAGGTTGGGAACTGCTATCATAGATTGCCAGGGAACCACAATATTTGAACAGAACTAGATTGATTTTATCCAGGATTATTAAATCTTCTTTGGCCTTCCTTCACTTTATATATATATAGAAAACCACGTTCTCTAAAGTCTTACTGGCCCATACTCTGGTTCTTAGAGCCTCATTTAAACATCTTTGTTCTTTCTTTATTTTTAATAGATCTTTATAGATCTATTTAATAGATCTTTAATAGATCTCTATTGGAGTATAATTGCTTCACAAGACTGTGTTAGTTTCTGTTGTACACCAAAGTGAATCAGCCATATGCATACATATGTCTCCATATCCCCTTCCTCTAGAGCCTCCCTCCCACCCTCCCTATCCCACCCCTCTAGGTCATCTCAAAGCACCGAGCTGATCTCCCTGTGCTATGCTGCTGCTTCCCACTAGTTACCTATTTTACATTCGGTAATGTATATAGGTCGATGCTACTCTCACTTTGCCCCAGCTTCCCCCTCCCACCCCGTGTCCTCAGGTCCATCCTCTATGTCTACGTCTTTATTCCTGCCCTGCCCCTAGGTTCATCAGTACCATTCTTTGTTCTCTTGGTAGATGTTTTTAAAATTTTCATTACAGAAAATTTCAAACATATTCCACAACAGAGACAGACTACTATAATGAACCTCAATCACCAGCTTCAAAAATTATTAACTCGTGACCAATCTTACTCCACCATTTTATTTCCTCCCTTTCAGACATTGTATTATCTGCAAGTACTTCATTATACCTCTCTAAAAGTTAGGTATTCTTTTTAAAATGACCACATACTATTATCATATCTTTTAAAATATCATTTATGATAATTCCTTAATATCATCAGACAGTTCTATTCATATTTTCTAAATTTTTCATAATTTTTATAATTTGCAGCAAGATCCTAACATAGTCCAGACATCGCAACTGGTTAGTATACTAATGTGTCTCTGAAGTCTCTTTAGTCTATTTTTTTTTTTATTCTTTCAGTTCTTTGTTAAAGGTACCTTTTCTCTAGCAGGGTTTCTCCCCATAACCCAGAATATGCTGACTGCATTCCTATAGCCAGGTTCAACATGTTCCTAGGCTGTATTTCCAGGAAATGAGTAGTCACATCTAGAGCTCATTATGATGTACATGTTATTGCTGTTGGTAGTTTTACCTAACCTGGTCATATTTTGGAATTCATACTTCATCAGCTAGTTTTGTTACAGGTATTTTCTATAGGTTTGGTGCCTTGCTATCCTAGCTGCTTTTTTGGTATTTTATGGTGAATTCAGGAAAATTTTTAAACTAGCTATCATCATTACCACATTCTAAAAATATTTCTTAAAATTGACTTTATTTTTTAAAGTTTCAAGAGATATTGCTTTAGTATTTATTTTGAGTTTGAGTATGTTAATGACAGTTCTCTCATCTTAGATTTCCTCTAACTTACGTGACATATGGATGCATATTAAAGGAAAAGCATGCTCGGGGATTCTTGGTGTTGACAAATTATTTTCATTATAATTTTTCCTATATTTGTGTAACACTAAACAGGAATGAAATCCTTTGAATTTTGCTCTCATAGAATCTTAAAAATAAAACAAATTTACAAAATTAATAAAAAGAAAATTGTCAGGGTTTAAAATGCTCAGTAATGATTAATTTCTCTCCCTCCCAAAGTGGAAACCAATCAAGAGAAAGAGACAGACAGATGGAAATCAAAACATCATCTTTCATACTGATAAGGCAGCTAAAGAACATGGCTCAGTGTTAGGATAAGCATTCCTTGCCCTAGCCCTTGCCAAGTCCAAACCTTGGGACAACATACTTGTACAAAGTTTGGGTCTACTGAACAGCCACAACATATAATGAATCAGTGCTTATTATCCCTCAACAAGGTAATTCACTCCACCTCTGTGGACAAGAATGAGGGTTGGAACAAGATGTCAGGAGTGTTTCTTTAATGGGCATATATCCACACAGAAATAGGGAGAGGGGAGAAATTTCCTCTCCCTGAAATTACAAAACAATTACCAATCAATTTAACTACATTAAGTTAATGTGATATATAATGTTTTTCTAAAACTGAGTGAACTAGTAGAAAGCTGTATTTGTCTACAGTATTTATATGTTTTATGTCAGTTGCTACTGGCCTGATTATTATTGCTTTGAGCATATTTTGATCATTGATTAATTTTCATTATTTTCCCTTTTTAATGACAAACTCCTTTGGACAACCAATTGGTCACTTTCTGTGACAAAGAACATATTAGTATACTAAAATGCGATACCAATGTTTCTTAAATATTGCTTACGAAAATATCTTCACTGAATTGCAAAGCATAAAGAAAGAAATGTTGCAATTAGTACAAAGATAGAATCCACACAATCTCCCAGCACATTCATATGCAAGATAAACATCCTATGGTACATATTCCTCTGTATTTGACATCCCTATAGCAGTGTCCTGTGATGATTCAATTCTCGCAACTCTTCTCAATTCAAACTAGGGCAAAACTTTTGCATTAATTATGGTGACGTCAGTTGACTATCACTTTGTTCCAATGTAAATGTAAAGTCAACAGAAAATGAGCATCCAGATAATCTAGAATATTTTATGTCAATTACTTTACATCATCAAATAGAAAATCTAAACATTCTCCTTATATTCATGGATAACTAAATTAAGTTGTCAAGGTTCCAGGTATCTGTAGATGCCAGTTTCAGAAGTACTGGGCAGAGAAGGGGAATACACAAATATCTGAGGTTGAATACATGGATGACAAAATGCGGTAATACAGCAAGTGATAAAATTCAAACATATCCAGAGAAAACTAAGAATTCACATACTACCAAAGGCAAACATCTCTAAAATGGGAGCAAAAGGCTCTCTCTTCCCATCCCGTTCAAAAATGGTCTACTACGGAATAGGGATTGTTAAGTAATGGAAGGGAGGCTGAAGAGAACAAAGATAAGGACATATACAAAATCTACTGTAGAGTTACTGAATCAGCCCAGTGACATTGCACAGTCTAATCTCAACATGAGATGAGAAGTTTGTTCAGTCTTCTCGAGGAAGAACTGGTCTCTTTTTGTCTGTAGGTCACTGTGTGATTCTAAGGGACCACAGTTACAGCATCATGATGGCAGGAACATAGATTATCTTCACAAATGTTCCAGACCAGAATTCAGAGCTTAACTGCATCACCTATCTCTCATTTCCTCTGTTAACAGGTTGTTTGGCAAACAAAATCAGGGCCACAGGAATGGTCCATTGCCATTCTGTGGTAAATTCTCTGTCCTTCTGTTAACAAAATTGCTAGTCTTTTAAATGTTAAAATGGCCAGTCCTAAAGTCTGATTTGCTAACCAGGTGATATAGGCCAAAAGAAGAGAATTCTGTATACAGGCTGGTAAGAAGGGCCACATGTTTGTATGAGAAGGATGAAAAAAAACTACAAAATTAAGCCTAAATGTTATAACAATGCTTTTAAACTTCTTATTCCTCTATACTACATTTAATCAACATTGTCACATTTTATCCAAGATAATGAAATGTTTCCAAGTAAATGTAATCCCCAACATGTCATCAAGCTATATTTCAAAAGTGTTTGTAAATCAATTACTTGGAACTTGTAGCCAGATAACCCTCACAGCTGCTTAGAACTCAGACATAATTTCTCATATAAAAAAAGCTGATAGACTAGATATCAATTACAGGAAAAGATCTGTAAAAAATACAAACACATGGAGGCTAAACAATACACTACTTAATAATGAAGTGATCACTGAAGAAATCAAAGAGGAAATAAAAAAATACCTAGAAACAAATGACAATGGAGACACAACGACCCAAAACCTATGGGATGCAGCAAAAGCAGTTCTAAGGGGGAAGTTTATAGCAATACAAGCCCACCTTAAGAAGCAGGAAACATCTCGAATAAACAACCTAACCTTGCACCTCAAGCAATTAGAGAAAGAAGAACAAAAAAACCCCAAAGCTAGCAGAAGGAAAGAAATCATGAAAATCAGATCCGAAATAAATGAAAAAGAAATGAAGGAAACAATAGCAAAGATCAATAAAACTAAAAGCTGGTTCTTTGAGAAGATAAACAAAATAGATAAACCACTAGCCAGACTCATCAAGAAAAAAAGGGAGAAGACTCAAATCAATAGAATTAGAAATGAAAAAGGAGAAGTAACAACTGACACTGCAGAAATTAAAAAAATCATGAGAGATTACTACAAGCAACTCTATGCCAATAAAATGGACAATCTGGAAGAAATGGACAAATTCTTAGAAATGCACAGACTGCCAAGACTGAATCAGGAAGAAATAGAAAATATGAACAGACCAATCACAAGCACTGAAATTGAAACTGTGATTAAAAACCTTCCAACAAACAAAAGCCCAGGACCAGATGGCTTCACAGGTGAATTCTATCAAACGTTTAGAGAAGAGCTAACACCTATCCTTCTCAAACTCTTCCAAAATATAGCAGAGGGAGGAACACTCCCAAATTCCTTCTACGAAGCCACCATCACCTTGATACCAAAACCAGACAAGGATGTCACAAAGAAAGAAAACTACAGGCCAACATCACTGATGAACATAGATGCAAAAATCCTCAACAAAATACTAGCAAACAGAATCCAACAGCACATTAAAAGGATCATACACCATGATCAAGTGGGGTTTATTCCAGGAATGCAAGGATTCTTCAATATACGCAAATCTATCAATGTGATAAACCATATTAACAAATTGAAGGAGAAAAACCATATGATCATCTCAATAGATGCAGAGAAAGCTTTCGACAAAATTCAACACCCATTTATGATAAAAACCCTCCAGAAAGTAGGCATAGAGGGAACTTTCCTAAACATAATAAAAGCCATATATGACAAGCCCACAGCAAACATCATCCTCAATGGTGAAAAACTGAAAGCATTTCCACTAAGATCAGGAACAAGACAAGGTTGCCCACTCTCACCACTCTTATTCAACATAGTTTTGGAAGTTTTAGCCACAGCAATCAGAGAAGAAAAGGAAATAAAAGGAATCCAAATCGGAAAAGAAGAAGTAAAGCTGTCACTGTTTGCAGATGACATGATACTAAACATAGAGAATCCTAAAGATGCTACCAGAAAACTACTAGAGCTAATCAATGAATTTGGTAAAGTAGCAGGATACAAAATTAATGCACAGAAATCTCTGGCATTCCTATATACTAATGATGAAAAATCTGAAAGTGAAATCAAGAAAACACTCCCATTTACCATTGCAACAAAAAGAATAAAATATCTAGGAATAAACCTACCTAAGGATACGAAAGACCTGTATGCAGAAAATTATAAGACACTGATGAAAGAAATTAAAGATGATACAAATAGATGGAGAGATATACCATGTTCTTGGATGGGAAGAATCAACATTGTGAAAATGACTCTACTACCCAAAGCAATCTACAGATTCAATGCAATCCCTATCAAACTACCACTGGCATTTTTCACAGAACTAGAACAAAAAATTTCACAATTTGTATGGAAACACAAAAGACCCCGAATAGCCAAAGCAATCTTGAGAACGAAAAAAGGAGCTGGAGGAATAAGGCTCCCTGACTTCAGACTATATTACAAAGCAACAGTAATCAAGACAGTATGGTACTGGCACAAAAACAGAAAGATAGATCAGTGGAACAGGATAGAAAGCCCAGAGATAAACCCACGCACATATGGACACCTTATCTTTGATAAAGGAGGCAGGAATGTACAGTGGAGAAAGGACAGCCTCTTCAATAAATGGTGCTGGGAAAACTGGACAGGTACATGTAAAAGTATGAGATTAGATCACTCCCTAACACCATACACAAAAATAAGCTCAAAATGGATTAAAGACCTAAATGTAAGGCCAGAAACTATCAAACTCTTAGAAGAAAACATAGGAAGAACACTCTATGACATAAATCACAGCAAGATCCTTTCTGACCCACCTCCTAGAGGAATGGAAATAAAAACAAAAATAAACAAATGGGACCTAATGAAACTTCAAAGCTTTTGCACAGCAAAGGAAACCATAACCAAGACCAAAAGACAACCCAAAGAATGGGAGAAAACATTTGCAAATGAAGCAACTGACAAAGGATTAATCTCCAAAATTTACAAGCAGCTCATGCAGCTCAATAACAAAAAAACAAACAACCCCATCCAAAAATGGGCAGAAGACCTAAACAGACATTTCTCCAAAGAAGATATACAGAATGCCAACAAACACATGAAAGAATGCTCAACATCATTAATCATTAGAGAAATGCAAATCAAAACTACAATGAGATATCATCTCACACCAGTCAGAATGGCCATCATCAAAAAATCTAGAAACAATAAATGCTGGAGAGGGTGTGGAGAAAAGGGGACACTCTTGCACTGCTGGTGGGAATGTGAATTGGTTCAGCCACTGTGGAGAACAGTATGGAGGTTCCTTAAAAAACTACAAATAGAATTACCATATGACCCAGCAATCCCACTACTTGGCATATACCCTGAGAAAACCAAAATTCAAAAAGAGTCATGTACCAAAATGTTCATTGCAGCTCTATTTACAATAGCCAGGACATGGAAACAACCTAAGCGCCCATCATCGGATGAATGGATAAAGAAGATGTGGCACATATACACAATGGAATATTACTCAGCCTTAAAAAGAAATGAAATTGAGCTATTTGTAATGAGATGGATAGACCTAGAGTCTGTCATACAGAGTGAAGTAAGTCAGAAAGAAAAAGACAAATACCGTATGCTAACACATATATATGGAATTTAAGGGAAAAAAATGTCATGAAGAACCTAGGGGTAAGATAGGAATAAAGACGCAGACCTACTGGAGAACGGACTTGAGGGTATGGGGGGGGGGGTGAGTTTTGACAGGGCGAGAGAGAGTCATGGACATATACACACTAACAAACGTAGTAAGGTAGATAGCTGGGGGGAAGCAGCCGCAAGGCACAGGGATATTAGCTCGGTGCTTTGTGACAGCCTGGAAGGGTGGGATGGGGAGAGTGGGAGGGAGGGAGACGCAAGAGGGAAGACATATGGGAACATATGTATATGTATAGCTGATTCACTTTGTTATAAAGCAGAAACTAACACACCATTGTAAAGCAATTATACCCCAATAAAGATGTTTAAAAAAAAAAAAAAAAAGAAAAATACTTTTGAATCAAAATTAATTATGAGGTCTCAGATATCTCACATAAAGAAGAGAATTAGCAATATTAATATACACAATGTACAATTTGATATGTTATTGTATAAAATGTAAATATTATACTAAAGCAAAAAAAAAAAAAAAAGCTGATAAATCATGTAGGTACAATGATATTATTAGAATTACCGTTCAACTTCATGTGGATAAAAGAGACTTCTGTGGACTTAACCACCATTTATAACAAGGAGGTGGCAAGGGATAAACAGATTATATGAATTTGAATGTTCACAGCTGGACTGAACTCATTTTTAACACATTCAAAGAGGTTATCAGTGATTCCAATGAGTTGCCCTAAAACTTAAAGTTGCCATCTGAGAATGAAACTTCAGAAAGAAACCAGAAATAACGAAATTAATTCTCAGTAAAAATAACACACTCCAAGAGGTATATACCTGAGTCTACTTGGACACTTTCAAGTCTAAGCAAAATAACTAATGTACAAAGCCAGGAAAATATGTCTGAAAACAAAAGAAAGCTCTACCCTAGATACAGGTATTATGAAACTGCCTGCAGGAAGAGAATGCGGTCTGTGTGAAGTCTCAAAAAAAGGGGTAGTCACAGGTCAGGTCCTTGCAAGTTTTTGTAAAATACCACCAATGGCAAAGAAATACTGAGTTTGCAAGGCACAAATATCTGGTCACTAAAATAGACTTCAAATATTCATTTACTCCAAAAATATCTCTTGAGTGTGTATGATGTTCTCAATGGTGTTTTAGGCAACAGGGACAGTTTAGTGATTAAACGGGATAAAAATTACATTCTAGGTGGAATAGAAAGAAAATAAACAAACAAAAAAAAGAAAATATTTGGCTATGTTGATAATGAGCAATCCTATTGGGGGAAAAATAGAGAAAAGAAGGAGAATAACGAAGAGGTAGAGGGGTATAATTCTAAATAGGTTGATTAGGGAATTCTAAATAGGTCTAACAGAGAAGGTGACTTAAAATTAAACCTGCTGGGCTCCCTGGTGGCGCAGTGGTTGAGAGTCCCCCTGCCGATGCAGGGGACACGGGCTCGTGCCCCGGTCCGGGAAGATCCCCCATGCCGCGGAGCGGCTGGGCCCGTGAGCCATGGCCACTGAGCCTGCGCGTCCGGAGCCTGTGCTCCGCAACGGGAGAGGCCACAACAGTGAGAAGCCCACATACCACAAAAAAAAAAAAAAAAAAAAAAAAAAAATTAAACCTGCTGATGGTAAGAGAAGCAATGTGGATACGGGTTGCAAAAAACAAAGAATGAGGAAAACAGAAATGCTAAGGCATTGGGGTAAAAGCATGCCTGGGATGTTTGAGAAATAGCAAGGACACCACTATGTCTAGAATGCTTGCATCAGGAAAAAAGAAGCAACTGAGGCTAGTCTATGTAGGCCCTTATAGACTATCCTCAGGAGTTTGGCTCTTACTCAGGGTCAAATGGAAAATCACTGCAGAGGGTTAATATGATCTGACTTGCATTTTAACAGCATTACTTTGGGTACTCCGTCAACATTAAACTGGGGGGAGGAGTGTGTGCAGGTTGTAAGGGACAAAGCAGAGAAAACAGATAGGGAGCTACAATATTCCAGGCACAAAATAATAATGACAAGCACCGTTAATGGTGACAAGCCTGGTGGCAGTGGAAATGATGACAAGACGTTGGATGATTTTGATGGTCGAACTGACAGAATTTCCTGAGAGATTGGGTGATATGCAAAAGAAAGTGAGACATCAAGGATGCCTCCAAGATATTTAGCATGATCCACTGACAAGGCAGGGCTGCAGTTATCTCAGGTGGGGCAACTTGGGAAGAATATATTTGTGAGACTGACAGAGTTCACAAGACTGTTCTGTGGCTGAGGCAAACAAACACTTAAAAATCTCCATCTGCCTGTGTGTTGATTCCATGCTCACCAGGAAAGCTTTCAATCATTAATGCAATCCACCCAATGGTATTAGGGAGACAGTACGCAGGATAACAAATGTGAGTATTTTACTCATAATAAAGTTTGTCTTCTATCACTTTAAAGAGGGTGTTCCATCTACACCCTCGCTTGAGAAGTCTGAAATCATTCTCATAGTCATTTGTCTATATATAATATGTCTCATATTCTCTGACTGCTTTTAAGTATTTATGTTTATAGCTAGACCTTGGCAATTTAATTTTGATGTGTGTGTGTTTTTCTTGTGTTTATCCTATATAAATTAAACAAAATAAATTTATTATTAAAATCTTAGCAACTACAAAAATTTCAAACCCAGATGGCTTCACTGAAGATTTCTATCAAATATTTATGTAAAATATAACACTAATGTGACACAAACTCTTTTAGATATGTGAAGATGAGGGACTACTTCCAACACATTTTATGAGGCCAGCATAACTCGGATACCATAGCCAGACAAAGAAAGAAACAAGAAAACTACAGTTCAATATCCTTCATGAATATAGATACAAAAAACTCAAGATATTTTTGGAAATAGAATCCAGCAATATACAAAAAGGGGTACCACACCATAACCAAAAGGTTTTATCCCAGAAATGTAAGGTTAGTTTCACATTCAAAAATCAATCAATGTAATTCACCACATTAATAAAATAAGATATATATTATCATCTCAGTAGATGCTGGAAAAAGGATACCTGATTTTAAAATGTTTTAAAACAATCAGAAAACTAGCAACAGAAGATGTACTTATCAAAACTCCTTCTAATGATGAAAGAATGAATAATTTCCCCTTAATATTCAGTAAAGTAAGGATTCCAATCTCCAATCTTCTATTCAACAGTATAATAGTAATCCTACCCATTGCAGCAGGTGAGAAAAGGAAATAAAAGATATACAGACTAGAAAGAAATAATTAAATTCCTAAATAATTTAGAAAAAATGCTTATAGAACAAATAAGTTTAATGAGATCTCAAGATTTAAAGCCAATATTTAAACATCAAGTTTATTTTTATATACTAGCAACAGACAATTGGAAACGCTTTTTAAAATATGAAGAAAGGAAAGCAAAAAAGAAAAATAATAATAAAATAGTATCTAAAACCATGAATTATTCATTGATAAATTGAATAATTTATGTGTAGACTTGTACAATGAAAGCTACAAAGTACTGGGGGGAAGAAATTTTAAAAGACCTAAATAAGTGCAAAAACATACTATGTTAATGGAATATAAGACCAAAATTGTTCAGATGTAAGTTCTTCCCAAATTGACCTACAGATTCAACTCAATCACAAAATTTAAATCTCAGCAAACTCTTTTGCAGACTTTGACAATATGATTCTAAAATATGTGTGAAAATGCAAAAAAAAAAGCTAGATTATGTATGAAAATGCAAAGAAAAAGCAAAAACAAATAAAAAAAAAACATATGAAGGAATTATACTGTTGAACTGCAAATTTTACCATAGAACTACTGTAGTCAATACAGTGTGGTACTGGCATAAGGATAAAACATAGATTAATGGAACAGATCAGAAAATCCATAAATAGACAAGGCATACATAGTCTATTGATGTTCGACAAAATGCCCAAGGTAACTCAATGGAACAAAGAAAGTCTTTTCAACTAATAGTGCTAGAACAACTCAGTGCCCACATGTGAGGGGAGGGGTGGGTTCATATTCATATCCAGATAAACCTCAATCTTTATCTCACCCTATACAGAAAAATTAACTTGAAATGGATCATAGACCCAACTAACTCTCTAAAAAAACTTATAGAATAAAATATGGGAGAAAAATATCTGTTATCTGGACAAAGATTTATTAGATTGAACAGAAAATCACTGTTTAAGAAAAACTGTTAAATTGGACTTCACCAAATTTTAAAAGTTCTTCTCTTTGAAACGCATAATTAACAAAATGCCAAGGCAAGACACAGACTAGGAGAAAGCATTATAATACATGTATATGACAATGGATCTTTTTTCCAAAAAAAACAAAACAAAACAAATATATGTATATATATATATATATATATATATATGTACATACACATACATATATATATACCACATGTATGTACGTACAAACACACATACCTACACACACTGTTACAACTCAGTTATAAGAAGACAAAAAAACCTACATTTTTACTTTGGTTTCTGTTAGTTTGTTTGTTTGGTTTTGGTTTTTTGGCCATGCTGCACGGCTTGTGGGATCTTAGTTCCCTGACCAGGGATTGAACCAGGGCCGTCGGCAGTGAAAGCGCCAAGTCCTAGCCACTGGACCACCAGGGAATTCCCAAAACCTACATTTTTAAATGAACAAAATATTTGAACAACACATCAATAAAAGATATACAAATGGCCAGTAAGCAAATCAAAAGCTTATCTTTCACCATCAGGGAAATGTTAACTAAAACCAAAAAGATATACCATACCAAATTCACTGCAGTAGTTAAAAGTATAAAGACTGATAATGCCAAGTGTTAGTAATGATGTGGGGCAACTGAAACCCTCATATGCCACTGGTTGGTGGGAATGTAAATGTTAAAACCACTTTGGAAAACAGTTCGGAGGTTTCCTATATAGTTAAACATACAGTAGTAACATATGACTCAGCAACTCCACTTCTATGGATTTATCAAGTGTGCCAGTTATCAGTTTATCGACTCCCAGCTCCATATTCACATTTCATTGTCTGCTCTGTGATAATGGAGCTTAACCCTGTAAATATTTCTCCTCTGCCAGAGGGCACAACATAAGACTTTGTAGTAGAGGGTTCTGGAAAAACAGTGGAGAAAGAAGAGGTTTCTCTTTCTGGTTCTGGTGTACTCCTCACGTCAGGCTTCTGAAGTATACACAATGCTTCCCTGAGGTGCCCAGGGGTCAAAAGCATATGGCACCTTCTTGTGAGCAGCTTCATGTAGCACTTTGTGGTAGAATGCCACTGTCAAGGCACCTCACTGTGAACAGATTCCCCCAGGACCTATATAGTTGCTTCCCTAGCAGTGCCACCTGCTAAGCACCTTCCCTTGAACAGCTTTCCGTGGCAGTGGACAAAAGTATCACTGGCAAGGCGACTCCACTTGACCAGCTTCCCTCAGCAACCCCTTAGGATGCTTCCCTGTTGAGTGCCACTGCATGCCCCTCTTGGTGAACATCTTCTTCCCTTGATACCCCAGACAGTGATTTCCCATTGAGTGTGGCCATCTAGGCACCTGCCCTTGAACAGCTTTCTAGCCCCCCTTGGGTATCTTTGCAGTGAGTTCCAGAGTACAGCATCTCGCTGTGGACACTGCCCTCCCTCTCCAGCACTCCTGAAGGCAGATATCAGGCACCTCATGGATAGTCTCCACCTTCCGTTGAGCCACGAACATACCCTCTCAAATGAGCCCTGGATCTCAGCTCAGGAAGGGGAATGGTCTCCTCTGTGGGTGCTCTGTCTCAATCCTAGGGGCAATGGCTGCTCCCTATTATGCTAATCCTGTATTCCTTAGAATTTTCTTTACCTCTTAATAGCCAAGTTCCCATTACCCCAATCCTCTAATAATAATCTCCTAGTAATAATTACCTGCTATTTTTATGATTTTAACAATATTTCTCCACGTTCAAATTACTGTGTGGTTTCTATCTCTTGATTGAACCCTGACTAGTATACCAAGACAAATGAAAACTTACATCCACAAAAAGACTTGTACATAAATATTCAGAGTAGCTTCATTTATGATAGCTAAGAGTTGGAAACAACTCAAATATTCATCATCAGGGAAGTGGTTAAACGATTTATAGTATATCGATACAATAAAATACTGTCAGCAATAAAAATGAACGAACTAATGATATGTGAAATGACATGAATGAATCTCAGAAATATTTTGTTGAACAAGAGAACCACCCACAAAAGAGTATATATTACATGATCCCATTGATATGAAGCTTAAGAAAGAAAATTTAATCTATGGTGAGAGAAAGCCTGTCAGTGGTTGCCTGACGCTGAGAGTAGGGCATGGGAAGTGACTGGAACTTGGCATGAGGGACTCTGAGGAATAATGGAAAGTTCTACACGTTAACTGTGGTTGATTTTTCACAGTTCTATACATTTGTAAAATTCATCACACTGCACCTTAAAAACTAGTCAATTTTACTGTTTAAAAATTATACCTCATAGTTGATTTTAAAATTAATGAGTTCACAAATTGATTAATAACACATTAGTCCCTGTTCATTCAATTTTGGTGATGTTGTTCCCCTGAGCTTACTCAACTCTTAATATACTGACAAAACTGAGTTTCCAGATACTCAAAACTAAGGACTTGGTACTGCGTGATGATTTTATACTAAAGAAGTTCCATTTGCTAGACTTTCCCTTGATACTGTCTCTTTCTGAGTTCTCTCTGTGCTCCGATTACATTAAGGTGGGAATGACAATAAAGCAGGGACAGTGAATGCAGCTGTGTCACTCACATACAGGCTACTGAGACTGTAGAAAAGCATGGTACCTCACCAAGGCCCCACACTTTAGAGATGTCCAATCTGCTCCAGTCAGACAGTGACTGAGAGACATCCAGTAAGGAGGAAGGCTAAGAAAAGACCCATGGTTGACAAAACAATAGTTTTAAACAAAATCATAATTTTATTCCTCTCCTGGTTAAAAACACTTAACGACTTCATAACTCTCCCTAAATTAAATTAAATTGAAGCTCTTCATCCCAGCATTCAGGGCCCTCCACGGCACATCCCAAATATTTCTCCTTTCTACAGCTTACCTCTCTATGCCACAACCAAACTGGGCTATTTCTTTGTGTCCAAGCATGTCCTATGGTTCCTCACCTCAAGGTTCATTCTCTAAAATCTCACAATCTTTCCCTATATCCATTTGTTGAAATATAATTTATCAAATCTTTAAATATTCAACCAAGTCTCCTGATGCTGTTGTCAGTCCTGACAAGCTTTGAAGAGTGCAGAGCTCATGGAGAGAGGCCAGTCTCCCCTCATCCTGTGCTTTTTTCTTGCTGGAACTAAGTAAGAGAGGCTCCCAGAGACTTGTTCATACAGATTAAGAAGTCCTAACATCCACCCTGGCTGGATAGAGAGAGAACGTGCAGGCCAGCTTGAGTGCCATCATGGAGTTGCCAAGACAATGCAGAACAAAGACCCCAAAGTTATAGGGATAGGTGACCACAGAGCCTGAGGCCCTTTTCTGGAAAAGAGATTTCTGAAGCCAGAAAGTCCAATGAAGTGGCCAGGCCAGCAAGGCTTAAAGACACTATAGTACAATGCATTTTGAAGAACAAGAAGAGAACTCTCTTCTTTACACTCTAAGCCCACCAGAAGGCACAGAAAAGAACCTTGAGGGTTCTTGTGAATTCTTCCAACGGCACACCCATCCAGAGAAGGGAGATGCAGAGCTCAAGAAAGATTTGACTTCCCCAGTCTAAGGGGTCCCTGGGGACAAAGGGAGCAGGCATAAAGCTAACCATTACCTAAAAAAGACCATATGCACAGCATCTGTGTGGATATCCCTGCACACTAACAGGCCACCAGGATCAGCCATATCCAAGATGGACTACAGTGACAGCAAAGGCACTTTCCAGCATCACCAACACAAAACCAGCTATACTACAAGATCTCTATCTTCCTCCATTCTGCCCACCTTTCCCCAAACCAAAAGAGCTTAACCTTGATGAATAAAGTGGTGAAGGTATCTCTGAGGCAGATGTGCCTCACCCCTACAATAAAGTCAGGGTTACAGCTCTAGCCCACAGTATAGAAGGAGGGGGCCTTGATTCAGATATGAGAATGAAGTCTTAAACTAGACTAAACTAAGTTTTAGTAGCTGAAAATGATTAAAAAGTTATAGAATCTATCCAGGTTATTGTTAAGGGATGCTAACAGGGGTTTCACACAGCACAGTTAAATATTTAGACTTGAAAAAATAAAGGTATTTCATATTTATAGTGTAATGAATGTATATACCTCAACAAATCACTTACAAGTGTTGACAACTGTGGAAAAAGTACGTCATATAAACTCACCTCTGAAAACTGCCAAAGATGCTATGTTGGAGGTTCTGTTGGATGCTGAGATATTTATTATCCAGAGAAGGATAAATTGTTTGCAATACTAATTAAAGAGTCTGTCATGTCATAGAAACCCAGAACACAGAAATGATAGGTGGAGGGGCCCCTTAGCCAGATGGGGGGGTGAGCAGAATTCTCCATGGCAATTACAAATTCAACAGCTAGGATTGTCTGGGCCTATGCTTATCACTGCAGATGTCAAACTACAGTCCATTGAAGTGATACAAACTTAAGAACAACTACTCCACAACAGAGTTGCTTTACAAATCACTTTCACCTCATAATTCCTTAACAATTCTATAACGAAAACAACTGGTCCATTCTTCTGCTTATGATTCTGGAAAGCTGTCCAACTGGTCACACCATCTTTTATAAAATATATATATATATATATATGTATTTTTTTTTTTTTTTTTTTTTTGCAGTACGCGGGCCTCTCACTGCTGTGGCCTCTCCCGTTGCGGAGCACAGGCTCCGGACGCGCAGGCTCAGCGGCCATGGCTCACAGGCCCAGCCACTCCGCAACATGTGGGATCTTCCTGGACTGGGGCATGAACCTGCGTCCCCTGCATCAGCAGGCGGACTCTCAACCACTGCGCCACCAGGGAAGCCCTAAAGTATTTTTTTACTGAAGTATAGTTGATTTACAATGTTTCAGGTGTACAGCAAAGTGATTCAGTCACATATATATATAGAGAGAGATAGAGATAGAGATAGATATAGATATAGATATAGATATATAGAGAGAGAGAATATATATATACGCTTTTTCAGATTGTTTTCCATGATAGGCTATGAAAAGATATTGAATATAGTTCCCTGTACTACAGAGTAGGTCCTTGATGTTTATCTATTTTATATATTGTAGTGTGCATCTGTAAACCCAAATTCCCAATTTATCCCTCCCTCCCTTTTACCCTTTGGTAACCATAAGTTTGTTTTCTATTCTTGTTTTGTAAACAAGTTCATTTGTATCATATTTTAGATTTCACATATAAGTGATATATGATACTTGTCTTTCTCTATCTGACTTACTTGACTTAGTATGATAATCTCTAGGTCCATCCATGTTGCTGCAAATGGCATTATTTCATTCTTTTTTATGGCTGAGTAATACTCTATTGTATATATATATATACCACAACTTCTTTCTGACTTTTGAGCCATGAAGCAGCAAAATAGAATGTCCTGTGTCTTCCCCCTGCTTCTTTTTTATCTCCCTTTTTAGTTGCTGTTCTTTCAAGTAATATGGTCAGGTGGAAAATAAACTACACGTTAAAGAAAGCAGCCTTTTGGTTCTGGTCACTAAACGGTCTTGGAACAAAACTCCTGTGACAAGAGATTATAAGAAACCCAAATTACTTTTTGTTTTGTTTTGTTTCAATTTTTTTGAATTTCAAATCCAACACAAAATGAGTTCATAAACCATTTTCAGCTGCCAAGTTAATAGTAATGAGTAAACCAGTTTAACTGGAAAGCTTCCATTTGTCTAAGAGAATACAATGGTCTCTAAGTTTCCAGCTCTGAGAACACATTTCTTCAGTAACGTTAGACCCATCATCAAGGCAATCCTGAACACTCCCATGTGTACTACTATTATTCCTCTTCAAAAAAGTATTTGTGTTTGGACTGCCTGACTAAATTAGGCTACCCGAAAGCATAGAAAAAAATTTCTTTCTCAATTTTGTTAGCTCCTACAGCACTCCTACAGCACCAGTACAATCATTAGTGTCCAATAAATGCTCTTATGCTATTGGCTGCTTTTCCCATCTTGCCCACAGGCCTAAATCCACATTTATAAAGCAATTTGTGAATGTCAGACATCAGGCACTTCAGATGTACCAAGCATTATGATTATATATTGAAGATGTGGATAAGAAATGTTTGAGGTACATGCAGTTAGATGGTAGTTTGTTTCCCTCAAGATCAAACAGAAAGTAAAAACCAGGAAAAAATAGACTCAACTACCTGAAACAGACAAACAAATCTAACTAAGCCATCCACTCAGATAAGCCTTATATGGCAACTTTGTTACCAGAATTGTCTATAATTGTCTTATTCCCACTTACGTCACACTCTAGAAACAGGCAAGTAATATTCAACTTCACCATGCAAGCATATGTAGAGATATGCCATTTTTAGAGTAATTATATTTAACTGAAAGGAAATTTTAGATTACAGCTTTTAAAAAATATATCTTTATCCCTAAAAAATTTGGAAGAATGATATGTTTAGGTACAAAACTTCTTATTTGCAAATGTAACAAAAAAAGCTGCTTGGAAAAAATATATTCTATCTTTCAACATGTACTGATTTAAAAATAATCTAACAAAGTGATTAAATGTATTTTCTTATGAAATCTTAGCCTTATTTTTTCAGGTGAAGAAAGTCGAGTTTAGATATACGACAAAACTTACGCCAAGTCAGATAGCTAGGAAGTGGAAAAGCTGAAAGTCCAAAATATATCTCATATTTTTAACTGTTAACATGTGGTGCCTCTCATGGCCACGCATGGCTTTAGTAGTAGGAAACTTTTATGGGCTCTCTAAATAGCTGTACCTTGGGAATGAAAGGGCAAAGTTTCCCATACAGGAATTAGAGTGAAGCCAAATGGAGGAGAAGCCAGCAAAGGAATCTTTCTAAGTGTCTTCCTTAGGATTTTTCCTGGGACCTTCCTAAGGGGTCTGACTACATTTCCAGTGTTTAGGAAGTTAGGCCTTCTCAGCCTCACTCTTTCTGGCAACTGTGCCTAAGAATGTAACTCTGACATCACCTGTTCTCTTCATGATCCCTCAGTGTACCCCCAGGACCTTCAGAATAAATCCACAGTTTCTTAGCATGATAGATATGGTTCTTTAAGAAATGGCCTCCATCTAAATCTCCAGTCTCATCTTTTCCCTCTCCCTTATCCGTATGGATCTTAGGAATTTAGTAATTTCCCCAACAATCATACACTTTCAGACCTCCATGCCTGTGCACATGCAACGCCCTCTGTCTGGAGCTGCTTCCTCTACTTCCTGAGATGTCTGGCACAGCTCCCATGCATCCCACTAGATGCCACCCATTTTCTGAGGATGCCCGTGTGAAGCCTTCCTCAGGTACGTTACATACAACTCTAATTCCTACATGGGTAAAAGTTCCCATGTAGGAATTAGAGTATCTAGCTCCAAAGACTGAAGTCAAATAATGGAGGAGAAGCCAGGATATTAATGTTTTAAAGTATCTTCCTTTAAGGATCTTCCTAGGACTGTCCTAACGTAATGAGTATGTTTCTGAGCGCACACACACACACACACACACACACACCTTTTGACTGCGAGCTCTTTAAAGGAACAGATCTATTCTTCTCTGCCTCTATTCTCAGTATTTGGCACAGTGCTTGGCATGGAGTGGGTCTTCACTTATTTATTCAGCATTTACTCATCACATGCCAAGTACTAGGCACCACACTATCTCAGAATGACAAGTCAGATGAACTTGACCTCTGACTTTACGGAACTTACATTTCAGTAAATTTCAATAAATATCTGCTGAATTACATCATATTCCTTATGGTTTGCTTAAATATTCCCACTCATGAGCAGCCATGCATGCTGGTCCTTGTGCCTGGAATATCCAACGCCCTCCTCCCTCCACGTTTACCCAAATTCAGTTTGTCCTTCGAAATACAGCTCATATTCCATGCTCCCAAGCTTTACATAACCAATCTCATCTATGCTGACCTGACCTCCATAAGAATTAAACTCACTACCATCATCTTTCCTTCCTCATACAATTCACCCTTCTGACTTTCTTACTTCTGCCGACAGCCACAGCCTCCTCCCAGTGACCCAGTGCAAAATCCCTGACTCATCTTTGCCTCTTCCTTTGCTCAGCAGCTGTTGCATCCTTCCGCATCCACCCCTGCAATGCCACGGCAACCTGTTCCCTTCCTTTAGTTCCCAGTGCATTTACCGCCATCCAGCCCCTCATGACTTCTCTCCAGTCTATTGCTACAGCAGCTCTCTTTCTTTGTCCCGCTCCCCATTTCAATTCACTCCAGGTTAAGCTTCAGAGTTCTATTATAGTTCTATTTATTTTTACCTTTGCTCATAAATCCATAATAATACTTCCTCACTACCTCACAGATAAGGTTCAGACTCCTCCCTTGACCCCGCTTTACTTTTCTAACGTTAGAGGTTTACTTCAGGTAAACACATATGTGTCATGAATATGCCCTTAGCCAATGTTTTTGCTCTGCTGCTCCCTCTCTGCTCATCTGAACTATTATTAAATCCCAATCATGGTTCCACACCTTTCTCAAAGGTGAGAAACCTTCTCTTTTTTTTTAATATATTTATTTTTTATAAATTTATTTATTTATTTATTTATTTTTGGCTGTGATGAGTCTTCCTTGCTGCACGCAGGCTTTCTCTAGTTGCAAAGAGCGGGGGGCTACACTTCGTTGTGGTGCGCGGGCTTCTCATTGCGGTGGCTTCCCTTGCTGCAGAGCACGGGCTCTAGGCGCACAGGCTTCAGTAGTCGTGGCACGCAGGCTCAGTAGTTGTGGCTCGTGGGCTCTCGAGCACAGGCTCAGTAGTTGTGGTGCACGGGCTTAGTTGCTCCACGGCATGTGGGATCTTCCCGGACCAGGGATCAAACCCGTGTCCCCTGCATTGGCAGGAGGATCCTCAACCACTGCCCCACCAGGGAAGCCCTCAAAGCATTTTTTAGATTGTTCCCTCAAACTCCCTTCCCCATAGATGAAAGACAACTCTCCATCCTCAGAAGCAGCATGGAACTTCATAGCAAATTTTGCTACAATATATTTTGTCCTGTGTTTTAGTTTATTTATTGTACCACTCAATTAAGACTTGAGACCACTGAGAGCCATTTTGTGGGTCAGCTTAGAGTGACTCTTCTGTTTTCTCATGCACTTTTTGCATATCTGAATATAATACTGGATCACAACACTATAATGATTTGTTTTTGTGTCTATTTCCCACACTATGACAGTCCCTAATGTTGAAAGACCATGTATTATTTTTCAGTGTATTTTTGTGCCTGGCATACAGTCAGTGCTCAATAAATTTCTCTTGCATGGATTAACACAAAACTTTGGAAATATCTCCTAAATACATCAGTTAGAATGAATAATATGTTTCACTTACAGCCAGTATAGTCTTAAATATAGCTTCCCTCTAATTTTCCATGGTGTAAGATTCATCTCTACAACTACACTGAAATGAAAGATTAGCTTGATTTAGTCTTTGCGTTTTAGTCTGGGTTCTTTGAAGGAAGACATTGGTATACACTTCACTATTCCCCTTTGTTACGACAGTTCAAAATATATAAAACAGTTATCAATAGATGTTCATTAGCTGATTGATAGGTTAATTATCTGATTAAGGTAGGAAACAGAGAATGACCCAAAATGGGATTTCTCTTATATAATAACAAGCTGAAAGTTTTATTTCCTAACTTTAATCTACTGAACAAAATTTTTGCATGTTATGCCAAAGACTATTTTTTAAAGTAAAATAAACTTTAAAGACAGTTTAGACCAGAAATTAAACTTGGGTGGCAGAAAGAAAATTTGAGTGTAGACTCCTGAGAATCTATTGAAGTTTTTCTCCAGGTAAAAATATATACTCTCAAACATCCACACATCATTTTGTATACCATATAAAGTCATTCAAGGCCTCCATTAAGGACATTAAGGTCATTTGTGACTTCAGATTAAGAAACTTTCTTTGGCCCTCATGTTAAAGATGAAAAATCTCAAGTTCAAAGACGGCAGGCACTTGCCCACAATCACACAGGTATCTTACCTCCAGACTCCTGCTCTTTCCACTATACTAAGTGTTACAACAAAGAGAAATGTTTAACACTATAAATGCTTAAATGCAATGCTGTTATTTGAATACTGTTAAATAATTTGCATCCTAGCAAGTTCAAGAGGTCCCACACCTCTGTTTTCTTCCATTTACAAACTTTCTGAGAAGCCCAAACATGACTCAACTTAGTGAGTGCAAAATTTTAGTTTTTCACTCTGGCAACAAATATTTAATTCAACGCATCTAGCAGATATTGACTGCTTTTTATGTGTTGAGCTTTGCACTAGATGCTAAAAGCACAGAGATGAATAATACACATACAAGGAACAAAGCTAGCCACTTCATCTGTTCTTGGAGACAGGAAGTATGTCTAATTCATCCGGTGCCCAGCACAGGGCCTGGTAACTAATGAGCACTCCTAAGTTTTTTGTTTAAAATAATATAAGAGGTGGTACATGGCCTTAAACAGCCCATATTTTCTTGAAATTTTTTTCATTGTTATTTCTATTTTCCCAGACTGAATCATCAAGGTGTTGCATTTAAAAATTTTTAGTATCATTAGTGCTAATCATAATACTGAAAAATTCTGAAGACAGACCAACTAAACTTTTAAGAGGTTATAATAAAAATACACCTATTCATTTAAAAATTCAGGATAATGTTTTTAGTGTCCTAAGAAAATCATTCTATTAAAATCCAATTAGTCATTATTTTTGGCATCAAGTTTAAAAAGCATAACTATATGTTTCTCTTTTTAAACTTTTATTCTTTTAAATAAATTATTTTAAAGTATGCTACACTGAATATAGCTTCTTGGTTTAATCTACATTTATTTTGAGGAATTTACATTCATTTACTTCCATTAAAACTTCATGCTTTCCATAGTTTTGTATATACATTTATATATATATATATATATATATGTAACTATATATATATATTTAAGCCACAATCCTTACCACATTTGTTGATGAATAATACCTAATAGAACTACTCTTTTCTCGTAAATGAGATCATTTTCTTTCTTTTTCAGATAATTTTGCTGTTAGTGTATAGACACACTGCTGATTTTTGTATGTTAATTTTGTACCCTGAAGCTTTACTAAATTCATTGATTAGATCTAACAGTTTTTTGTTAGAGTTGTTAAGATTTTCTATATACAAAATCATGTCATCAGCAAATAGAGACAATTTTATTTCTTTCTTTCCAATTCTGATGCCTTCTATTTCTTCTTCTTTCCTGATTTTTAGACTATTTATTAACTGAATTTTAAGGACATGGTTAGATTTCACAGTTTAACTTTCTTTCTTTCTTTCTTCCTTTCTTTTTTTTGGCAGCTCTGCTTGTGGGATCTTAGTTCCCCAATCCCACCAGGGATCAAACCCAGGCCACGACAGTGAAAGTGCCGAGTCCTAACTACTGAACCGCCAGGGAATTCCCCAGTTTAACTTTCTATTAACTTTGATGAACACCTTTTTTTGTTTCATGTTTTGTAGCATACACATACACTACCTTCATTTTGCTTATTTCTTTTCTTCCTATATTTAAAATCACAGAAAAATATGCATCCAACAAAAGAACTCAGACCTAATCTTGGAAAGCTGAAGGTAAAAAGTATGGGATTTTAACTTCAGCTGTTATAGTTATTTCCAAATCCTAAAGGATAGAGCAAAATTTCATATCTTACATATGCCTACTGCACAAGCCACTAGTTACAACTGGTTTCAGAAATAAATTATTTTTCCTAGTACAATCTTTTTAAGCTCATCATTCAACACAGTGAAATCATACAAAGCATTTATTAGCTTCAAGGTCTTCATTGGTTGCACAAAAACCTTCACTTGCACTTGTCATTTTTAAGCAACAGAAACCTAAGAGCTTATATATCAGTAGGAATGATTAACATTAGAAGAGCTTTTCCAAAAAAATCCAAGGAAAAACAGGAAATTTTTTTCTGCTTTTCTTATTAAAAGAAAAAGAAAGTAAAGGAACGAATGCAATTAGAGTACCATGGTATTTTCAAGTCATCTCCCAGGGCTAGATCAGTCACTAGCACTATATGCTCCTGCAATAAAGAAATGGAAGAGAAAAAAAAAAAAAAATGCAATGATCTAGAGGAAGAAGAAAGAATCAGTGGGACCAAACTGTAAATTGTACAAACAAAATTTTCTAAATTAGACACCTTATTAAATCTTAAAAGTATGTGTTTCTGCTATAGGGTGTTTTTTTTTAACATCTTTATTTCCATATAAACTCTAATATTATCCTCTGCACTCAGGAGCCAATTAAATTTCTTGTCATTCTGCACATTTATTTAATAATCTAGAACACAAAATAGCAAAAAGTATCAGTGAAATACCTTTCCTCTTAAGAAAGACAGTGTCAATTCTTAGGTACTTTAAATACAAATTACATACAGAGGCTTCACTGGCTAGAGATACATTCTTAATTTGAACAGAAAAATTGGAGGAAAAAAACTCTTCACACAAGTAACTATGCATATCTCATCCAGGGATGAAACTAAAAAAAAAAAAATAGTATCTCATTTTTATAATGATGTTTTATATCCAAAAAGAAAAAAAAAAGCATCATAAAAGTACCATCCATTAGATGTGCCTGAAACAAAACCATATCCCAACAAGGCTGCCCATCAGCTTTTACCTTATATCGGGTCCTCAAGCTACTACTACAGAAGCTAGCATACTAGAGAGAGTATCTTTATCGCTGTGAACCAAGTTTGAGAAATACTGTTTCAAAAGCTGTACATTTAGATGTGGTAAACACTTTATCCTTTATGTAAATGGGTATTTTATGTAGACTACAAAGAAAAATATAAATTGTTTTGTTCTTTATATATGTAAGTCTAGGATATCTATCACCATGGTAGCTTAATGCCAAAGACCTGGCCAGCTGTTATATTCTACTTAGAAAAGTATACAATGAACATTTTCAGCAATTGACCTCTTTGATATTTCAAGCAAATCACACTCAGAAAATACAGTGGAAATTAAAAAAAAAAAAAAAGAAGTATTTTCCCTGAGTTGTAGAATCCTCTTTTAGAATCACCATTTTTTTTCTGCTCCAAGCCCTATAAAGACTCTAAACAAAGCAAATGTTCTCTCTTATAAGAAGAAAGAATAGAGACTGGATAGTTAGGCACACTTCTTTACTTCCATCAAGTCCCACACTCTTTCTCTTTACCACAGATAACCTTTAGGCATCATGGTCTAAAATACACAGTAAGAGAAAAATAATCTTTTGCATAATGATAGTGATAGAGATGGAGATGGAGAAAGAGAGCATAGAGAGAGAAATATGAGCTAGAAACAAAAACTGTAAGAAAACAGTATAAGTGTTTAGGTTATTCAGTGCGAGCATAGAATACCAGAGTAGCAAGAAGCCTTAGTGATCATGTGGGGTAACCATTTCACTTATACCTAAGAAAATGAGACTCAGGGAGGTTAACTGTCTAGTGGAAGGATTACCGGCTCCTAAACAACAGAATGTAGCCCCTGTTAGCCACCCAAATGTCAGATGTTATCAATATTACATAGGAAAATGGCTATTCAACAATATCAAAAGAATACAAGGACCGGGCAAATAACCTAACGGAACAGGGCAGACCAGGTATGGACATCAGGACATTGGGACATGGTGGGGAAGGTGATGAGCTGTAGAGTTTATGACCCATCTAAAGAGGGTAAAACTACTTGACTCGAGTGGATTTTCGCCTTGTGGGAATACAGGTCTGTTGTCACTGGATATACTGAATTTTCAAGAGAAGTCAGAAATCCAGATATTTAGTGGAAATCCCCTGATATTTAATTGTGAGAAACTAATTCAAGTTTCTTAACTCCCACATAGACCTAACATATCTGTAGCCCAGACACTGCCTACAGATTGCTAGCTCATGAACCTTGGTGTACAGAGGCTCAAATGCCCTCCGAAAACATTTTTTTTTTTTTTTTTGCGGTACGCGGGCCTCTCACTGTTGTGGCCTCTCCCGTTGCGGAGCACAGGCTCCGGACACACAGGCTCAGCGGCCATGGCTCACAGGCCCAGCCACTCCGCGGCCTGTAGGATCTTCCCGGACCGGGCCACGAAACCGTGTCCCCTGCATCGGCAGGCGGACTCTCAACCACTGCGCCACCAGGGAAGCCCTAAAAACCTTTTTATACGTGGTCAACTGGTCAAAAGTTGGTGTCTCTAGTTACTTCATTAAGATAACCAATTGATTTCAGGCTAGGGAACTTTTCAGTGAAACCTCTTTAAGATGGTTGGTGTAATTTGCCTTCATTTTCCCTTCTCAGTTTTCCTTGATGGCCACCTAATTGTACTGGCTTCTCTAGACTGACAGACAATCCACTTCACAGCCTTATCTTCTTTGGTTTTGCTGAGAGTGAGTTTTTGGGGTTAAGGTTTTTCTGAGTGAAGATTTTATCTCTTTGCCCCCCAAATCAGCAGCCTTGCCTACAAATGCAATTGCATTTAGATACCACAAGCAAAGAAAAGATGTCAAATTTTCTTCAGGAAATTATGAATGATGCAGAGATTGCTTTGGAAAGATCTCCTTGGAGAACTGGGAGGCATAATCCCTGTCTGCAAACTGAATGATGTTAGGTGCCATTTCCTATGCACTGTCTGTGTAATACAGCCCAGGCAGGCACAGCCAAAAGAACACAAAGCAATTTCAACCTCATCAAAACCTTCCCACTCCATGTTCCCTGGTTTCTCTCACCTTGCTTCTTTTAAACTCTCTGCTGGCCCTGTCATTAATCTATTCAATAAATAAATACTTACTGAGCACTAACAACAGTGAACATAGACTCTATCCTCATGGAGCTTAAATTCTAGAGGCAGGGAGAGATATAGATGGACATGGTGAGTGCTGGTAAATGTTTAGCAAGCAGTTCTCCAGGGAGAAGACTCTGACTTCTAGTGTTTGATGATTTGTTATAAATACTTCCACCATAGCTGATTTCAAGCTATCAATGTACATCACTGAAGGCAAAGTTGGGAGAGACATCAGTAGCATGCCATTGTATGTTTCCACCATACAGATGTGATCGATGAAAATAATTGCAAGAGCATAAATAATAGTAATATGTAGCAAAGTAATTAGGAAGTGATGAGTTTTTAGTGTTATTACCTAGTTTTTTAACATAAATTATTTCATTGTAAGTTTACGTAATGGAACTTTTAATAATGTCTGTGTTCTTAACAACTAGCTCTAAAAATTACTGAAAATTTAAAATTTGGTTATCTTGTCTTTGTACAAGCACACTACCGGATACAGATAGATTGACAGATAAATGGATTTTTAATAAAATGAAAAAGGAAGTGATAGATTAGACAAAAAAAAAGTGGGGGAGAGATAAAGAATAATAGAGGAGGTTGAGATCTAAGAATCAGAAACCCTGAGTCTAGAAATGGCCAGCCAATGAGAGAATGTCTTCTACCACATACCCAGCATAATCAATCAGTGCTTTAACATTTCCTGTGACAGCAGCTCCCGCTTTAGTGCCCCACTCCATCTTTGTATATTTCTGACTGAGGGAAAGTATTTCCTTTTATTGAACTAAAATCTATCTTCTTGTAGTTGTGGTTTATAAATTGAGCTTGGTTAAGACTTAGGAGTTCTATAAATGGGACCCAAGTATCTCAAGAGATCTCAAAGTCTGGTGAGGAGAGGGATGGGAAGGCTGGCTAGAAGGAGCCATTCCAGCTTCTGCTCTAAGTAGTTGCACAATTTATACCTTTATATAATAGAAATCTCCTTAAACTTGTATTTGAGAAAATAGTTTTATTTTTAAAACCTAGTTGAAACCCACTTCTATAATTATATATACTTATTACTTATATATTACTTATTATATACACTTGTATATTATATACTTCCACCAATTTATAAACTTCCACAACGATATATATCTTTGTCTCAGTAAGGACAGGCTAGATTATGCAAGAGTAGCAAAATGATCCCCAAAGTCTAAGTGCTTTAATTTATTTTTTTATTTTTATTTTTGGCAGTGTTGGGTCTTTATTGCTGTGCGAGGGCTTTCTCTAGCCGCAGCAAGCGGGGGCTACTCTTCGTTGCGGTGTGCAGGCTTCTCATTGTGGTGGCTTCTCTTGTTGCGGAGCACAGGCTCTAGGCGCACGGGCTTCAGTAGCTGTGGCACGTGGGCTCAGTAGTTGTGGCTCACAGGCTCTAGAGCGCAGGCTCAGTAGTTGTGGCACACGGGCTTAGTTGCTCCACGGCATGTGGGATCTTCCCAGACCAGGGATTGAACCCGTGTCCCCTGCATTGGCAGGCAGATTCTTAACCACTGCGCCACCAGGGAAGACCCTAAGTGCTTTAATATGACAGAAGTTTCTTTCTCATTCATGAAATGTTCTCCAAGTCCATGTGACATTGCTTACTTTTGCTCACTTTCACGCATCATAGAAAGTGACAAGGTTACATGTTCAAGGAAGAAGCAGATAAGGGCATACTTATGCTCAGAGCAGCAGAACTGAAAACACCATTGAACTGCACTAATGCCTAGGACACCCTTCCACTCACTGAACTATATACTACTTATACCCCTAATAACGTTAACCAGGACTATACAAAATTTGATCTTTAAAAGTGACACGTGAAATTCTGACATTCACCATTACTTTAACCTATTATTTATTCCCTATTGAAAACCACTGATTGAAGAAGAAAACATATCGTTCCACCACTTGTGATTTTGACTTTTAACACTTTCAAAGAGGTTGTAGTCTGTGACTACAATGAGGGAACTTAATGTTCCCATCTGAGAACAAAACCTTCATAAACAAACCACAAATGGCAAAATTAGTTCTCAGTAGAAATAACCCACTCCAAAAGATATGTACCTGAGTCTACTCAGGGACTCTCGCTTATTACATTCAACAAATGCTAAATGCTAGAATACTTTCTTTTCTTTCTCTTCTCCCTTTCTTGACTTTTGTTAAGTACTCTCAGCTAGTTTGGGGGTTGTGGAAGCTTCTTAGGCTTACATTGCAAAATAACCCTCTAGACAAAGGGTTGGTAAACTACAATCCATGGACAGAATCCAACCTACGCCTTGTTTTTGTATGAACCATTAAGAATTGCTTTTGCGGGCTTCCCTGGTGGCACAGTGGTTGAGAGTCCGCCTGCCGATGCAGGGGACACGGGTTCGTGCCCCGGTCTGGGAAGTTCCCACATGCCGCAGACCGGCTGGGCCCGTAAGCCATGGCCGCTGAGCCTGTGTGTCCGGAGCCTGTGCTCCGCAAAGGGAGAGGCCACAACAGTGAGAGGCCTGCGTACTGCAAAAAAAAAAAAAAAATTGCTTTTGCATTTTGAAAGAGTTATAAAAACAAAAGTGACCTTCTGCATGGCCTGCAAAGCCTAAATCATTTACTTTCTGGACCTCTTCAGGAAAAATCTGCCTACACCCACTCTAGAACAAAAAGCCCCATATTCACTGGAAATCTATGGTTGAAGTTCAATGATTCCATTAAATTCCATCAGGAAGTTAGGAAGCATGGACAAAAAGATAAATAACAGCTTATCTACTAAAGTTATTTTGCAAGGAAGCATTATAAGGATTTCTGGGTAAACCTAGCTCCAATAAGGCAATTTTTCCAAAATAAGAAGTCTCATGGATTTCTTGGAAATGTGGACTTCAGGAAGGAAAGTTGTCCTGTAGGTGAAGAGTTTGTTAAAATGCAGTAAAGGGGCAAAATTAGCAATTCTTCTGTAAACCAAGCATTCCTACATGTAGATGAGCACAGACATTTTAGGGCAGTACAGATGTAAAATATGATGAAATTTTAATATGAGTCAGATTTCCATAATGATGATATCATCATCATAAGAGTATTCACACCCAGTGCCAGAAAGATGTAGTATATAAAAAGAATGAGTAAGAAGTTGTTATAAAATCTTGGGAAAAGAAATTAAAGGAGAGTCTTGTGAAGCTCATTTCAGGACAGATAACAGAAAAACTCACCAAGAGGTTGTTAAAATTATAGATAGATAGATAGATATTTTCAAGAAGATTATAGAGAGAATTACAGATGGGTGATTCTATCACTTAGGATTATTCAGATTCAAATAACAGAAAACCCAATGAACAGTAAACAATAAGACAATTATTTTTCACTTCTACCAAGTGTGGAGGTGGCTTTTCCAGGGTTCATTCTGTTGCTTAATAGGATCATCGTGAACCAGCCTCTTTCCATTCCTGTGTTCCATACCTCAGCTCAGTGTGCTGGCTTTTTGCCCTCATAGTCACAGAATGACTGTTACAGTTTCATATATAGTTATCACCTCAACAACATCCCAAGAAAGAAGGGAAGGAATGATGCCAATGACCTCTCTTCATATGCCTATCCTTTTCATTGGGAAGAAAATTATCGTTCTCAAAGGTTCTCAATAGTCTTTCGCCAAGTATCTTTGAGTCACATCCAAGTATCTGGATTTTCAACTTCTAGTGTAAGGGGACAAGACATAAAAGAAGAAAGGGGTAAGAAATACTTTGGAGTTACTAGCCAAGCAGGTCTGCTACTGATCTAAAAGATATTGGGAAATTTCATTAAAGAAATATCCACATTCTTCTACTTTCACTCTGAGAGATAGGCTAGGTCTACTGGACCTTTGGTATCCAAAGTAACCATTCTAATGATATGGGGTATCACTAAGGAGCCTGATTCATCTGGGCTTCTGAACCTGGTCCTCCTTATTGCTTGCACACCAGCCCGACTCAGAGACCTGAGGAAGCAGCAACAAAGTTGCATTCAGAATCAACAGCACAAAAATCTACCAAGAAAACTTTATTGTAAGATGAGATTGTAAAATGACAAGAAAGGTTTTAAACAAGAGAATCTATTGGTGAATAAACTGGATATATATGGAATATTTTGGTGGAGACTATATATATATTTCAATGATGTCATCTCTAAAAATATTTTTTGGAACATTCATGTAGAAATGACTTTAGGGTCAATTTATAAGTCACACAAGGAATTCAGTCTTATTCCTTTCTATTTCTTCATAATTAATCCTTTAATATTTTTTGCATACAGAGCCCTGTCAATATTTTTTATAAGTAAAACTGCCCAGTTACTTAAAAAGCTTAATCACCAGATTTAATTCCTAATAAATTTAAACTGCTTTCTTTAATCAGACTCACATTAAAATATTTACTATTTCTCATCACTGAGAATTTTTTTCAAAGTATCTTTCATCTTAAAGGTAGAGTTTGTGTAATTTTCAAAACATTTGTCAAAACAAATCAACAATAAAGCCCATGACCTTCTTTCATCTTCACACCAAGCATGTGAAAGATACTCCAGTTAGGAAAAATCATAGACACAACTCATAAGACTCAGTTCTTGGCCCTGAGGAGTTGATCGGTTTAACAGAAAAAGAAAAAAAGAAGACTAAATTCTAAAAGTTGGGTTCTATTTCCACTCCACAATTTCATTCATCCACAAAAAATTACTATCACCTAGTATATAAAAGGCACTGAGATGGGGGTGGGGAAAATGAAGGACTGTACCTTCATCGATTCACTGCCTGGCAAAGGCAACAATAACACCAGGTAGAAAGTGGTAAGTAGAATAAAGGAACTATATACAATTACAAAATGTTACAGCAGTGGAACTCATGGGTGACCAGGCATGAAAGAAGAAATCGTGGTGCTCATGTTGCTATTAACAAGATATTAGGATCGACAGAAATGAAAGGTATATGATGAAACTAGAGGTACCCAATACACAGGTAGGTATTAATCAAAAAGGTACAAGAAGTTCAGACTTTATTTGCAGGCAATATGAAGTCAGCAACATTTTCTACAAGGAAGTTGGATAGTCAGTCAGAACCGAGTTCCAGGAAGAAGAACCTGGTCAGATGAATTAATGGTGGGAGACCAGATGCTCAGAGACCAGTGAGAGGAGTACTGTAAATAGATAAGATGTTCCAAGGTGATGAGGGCCTGAACATATGCAGACACAGTAAGAACAATGAGGAAGGGACAGACACAGAGGCAGTTCCTCTCACTCCTGGCTGCTTTCCGAATTACCTGTGGAAATTTAAAAATTCAGATGCATGGCAAAAGAGAACACGAATTCTGCAGAAGAGGAAACAAGAATGGTAAATACACAAAAGAAAAGATGCTCAGCCTCATTAGTTATCAAGAAAAGGCAAATTAAAATCACTGTGAGATTCTACTTTACATCCTCCAGTATGAAAACAAAACCAAAAACTTGGGCATTAACAAGTGAAGACAGAAATATGGAACAACACAAATTCTCATGTATGGCTGGGAGTATATGGATATAACCACTATGGGGGGAAAAAAGTGGCATTATTTTGGAAAGTTGAAAATGTAAATGTGAAGATGCAGTCCAGTAATTCTGCTCCTAGGTGTATGCCCTAAAAAAGTTGTATAATATGTGCCTCTGGGGAAAAAAAGAAAAACAATCTAAATATTCATCCATGGGACAGTGGATGAATCAATTGGGTTGTAGTGGTAAGTGGGGTACTATATTAAATAAATGAGCCACAGCTGTAGGCACCAGCACAGACGAATCTCAAAATGATAATGGAGAATAAAAAAGGCAAGTTACAGAGTATAGACATAAGGTTCAACAAACAAAATTTGACCATATGTTGGTTAGGAAGACACATATCTGTAAGAAAACTACAATGAAACCTAAGGGGAAAATAATGTTAACATTCAGAATAGAAATTTCCCTTGAAGAGAGGGAGAAAGAAATGGTAGACCAGTAGTACTTAAGAGACTTCAGTTCTACTGGTAATGTTCCATCTTTTTGAACTGCATGGTAGCTTTAAAAAATCATTTTATTATATCCACACTTTATTTTTGTATTTTATATTGTATTTATTCTTCAATATCTATGAAACCTTCATGACTCAAAATACAGATACTTATACCCCAACATATCCAGGGATGGGTTTTAGGAGCAGTATTTTTAAAAGGCTCCACAGGTGACTCTCACACAGGCTAGGAATCACTGTATTAGGACAGCAAATTTGGCAGGAGGTCAACAATTTTAGGCTGTAGTACAGGAGTATCAAATGACACTCAGTTGTGAACTTTTATTTCTAGAGAGAAAAACAGGTACCATTAACCAAACCAGGGAATTCAGAAGGAGAACTGGATTAGGAAAAACTATGATCAAGATAAATTTAAGGTACGAATAGGGCCAGGACCATTTGTTGAAGGTAACCGGTTAAAGCAATTAATTTTTCAGTTAATTTTCATTAAATGGAGAAACTTTATCTGTCTGAAGACCAGGACTGGAGAAAGTAGACTTCTTTAGGAGGTAGTTTCCAGCCCCAAGAACTATTATACGGAATTTATGCAACTTCCCAGGAAAATATGACAAAAGGACTTGTTAAATTGCTTTAAAATTAAAGGGTTTTTAAAATAAATCATAACAGGATTAGAACTTCCCAAATTGCCAGTCTCTCTAATAAGGGATATTCTTGTGCTTATCTGCATTGGAGGGGATAGCTGTTGCTATGGTAATTACTCTCCTGCAACCTTAAGAATAAAAAGGCTGCTGTTTATAAATGACACACCACTTTATTCTTTCCAAGGGCAGCATGAGCTATGCTCCCTGTGCCTGACCAAGCTGGGTTCAAGTTGGAGTCATCACTAGAGACAGAGTGTCCTGTCTCCTGCTCTGCACGCATCTCTCCTCAATGGATTCACACAAGCTGTAGGGTTTGCAAGTTATGGTCAGGGTACCGGAAATTTTTTTATTAAGTTTTCAAGTAGTTAAATGGATTCTGAGGCTCTGGGGAAAGAAATTTCCCTTGCTGGGGACCTCCATGCATCACCATTAACCCTGATTTATCTTACAGGGATACAGGAAGTGTCCAAAAGTAAATCAGTGCTGATCAAATTATTTCTAACCTCTCTTATCCTGCAAGTTCCTAAGAACTAAAAGTGGATGAGTGAGTCATTATCACTGTAATTAGTACATTGTCGGAGCTACCACTGATTGTCAATATTCCACATACATTATTATTTATTATAATAAAACATCAAGATAAACATTATTATCCCTACTTTGTAGATGAAAAAAGTAGGAATCAAAGAGATTAATTTTCCCAGGGTCTCTGCTATCAAGGAGTACAGGTTGAATTAAAAATCTAAATCCAAGAAGTTAAAAAAAATTTTTGATCCATCTTACTGAAAACGTGTGCTGTTCCTCTGCTTCTAGATCTCCTCTTCAAGTAATTCTAATTGCCCCCACTGAATCTCTTGTATTAATACACATTTCTGACCACACACAGTCTAATCTCAAAAGTGAGAAAGCAATGATTCGATTAATCTTTATGATTTCATACTTTACCTTACCCATAAAATAAGATTACTAGAATTTCAAAAAGTGCCTATCTAACTTAAATATTTGAAGGTCCACTTTCTTTCCGTAGAGAATTACTGAGACTAACTGCAGTCATTCAAGGAGATTAATGTGGTTATTCAGGGATAGAATCCATTCTGCATTTTTAAAGATACTTCCTCTGTGTAACTGAGAAAATGAAGAACTAGACCACCTGAATATACTGCAGAGAGAAAAAGCTGTATCTCTCCGATACACAATCTTGACAGCACTCCCACCCTTGATCTCAGTCTCCAAATGCTCTGAAAGATAAATACTGTCACTATCACTTCTGCCTTTTAAAGTCTGATCAAATCTGAAAATACTTATTTGCCCCCCTGGCCTCATGGAGGTATCTGACAGCAAAGATCTTTTCTAACCAAATCTTACAGTCTTTTTTCCTAATCAATCTCTTTCTATGTTTGACACTGCTCTTGTTCTTTTCCTTCAGAATTTTTTTTCCTTAACCTGATTTCCCTGAAATGATACATTTCTGGCCTCTTTCTACCTCTGAGGTCATTCTTTCTCTTCTTTAATCATCACTGCAGATATTTCCCTGCGCTTTACAGAATAAAAGCAAACACAAGAGAGAATGAGCAGAGAGATATTAGAGAAAGAGATATTAGTAAGTATCTGAGACTAAGTAATACAAACAGTAAACTCATTCAGAATGGGCTCTGATGTTAGACTAACCAAATCACAGCTCTGGCGCACCTACTAGCTTTGTGACATTCCGTCATTCAGCCACCAAATACTGAGATCTTCAACGTACAGGCATAGTAATAAGTGCTGAATAGGCAGTGGTAAACAAAGTAGTTCCCTGTGGTAGATTATACTAATGTTTGCCAAATATTTCATTTTTCCTCTCTTGGGTGCCATCCTCATAGAAGGATTATATATACCCATCCTGTTGTACAGTACTTAGGAATGGTCATGTGACTTGCTTTGGTCAATAAAACGGGCAAATATTCAAAACCCACCATGTGGTTCCATGTCCCTTTTCCTTCTGCTTCCTTGACAACTGGCAACACTCCAGATGAAGGCTGTTCTGTCAGCAAATAACACAATAAATGTGTCTCTAAGCTTCCACCTCCTAGGTGTGTTGCAGGGAATTAAAAAAGACAATGTACATAAAGTTCCTAACTTTTATACACGTAAGTATTAAACATCCATCACATAAACAAGCCCTCAGCTAGTCGAGGAAAACATGGTTTGAGTACTTTGAGTACTTCCCATATTTATACGCAAGACACACAAATAAGGAAAAAAACTGCAGTTTTGTATACGTGGTGCTGGGAACACAAGGTAGGAATAGATTATTCTGCCAGGTAAAACTAAGCTCATTAAAGGAAAATTAGAAGTTTTCTCCAAAGAAAGAGACAGTAGCAAGAATGAAGGAGGGAAGAGAAAAAAAGCATGAGAAACTAAGAAAAAGCATGAAAAAAGATCACAGCACTCTAGGAAAATTACAAGTAATTTAATAAAGTTAAAGAATAGGATGCAAATATGGAAAGAAGCAAGACGCCCGGGATGGCATTTAAGGGGAGTCTAAGGGGGAAGGGCACCGTGTGCCAGGCCCAGATTTGGCTTTCAACAGGAAAATAACCACAGCCAGATTTGCATTCCAGAAACATCCCTCAGAAGGCAGTGTTGAGGGTAGAAGAGGCTGGAGCAGAGGCTAGTTAGAAGGCAGCCAAGGCATTCTAGATGAGATGTGATGAGAGCAAAATCAGTGTCAGTGACAGCTAAGCAACGAATTTTAGCTTTGTGTTCTGGTAAATAAAGCAGAAGAGGCCCCATATTTTTGTCTGACAGAAGAAAACTTACAAGTTTATCTGGAGAAACATTTTCCTGAGGTGTTAATCTTTGAAGAATGACACTAGTATATGGATCCTTCTAAAATGAAAATCAAGTAACACAATGAACATTATGTTTAATTACAATTTTTCAAAAGACATATTCTTATAATATACATAATGGTAAGATTATAAATTATACTTATTGGTTGTTGAAAAGATAGGGAAGACTAAATATATGAATATAATGCCTAAATAATCCCACTACCAACAGATAGCTATCTTTAATTTTAGTGTGTATTCTTCTAGCCCTTTTTGCTCATTCATATAGATACAAAATACAAACACGATTCTATTTTTTTCTTAATTTTTTTTTATGTAGAATCCGGCCAACATAATAAGTTGCAATAACAAAAAAGGAAGGCTAGAGTTTTCCAATTGGGATTGGAAGAAAATAAAATCAATTCCTGTGTATACTGCAATGAGTTAAGACTCCTCAATAAACCACACGCCCACTGACACACACACATAAACCTTCAATTATTAGAACAGTCTCGCTTTAATATTTAAAGCTCAGTCCTTTTGTTTTAAAATTTCAACCTTAAACTGAATTCAAAGCTCTTCTATTCCCCTGCCACCAGTGAAAGCTGGATTTGAGTTGACTCTTAAAAGCTGTGAAAGTGAAGTGAGGCATCCTGACACCCCACCTCCTTCCTCTTAAAGGTTAACTCCTCCAAAGGAGGGGAGGGTAAAAGGGGCAAATCTCTCCTAGTTTTACTGGGAGAGACTAGCATATTCTCCCATTATTTTCCTGGTTATTGCTTCTCTGATTAATAATGACACACTGGCTTCCATGCAGCAGGCATCTTGATAATGTCCCTTGCATTGGGCCTCTCTTCCCAAACACTGTACTCCCCCCAAAGACAACCATATCTTCAGGGTACATTGTAATTAACCTTTGTTCTCAGCTTTGGAACTCAGCTGCAAGTTCAGGAAACAAGAATAATCTCACCTAATATTCTATTCCATGACTATGTTTATGAATATTTTTGTTTTGTTACAAAATTCTTTTTCAAATTATAATTTTAGAAAAATGCTTTTTATAGAACTTATTTCATAGAGGAAGGCTGCTTACAAAAGTAGGATCACACACATGGTATTATATCTTACTTTATTTAATTTGTACTTGATCATATGCATTTTCTCAGTTCTTTAAATACTCCTCAGAAAATGCTTTTTATGGCTTTAATCATAAGTAGTACAATATTTTCTTATTATAGACAAGTTGCTTCCCACTTTTGCCCATTATAAACAATGCTGTGATTCACATTCTTGTTTATATATCTTTGATTACTACCTTAGATTTTACCTAAAATGCAAACGAGTGTCAACCTTTTACGGTTATTGATGCAAACTGATGACTTATTTGTCTTTTGAAAAAACTACATCAATTTTTATTTCTACCTACAGTTTAAAAGATCCTTTCATAACAATTTCTTCAATACTAGCTATCTTTCCTTCTGAAACCTTTTGTAAATTATCAGTTTGGTAGCAGAAAAAAATGGTGCCCTCTTGTTTTAAATTGCATTGCTTTGATTACTATGGAGAATTAATATTTTCAAGTGTTTATTAGCTGTCAGAGTTTTGGATAATTAGTAACACTCTCCACACACACACACACACACACACACACACACACACACACCCCACCACCTCTCGGTCTCTGTCTCTCCGTCTCTCTCTTACAAACACACGCTCTCATACTCACTCACACACACACACATACACATACACACACACACAAACAGTAAATTAATAATCACTAAAAATTGAAGCAGGAATCACACTAACCTAAAAATAACCTTCTTAATGTTTAGTCTGATCAAAAAAGAAAACGTAACTTTAGATAACAATTGGGAGTCCCAAGATTCTTCTAACATTGAAATATAAGCAGCAGAGGTGCATCCAAAGAAAAGAGAAAATAGAGAAAGAGCTGAGCCATGCATGTGCGATTTTTTTCTCCTAAATCCTTAAAACCAGATAAGTAAATTCTCCTCATGTAAGACAGAGTGAGAAATGGGGAAATGGGCTAAGGCTGATGGGTTCCTGTGGAAACATGAGGCAAGGAGATAGGATCCATTCCTTACATAAGCCATATGTACAAATTATTTTATTGACTGCCTTTATGTTCTTGGCCCATTTTTCTTAGAGGGGATTAGCATTTTTATTATTGACTCATAACTGCATTTTATTTAATAAGGATTCATCTTGGGACTTCCCTGGTGGTGCAGTGGCCAATGCAGGGGACACAGGTTCGAGCCCTGGTCCGGGAAGATCCCACATGCTGCGGAGCAACTAAACCCGTGTGCCACAACTACTGCAGCCCGCGCACCTAGAGCCTGTGCTCCGCAACAAGAGAAGCCACCGCAATGAGAAGCCCGCGCACCGCAACCAAGAGTAGCCCCCGCTCGCCGCAGCTAGAGAAAGCCCACGCGCAGCAACCAAGACCCAATGCAGCCAAGAATAAATAAATAAATGATTTTTTTAAAAAAATAAGGATGCATCTTTGTCATATATACATCAACTGTTTTTCTCACTTTATTTCTTGGCTTATAATTTTATTGAGCAGAAACTCTTAATTATGCATTTGGTATCTCAATGAAACTTTTTTTTAAGTTTCTGTAAATTTAAATAAGTTTAAATTTACAGAAAATTTGCAAAGATTTCACAGAGTTCCTATATACAGTCTACCCATTTTCCCACTAATGTCCTTTTACTGTTCCAGGATCCAATCCAGGGTACCATATTGCATTTAATCTCAGTTTGATTTTTAATTTTGGTTGTATTTCTTTTTTATTTAATTTACAGAGCCAAGAATGTTAAATTTCTTCTCTCAAATTGACCAATCATTTGACAAGTAATTACTGTGTTCTCCAGTGACTACAAACACCAACTTAATCTTATAAATAACTTCCAAATTTGTATTTCTTAAATTAAATTCCTACAAAAGCAGAGATGCAATATTTAACTTTGGCTCTCAAAGCACAAAATGCGTTTGCTCAAAACTGTGTGTTGAGTGCAGAATGAATGAATATTTTTTCTGCAAAATGTGATAATTTTAGTATAGCCATATACTTTTTGATAACCTAGAACAACGAAGCTATTCCATAACTAGGTATTTACCCATGACAAATGAAAACATATATGCACACAAAGACTTAATTTTTAAAAAGTTTGTAGCTGGTGTATTTGTAATAGCCCATTGCTGGGAACAACCTAAATCCCAATCAGTAGGTTAATGGATAAACAAATTTTGGTATATCCATACAGCAAATAAAAGGAAAGGCATTGACTGAGGAAAAAAGAGACAAAAAGAGTACATACTGTAATCTATTTATATAAAATTCTAAAACTACAAACTAAGCTACAGTGAAAGAAAGGAGATCAGTGATTGCCAAGGGCTGAGGCAGAGGGACAACTGACTGCAGAAGGAGGAAAACTTTTGATGCTAATAGAAATATCTCGATGGTTGTGGTTGCTGTGGTGGTTTCATGAATGAATGCATTTAATACCAAAACATCACCAAATCGTAGACTTCAAGTGAGTGTAATTTATTGTACATAAGAAATACCTCAGTAAAGTTGCTTTCAAAACATTGCAGAAGGTGCACAAAATAATCTGTTCGTTATAGCAATATACGTTACAACTCATTCTTTACCGATTTATTTCATCATTATAAATTTGTTTTCATGTTTTCTCTACATTACACACACATATATGATAGTATGCTTTTTTAAAAATGAACTCTTCTTAATTTTTAAATGACTTCCTTTTTATTGAAGTATAGCTGATTTACAATGTGTTAGTTTCAGGTGTACATCCTGCTTCTTTTTCAGACTCTTTTCCATTATAGATTATTACGAGATACTGAATATGGTTCCCGGTGCTATACAGTAGGTCCTTGTTGCTTATCCATTTTATATACAGTAGTGTGTATCTGTTAATCTTAAACTCTTTAGGTAAATTAGGAGTTTGGGATAGTGTGCTTTACATGAATTTAGTTATAAGGATAAAGGAGCAAAAAGATTTAAAGACTACCAATCCAGGAAACTGGAGGAAAAGAATGATGATATGTCTCTTGAGCTGTTTCTATCAACCAGCAGCTGTCTCAAGCAAGGCTTTGCAAGCAATGTGCTTTAGTCAATTCAGGACTGAATTTTCTGTCAAGTGTGCGGAGTGCCCCAGTCCTTCTGTTCACCTGGCTCTCTACTCTGGGTATTACCCAGAGCTCAAAACTTGGCCTTCTGCACTGTTCTGTCTTTATTCGAAACCTTGCTTAGAGCTCGAATACACTTACGGCTCCCAACATCACTGTGACGCTGAAGACTAATAAATCTGCACTCCAGATTTCTCACTGGTTTTCCTTTGCCTCAACCCCTGTGGCCTGTTGGACACACTAATTTCCAAAGTTCTATTCCAACTCAAATATTCTAATCATATATCTTTTCAAACCAGTTCCTTTTCATACTCTTGCATTACTGCCAAAGAAAAAAAAATACACTGAAGTTATCTTTGATTCATTCACCTCTTTTACTTTTAAAATACTAATTTCTGCCAACTTTCGTCTTCCGGTCTTAATTTACTGTCTGTGGCAGTGATTCCTTGAAACCATGGTGGACCCTCTCCTCCAAAAAACCACACTGGTACACAACATTTTCACACGGTTTTTCATTTTCATGGACCACTCCCCACTCCCAACCCCTAACCAAAAATGTATGGATCTCGATATTGTTCATTTCTAAAATCTGGATTCTGTGATGTGGCTCTTTCTTGAGAGTTCCAGAACCACTTTCCAAGTACTTTCCAGACAGCTGTTATTTTACACTGCACAAATGTCTCAAACTCAGGAGGTTCAAAACTCAATGTGGGGCTTCCCTGGTGGCGCAGTGGTTGAGTGTCCGCCTGCCGATGCAGGGGACACGGGTTCGTGCCCCGGTCCGGGAGGATCCCACATGCCGCGGAGCGGCTGGGCCCGTGAGCCATGGCCGCTGGGCCTGCGCGTCCGGAGCCTGTGCTCCGCAGCGGAAGAGGCCACAACAGTGAGAGGCCCGTGTAGCGCAAAAAAAAACTCAATGTGCCATCTCCCCACCCAAAATTGCACCTTTTTCTTGCTCCTTTTTTTTAAGTGAGTCACAACACCGTCCTCCCAATTATTTAAAATAGTAACTTGAATAGTATTGTTAACTCCTTTCTCACCACACCCCTCACATCTAAATAGTAATGATGGTAGTCTGACAAAATTGGTCAAGGGTGTAAATACAGCTTCATTCGCCAAGGTGGTAAATGGCCCATCATATACACTCGAGTCTTTTCTGTATGAATAAAGCAAGTGACTCATTCCTTTCCAGTCTGGTAGCCATACTCAAGACCTCACCCTGGGATTGCGTCAGGAGCCTCCTCACTCCCCCTGTTCTCAACCTTTTCCAGTTCTAACATCTCCCACCATGTATGAACATGGATTTAGCTTTTCCCTCACCGGCACCCTACAGAAACTGGTGTCCTTATCCTCATTCTTAAGTCTTTCTATCCCTAGGGCAACCTATCCAGGGCTGCCTGGACCTTTTAGGAAGCATCTGATAATTAAATAGAAAATAAAGAGGCTAGAGAATCACTGTTTACACTCTCCCACCCCCCATCCGGTGCTATTATTTACATTTTCCTGGGGAACTTCACAATAATAAGCTTTCTAGTATGACACATATAGTTTCATACAGGAGGCTAAAATAGTCATGCCCCCATGATAGCTACACAGGTCCTGGAACTAAAAACAGCTTTATCTATGTATCTCAGCATTCCCAACAAACATTAATATTCCCAAAGCGGGGACTTCCCTGGTGGTGCAGTGGTTAAGAATCCGCCTGCCAATGCAGGGGACACGGATTCGAGCCCAGTCCGGGAAGATCCCACATGCCTCGGAGCAACTAAGCCCACGAGCCACAACTACTGAGCCCACGTGCCACAACTACTGAAGCCCGCGCACCTACAGACCATGCTCCCCAACAAGAGAAGCCACCACAATGAGAAGCCCTCGCACCACAAAGAAGAGTAGCCCCCACTCGCCACAACTAGAGAAAGCCCGCGTGCAGCGACGAAGACCCAAGGCAGCCATAAATAAATAAATAAATTTCTTTTAATGTTTTAAAAAAATAATTAATTAATTTTAAAAAGTAGTTCCAAAGTGTGCCAAAAGATGAAAAAAATTGAGAGGCATTGCAAGCATAAAAAAACCCTCAAGAGTCTAAAAACAATGAATTTGCATCATGGCATTTTACTGTCTGGGGAATTCAATGTCACCAACCTATAGCTAAAACCTAAATGGTTATGGCCAATTACACTCGGAAGGGATTTGTTAAAGTTGGTTTACGGCAGGGGGAGCAGCAGAAGGCGAGAAATGGAAGCTCTGAGCAGTCAGTGCAGCTCAGGTATGGCGGGGCTTGGAGTGTCCTCACCAAAGGAAGGAGCCCAGTGGAGAAACTAAATCCAGTCAGGAACTAACTGGAGGACCTGGGAATCTAGAAAAGGAATCCTCAGAGCAGAAGCTGAAAGCCAGGAGCAGAACCCAAAAATGAGTCAGAGGAAATGTAAAAGGTCAGACCTTGGGGAAGGAAGCAAGAGATGCCAAATCAGCAGAAGGCTGTGGGCTGAGATCAGGGATGAGTCAAGTCAGCTGTTCTTGAGGTCAAAAGAGTGGCTCTCCCTTGAGCCACCAAGAGGGTTAATCATTCTTTACTGAAATGAAATGAACTAAACTTAATTCTTTGTCAAAACCTAAATAATTCAGTACGTTATTTTAGTCTGTGTAATGACGCTACGTTTTTGGGTTTTACTTTATGTTTCTCCCCTACTTTCCTCATTTCTCTTCTGAATGCTTTTCTATTTTATGTAATTTTTATTTAATGTTAATGCAAAAGCAACTTTCAAGTTGTTCCACATAAACAAAAGAAAATATTTTTTTAACTTGATTGAAATTAAGTATATGTAATGATCTCATATTATAAAGGGAAAATCCAAAACATTTTTTATCATTAATATTATGATTATTTGTATTACTAGCAGCTACCATTTACTAAATTTTTTGTAACCTCATGTCATGTACTGTGCTAGGTGACATTAATTCCTCACAATATCTACAGGAGGAATTATTAGTCCCAAAACAGACAAGGAAACCAAAGCTAAAAGAGGTCAAAAACTTTTCCCTGGATCCTAGAACTAATAGATGGCAGGAATGAGATTTAAATTTGTGACGTGTCTGATTCCAAACCCTGTGTTCTTCATTACCGCACTAAGCTAAATTTTGTTTAAAAGATTCTTGTTTAAATATGACCCACATAAAACAGGCCATTTGTTTAATGAACAGCTGTCAAAGCACTGCGATATTAAGTACTTTTCCAGGCACCCCTGGGGCAAAAGAAGAAGAAAAATCCGATACAGCCCAAGCCTTCTAGAACTCTGAAGTTAAGTTTGAAGACAGAATCCATGAAATAAGGTGAAAATTAGACCAATGTGACATGTAAGCCTTGGGTTTGAGTCCTAGAGATGCCCCTGCCCAGCAATGTGACCCTGAGCAAGTTATTCCTTCTGTGTGAAACTGAGATCATAAGGGTGTGAGCTTCACAGGAGCCTCTGAGGATAAGATGGGAAAATACGGACCAGTGGTTCTCAACCTCAGCTGGTTTCTCCCCACCAAAGGATATTTGGCAATGTCTGGAGGCATTTTTAGTTGTCACAACTGGAAAGAAAGGTAGGAGTGCTATTGCAAGAGGCCAGGGATGCTGCTAAACACCTTACAATGTACAGGACAGGCCACTCCTCCCCAACAACAAGGAATCAGCTGGCCCTAAATGTCAATAGTGGGGAGGTTAAGAAACCCTAATGCAGAAAAAGCACATAGCAGAGTGCTAATGGTATGTAGTACCTTCATACTAGCTCTTATTGCATTTACATAAAAAGATGGCACTGTATGTACTTGAGCAGCAAAATAATATTAATAATTTTAAAATAATGGTGAAAAAGGAATAATAATTTTAAAACATAACTTTTAAAGACAAAGACTTCACACAGCAATGTAGCAGGTAAGAGCATAGGCTTTGGAATCAGATGGACCTACCCTTGAATACCAGGTCTGTGTGATGCTGAACAAATTACTCAGACTTTGAACCTCTTGGTTTCTTCATCTTTCTAATGAAAATAAATATATCTACTTCTCTTTGTTTTGGTGATGATTAAATGAGATAATTTATGTACCTGGAACATAATAAAACTCTCAATAAGTATTTTTAATATACTGAGTCTTATGCAGGGCCTAGAAAAAGTACTTCGGATTAGTGAAAGGAAAAATAAATCATTTATTTCTATATAAACTTAAGCAACGTACTTAGTCTAGTAAAGACTTATGGTTTGTATCTTCAAAATGTGTATAAAATACCTCTATTGCAAAGTTACACTAAGAATTAAATGAATCAGCATTTTAAAGCACTGAGTAAGGTGCCTGGCATATGGGGGGGGGGGCAGTATTCGATAGATATTAGTTACCTTCTCCCCAAAGGGTTAAAAAAAAGTTTTTATAAAGGTACCAAGGTTGAAACAAATAATAAAAATTGCCTTTGCTAGAGCAGAAAGTCTGGCCTGAGAAGGACAGGGAATACTCCATAATTTACAAACAGTCAACCTTGGGGAAGCCCTCTGCATTTAAAAGGGAAGTTACACATACACCGCATCTCCTTCACACCACTCTTCAGCTTTCAACAAGCATCCTTCTTCTGGCCTAGGAATGCCACTGTGACTTACCTAGGCCCGAAGAGAGCACAGCCCTTGGCTGCAGTTAATGGAAGAACAGAAATTGAATTCTTCAACTACAAATGTAACTGCATTTTATGAGAACCAAGAAGATCCACAGCAATAACTATTCATAAATGAGCTAAGCACAACGCACAATTTATTAGAAGACATCTGCCATTCTACCTCTAAAAAATAATCATTAATGAGGCTTTATGATCATCTCTGAAAATACCTGTTTGTCAGGCAGTAATACCAGAGATGAAATTACCTATTCAGTTACTGACTGCCAAGGCAGACTATATCTAAGAGTATAATAAATGCTATTTCAGAAAACACAGTTTAAATTTCAATGAAAATAAGAAAATAATCATAAACCATCCAATTCTAAGCTATTAACGTTAAGGCCTTTTTAAATATCCTGTACCATTGTGCTTAAGATAATTTCCCAATCAAATGAAGACAATGTTTAGATCTCATTTACTCTAGTATTTCAAGTATGAAAGATGTGTCCATATACAAATGAAATAAAAAATATAACACATATAACTTTGCCAGTCTAAATGGCTTAATAAGTGCATTTTCCATTTGAAATTACACATTAGCTGCCATTTGGCAAAGCTGATGATCTTATGGTAAGTCTATATGATTCTCTGACGCAGTTTCTGAATTCATTTTGCCTTTTTATACACCCAATATCTACCCACCTACCACGTGACATGTTCAAAAACAATTTTACTTTCTGTTACAACCTATACATATTCTAAATGCCTCACCTGTCTGTCAAAAATGAACTACTTCCTACTTTCCTTTCTGGGAAATAGAGAATAACAACAACACTGCACTGGACGCATTCACATGATTCTATGTCATTCTGAACATAAATCAGCCACATGGAAAAGGTTCTAGGTCCAGTAGTTAAGATTCCCCACTTCCAGGGCTTCCCTGGTGGCGCAGTGGTTGAGAGTCCACCTGCCGATGTAGGGGACACGGGTTCGTGCCCCAGTCCGGGAGGATCCCATATGCCGCGGAGCGGCTGGGCCCGTGAGCCATGGCCGCTGAGCCTGCGCGTCCAGAGCCTGCGCTCCGCAACGGGAGAGGCCACAACAGTGAGAGGCCCACGTAGTGCAAAAAAAAAAAAAAAAGATTCCCCGCTTCTACTGTAGAGGGGACAGGTTCAATCGCTGGTCGGGGAACTAAGATCCCATATGCCATGCATCATGGCCAAAAAATAAAATTAAAAGAAAGAAAACAAAAGAAAAGTTTCTAGCCTTTATCAACTGTAAGATTCATGTAGAAACCAGGAATACAACCTTTTGTATTGCCTGCATCCATTTCCAATGCGATCTAATGCTATTAACTTTCCAAAATCATGACATTTGTCAGGTCTTACCATACTAGGACTCCAAAAATCTTATAAGTCCCGCTCTGCCCTTAAGATAAATAACATACTCCATAGACTCACATTCAAGGCACACTCAAGTTTACAACGTGACCTTATTTCACCTTTCAAATACATCCTCCCTTCCTTTCCTATATGGACAATTGTCTAGAGTTAAACTTCCCTCACTCTGCATTATATTGTCTGCTTTCAAATGCTTGTGCTCTTCACCTACTTGGTAGACCCTCCCTTTACTCTCTATTGACTCAAAGCCCCACTTACACCTCCCCTACTTATTGCCCCAAGGCCACTCAGTCTGTGGGATTAGGGAGGATAATACAGTCTGGAGGTTGCAGTTCTGTCCTCAAAGACACTACAGGCAAAGTAACAAAACCTATGGTATCTGGAAGGCATCCAGCACTTAGGGAAGTCAATGAAAAGGATCCCTGTGAAGGTTGCAGAGTTTAAACCACAGAGTTCCCCAGACCTTCCAAGTCTCTGAAGCAGTAACTACCCATTCCCTGCCAGATACCTTCTACTGACAACAACCCAAAAGCCGCTCCAGCTGCCCTGCTCCAACCACCTGCTTAAGCAGCCTCCTACTCTTTCACAGGACACCATGGCACATAAGAAAGTTCTTCAGGCTCCCTAGTAATCAAAGAAAACAAACTGAAAACAGCAAGGAGATCATTTCTTTCTCCTCACATTAACAGAAGACTGACAAAAGTCAGAATTATTGGGATCTGGGGAAATGATCATGTTGATGGACAGTTGTGAAAATGTAAATTGGTGTAACCTATTCTGAAAGGCAACTTGGTGGCAAAAAGCCTTTAAAATGTGTATAGCCTTTATAGCCTTTAACTCAGCATTTGTATTAGGATGTTTGTCAAAGCATTGTTTAATTGCACAAATTACAATGAAAGCAATTTAGTGATCAACATTAAAGAAAGGATTAAATAAAGCACCATGCATTTATTCAACAAAATACTATGCAGCCATTCATAAAGATGTAGGAAATCTATATTTTTCATTCAATTTTGGGTGAATAGATCCAGTTATACTATAGCATATACACTATGATTGTGAATCTATACAGAGCGACAGCTGGAAAAATGTTTTCCACTGCTTTTAGGCATGGTTCCCTGATGCACCTGTAAAAGGATGCCTGAACCATAAATGTGGTACTTCTTTTGTATTGATCACCTCCAAGTTCAGGTGCGTCTTCTGGCACATGTGCTGCTTTTAGAGGTCAAGGACCCCCAGGATCTTTACCATTTCATCTTGAGAAAATTCAAGTTCTTCTTCCTTACAATTAAGGCACACAGTAGGAGAGTGTCTGTCTATCTATACTAAAATGTCATTTATAACAACACGTAAGATGTGAAAACTGAATTTTAAAAGATAAGACATTTCTACAGGATTCGCCTATCTGGTTCAACATCCAAATATCATGCACATTTTCCACATTATCATAGCCCTCAAATCAGATACATCTCACAATCGGTAGTATCTTACAATTGTTCTCAGAGAGGCAGCAGTAATGAGCTAGTTGTCATGACCTGCACATTTATGAAAACCTGCAGAATGAGTGTTAGTTTGGTTGCAAGAAAACCCAAGAGACAATAATGGAACACTTTTAACATCTAGAAACCATATGCTTGTGAGGAAGCAAAAGGAAGAGTGGAGAATCAAGCATTTTTAACAACATTCTTGTAGAAGGAATCACAAAGCAAGCTCACTCTACATGATTGCTAAGCATCTTTTCAGGACCAGCGCTATTCCTGGCACAGCAAGTGATAGTGCACGAATGGGCACAGAAATGCATGACTAGGAACTCAAAAGGGATTCAGAAGAGATGAATTCTGAATATGAATACGTTTTTAGAATAACTTATCCAATTTATTTTAGTGCATGTTCTTTTTTATGCACCCACAGGAGAAATATATGATACATTTTATATTTAATTAAGTTTAAACATATTCTTTGAATCAGAATAAAATTAACATTCTAAGCGATAACAAAACATTTCTATAGTTTAATTGAAAGTATGTTTTTCTTAGTGATACATAAAATAATGGTGTATCTTACAACAGAAAGCATATTAGATTAATTGAAATATAGGAATAGAAGTTCTAGAAAGAGGGAACCGAGAAAACCAAATGAAAGAATTTACATTATTTCACGGAACCTAAGATTCTTTGATGCTGGCCCTTTTCTTATCATACAAGAAAGTGTCAACAGAATGTTTTTTTACACAGCCATGTCATGACTGCCACCTGGCTGATGGCTATTATAAGACACCATCAATTTAATATGCATCCTGATTTGAGATGTTAACTTGCAGGGGGAAGTTGACTTTACAACTGGTCAAATCAGTAATGCAAGAAAAATATCGGAACTGAAAGGCATATGTCCAAAAGGAAAAGATCCATTCCTTCCCCCACACAATCAATTAAAAATGACATACACCCAGGCACATCATCTTGAAATTTCAAAATTCCAAAGATAATAAGATGATGCTAAAAGCTTCAAATTGGGGGAAAAAATGTTCACATTTAAAGGATCAAGATTCAGAATAGCATCAGACTTCTCTATAGCTAAAAATGGCAGCAAGAAGACAATGAAATACTCCATCAAAATGCTGAAGGAAAATGACCTCCAACAAGAATCCTACAACCAGAAAAACTATCCACCAGGTGTAAAACAGAATAAAAATATTCTCAGATATAAAACGTCTCAAAAACTTCACCTCAACATATCCTTTCTTAGGAAGATACTGGAGGATGTGCTTCATTCATCGAAACAAGAGACTAAATTAAGGAAAAGCAAAAGATATGGAAATCAGGAAACAAGGGATCCAACATAAGAAAGAGGTAAAGAAATCTGCAGAATGATTGCACTGCAGATACTATTAGCTCTCCACCAAAATCCATTCCCTCTTCTCTGGACACACAGTTAGACATTATCTCAGCCACCCTTGAAATCAGACTTGGCCACAAGACTGAGTTCTAGACAATGATATCCAAGTGAGAGGAGTGTGAGCCACTCCCAGGACTATGTCCATGCCTGACTGAACGGAGTTGACCATGACAACTGTGGAATTCATGTACTGAAAATAGTAGTACCTCTAACCAGGGTCCCTGAGTGACCGCAGGAAACAGAGCAGCACCCTACCCTATTCACCTAGAAGAGCTCAGTAGTTTTACATGAGTGAGAAGTGTACTTCTGTTGTGTTTGAACCATTATCCATTTGTGGACTACTTGTTCCCTTAGCCTAAGATTACCGTAACTAATTTAGATGTAAAAGGAAGATTCCAAAATGACAACAATGAGCAAATGTATGAACAGCTTGAGGATGCATGTGGCCAAGAAAAAGACGAATGTATAGGTTGTCTGATTAAACTAAATATATTAAGAAGAGATTTACAATTTAGATGGCAATTTTGATGGTAAAATAGTGAGAGAGACTTCGAAAACTGAGCAAAATAAAATAATTAAAACAGTCATAAAATATGGGGAAAATATTGGGTTGGCCGAAAGTTTCGTTTGGGTTTTTCTGCAAGATGTTACAGAAAAACCCGAACGAACCTTTCGGCTAACCCAATAAAAACATTTATAAGAAAGGAAATGTAATCATATCATAATATGCCAAAGGATTCAGCTGTGAGTGATAGTTACAGTCAGGGCAATTTAAAAATTAAATTGAGGAAGCAAAGTAGGTGAACGTATGTGTGTCATCTTCCATAGCAGGAAATAACTACATAGAGAAGAAAACTAAAAAAAATCAAGAAATAGCATCATAAACATCTTGTTTTCACAAAACGGAGGCAAACATGAAAAAACAGTAAAACTATTTGAAGGTAATCCCTCTAGGAGGTAAGAATCAGAGATGCAAAAGGGTACAACAGGGCAATGGGAACCACTGCTTTCGATGACATATCAAACTGTAAACCTGCAATTTGATAAATGTGCCAACATGTATTACATTCTTGATTGAACAAAAATACCAAATTTGTTTGCTTTAGGCTGAATTATAACTTCTCCAAAAGGTAACACTAGTTTTGTCATGTTAATTGGAAGCTCTAATTGGCAGCTTTATATGCTGCTGATTACTTTTAAAAGATGTAATTATGGAAATAATTTGATAGATAAAATATTTCAAAACAAGGGAGTCAGAGTGGGGGGAAATAAAAACGGCTGTGAAACTAACCAGGCCTAATCCTTTCATCTTCTAGATAAGAAAACTGCAACGCTTCTGGGAATCTGCTACCGTCTTCCACAAAAGTAAAGCTTGTAAAGTGCAGTGGAAGAAGAGCCTTCATTTGAAAAATGGAGCTAGACCTCGAGGGTTTGGCAGCCACATCTCCTCAATTTCCACCATAATCTCCTCTGCTATTACCACACTGGTTTGGGCTGGGGGCACTCTTCCCACCTATAGCTATTGCCGGATTGGATATTCCCCTTAATTTTCATAAAACAGATAAGACAATTAAACAAGACTTTCTACAGATGTGGAAGATAGATAGATGATAGATAGATAGATAGATAGATAGATGATAGATAGATAAAAAATAATCTGGATAATCTTTACAAAGTAGGACATGCTTTCCTTAACCTGCAAACTTTGTTCCATTTTAGCTACTGTCTGTTTAGTATATACCACCAATGAGCCCAAAATGAAACACTCACCTTCCACAAATCACCCAAATGAATAAGACACAGAAAAAAGCAAAGCTTCCTTCCTCATACCCACTTCCAGACCAGCTTTCACAGGCCAGTTTCACGACTGAACACACATCCCAAAAGACTGACGTGAAAGAGGCCCAGCATTCTTCCCACAGAAATATGACTTTCTCCTGTGACCTCAATTGGTCAACTTTAGCAACTTAAGTCTAGAATGGCGGAAGAGGAGAAGGATATGGCCTGAAGGTGTTTCTTCACAAAGAGCAATTGAAAATCTTTCCCAGTTACAAAGATAAATCAGTAGCAAACCTGAGACAGGAACCTTACTCCCTGGCTCAAAGTCAAGGGTTCTTATCACCGTACAATTCAATTCATCTTTACTGCGGATCAGCACATAAAAAGCATGGCAGTTAAGTCGGAAATAAGGAAAAAACTGCCTTTCTCAAATTTTCTTTCAAGGAAAAAATCTTGTGGCCAAGGAGATGACAAAAACCTTTACTGAAGATATCACAAAAACCTTTTTTGAAGATTTTTATGAGTCAGGCAGAGCCTCATTGTTTTCAAGAGAGAGCCATTGAAAGTTGCATTCTAGGTTGTAACCAACATTCACATTTTAATCACAGTTTTCCCATTTCTTCAACCATTTAAGAGACCCAAAGACCTTTTATATCTGGACAAAACTTATTACTGTATTGCATTATTCAATAAACCCATCTCTTTGAAATTCTTTCTATATATTCTCTTCCCCTCACAATGATGTTTACCTTTGATATTTCAATGCAAGAATGTAAGAGTGTGTTGCTATATTGCTCTTCATTGAAAAAAACAGACACTAAAGACGGCACTCAAAATTCCTGGTTATGATACTCACTTTCGGAAATGCTCACCCATTATCTTATTTACACAGTACTGATACTATTAATAGAATTTATATAACACCTTCTTTCAGAGGAAAAAAAATGCACTTCACATCCATTATCTCATTTATCTTTGTACGCTCCCTCTGAAGTGTAGTGAGAACAGTTGCCTCACCCTGTTTTAATGGAAAAAAACTTAACCAGAAAAGATCTATTATCCTTGATGTGGATAAACAGCTTCTAAGTAGAGTGCCTACATCAATTAGAGAATAAACCCTCAATTACAGAATATTTCTGTCAATACCCTGAATGAGAGTAGCAAAGTAGAAATACTGGAATTCAGCCAATTCTATTCTTTTTAAGATAAATATCTGTTCTTGGATATTATTCACATATGTCATTAAAATTTTTAGAACAACACAATAGCCCAAAATAACTAAATGCAAATTTACACAAAAAATAAAGCACAGTATTTCACGAATGAATAGTATATAATATTGTCATTGTCTGATTTGTCAGAATTTCACACTTACAGATGTCATTGCAGAAGGAGATTATGACCTTTTCCACCCACAATTAGCTTAATACTAATTTCTATTAATATATACTTTGAGTTTTATACGTCAGCCAGCTATCTTGACACAAAGTGACAACTTATACAAAACTTTAAAGGACTATAACGCCTAGGACTTTAAGACAAGTAATAATAACTATTTTAAAACTGTCATATTTTAAGAAATCTCCAGATTATACATTACTGATACAACACAACAAATGTTTTTAAAGCTGAAAAATGTTCTTCAGATGCAATGACAATGATGGTTGCTTACCCAATATCCAATCTCCCCTTCTTTCTTAATAATAATGGAATCCTGGCATTCGGGGAAGTACTGATTTCCCCAGATTAAAAAAAAATTTTTTTTAAAAGCTTCTATTTCTCAGACCTCCCTGCCATTAAGGATGGGCACTGGCATAGCTCTGGTCAATAAGATATTAGTAGAAGTCTACCAGATGCATCTTCCTGGGAGCTATCATTTTCCTTATTAAAAGGACTATCAGCTGATGTGTGCCTCGCCTTTTGTCCAGCCGCTTCTTCCTGCCTGTAGTACAGAAGCCATGCTTGGAGGCTCACTAACTGTCTTTCCACCAAGAGAGGGAAAGCCATACACTAACGGTGGTAGGGCCAAAAGCAAGAAGGAGCCTGAATTCTTGATTACCTCAAGGATGGTGCAGTTGCTCCAGCCTTGTACTCTCTCCCTCCAGATATCTCATGGCATGTAAAACAATAATAAACTCCTTACTTGTGACTGCCAAGGGGAAAAGATGAAGGGGAGGGATGAATTGGGAGGCTGGGACTGGCATATGTACACTAGTATATGTAAAATAGATAATCAACAAGGACCTACTGTATAGCACAGGGAACTCTACTCAATACTCTGTAATAACCTGTATGGGAAAAGAATCAGAAAAAGAATAGATATATGAATATGTATAACTAAATCACTTTGCTGTGCACCTGAAACTAACACAACATTGTGAATCAACTCTATGCCAATATAAAATTTAAAATTTTTGAAAATAAATAAACTCCTTCCTTTTTACTATTACATGTCAGATTTTACTCTCAAATGGATACAATCCTGATAAAATAACAAATATATCCCAATTGAATTCTTCTTTCTTCTCATCAAATGGCTTAATGCAAAAATTAATCCCCTACACTTAAGCAAGGAAAATCCAAATGAAAAGTGGGCAGATACTCTGTCACACAATAAATTATTTTCCATCTTTTATATTCACTTACTGTGAATGGCCATCCTTCTTTAACCTTTAAAGTCCGGCTTTAAAGTATTTCTCATTCATGTGAAAGTGTGAAGTCAGAAGGAAACAAACCTAGACTAAGCAAAGAGGGTAACCAACTCTGCTATACATTTTTGCCTATAAACCAAATGAGGAAAACATTTTTTTCAAGACTCATTGGTATTCTCCAGCTGTATCTCCATCTTACTGAAGATTATAGATAAGTAGGAGGTGTGACTCACAGAAATAGTTTTCCTCACATAAATTTCACCCATTGAATAAAATCTGAAATATTCTCTGAGCAATACAAAATAGACACTTTTGGAGTCTTATGCTATTCTTCATGCTATGAACAATAAAATAAAAATTTTACAAATTTTCACACCCAAGATTCCTCATAATGATAATATTTATACCAACTAGCCTAAATTTCACAGTCCAAGATCGGTAATTACAAAGATCTGTAAACACTAATTTTACCCTTCAAAAATGTAAAATGCAAAGTCATAACCATCACTTTACGTATTCAGTTGGGAATGTATTTGGCTGGGAGGAACAGAGAACCTAATAAATAGTGGAAGAAATAGTCAGGAGTTGTAATTTTTTTTCTCTTGGAATAATAGACTGGAGGTAGGCAGTGCAGAGCTGATATATCCACTTTAAGATGTCATCAAAAATCCGAGTTTTATCATCCTAAGTTTGTGGTTTTATTCCTCATGCTTGCAAGACAGCTGCTCACCTCAAAGCAAAAACGTGATAAGTATTTTACGTATTCAGTTGGGAATGTATTTGGCTGGGAGTAACAGAGAACCTAATAAATAGTGGAAGAAATAGTCAGGAGTTGTAATTTTTTTCTCTTGGAATAATAGACTGGAGGTAGGCAGTGCAGAGCTGATATATCCACTTTAAGATGTCATCAAAAATCCGAGTTTTATCATCCTAAGTTTGTGGTTTTATTCCTCATGCTTGCAAGACAGCTGCTCACCTCAAAGCAAAAACGTGATAAGGGTCAAGGGCAAAGGCCTTCTCCTTGAGAAACTTTGCCTTTTCAAAAATGTACGTGGTCCCCAGAAATCTCCATCTAATCTTTGTAATGTGGGCCATTCCGAGCTTCGAGGGAGACTGGGAAGTTGAATAATTTCCTTTCCAGCTTGTATAGCAGAGCAAGATGAAAGAGAAAGAGGTTGAATGGATGCTAAAGGAGCGATCCACAATATCGCTACCCCTCCAGACCAATTAAATCTAGAGCCATCCTCATTAGCATCCTCACTATTGTAATTATCACCATCTGCATTAAAGTGTTCGTTCCCCAAATTGTGTTGTGTTGTATCCATACAGTTGGGTAGTCCTCATCCAACCATGACCTCTCTAATTATTGTAAATTTCGGACCAAATCAAGGTATTATAGTATAATAACTTCAAACTAAAAATTTGATTCCCTGGAGTGCTTTCTTATGAATAATACAGTGGTCCCTCAGTTTGCGGGGATGGAAGAGGGTGGGGAAATTGGCTTCAGGACCCCCACAGATACCAAAATATGTGAATGATCATGTCCTTTATATATAATGGCATAGTTCAGTGGCACTTCAGTATCCACAGACTCCACATCCACGTAGTAGGTCAGCCCTCATTCAACAGTGGGTGTGGGAAACTACGGATATTGACTATGCTTAATTACACAGGCTTATCCAAAAATTCCACTAATTTTGTGTCAAATAATACCTTTTAATCTAAAGTTTCACCAAATCATAATGCTAGAAAGAATCTTAGAAATTATCGTAATTCAAAGTCTTAATTATACCCTAAGCCTTACCCAGGGGATGTCATTTACCCACTTAGTTGCAAAGCAGAACAGAAACTCAGGGCTTCTTATTCCAAGTCCTCACTTATGCAGTTATTAAAGAGCAACCCTAAAAACAAACCCCCTTTCACTCTTTTAAAAGATGTAAAATCACTAGGAAGAAAAACCTGTCATTCTATTATTTGTTTCCCTACAACCGCCTCATTTTTCTGCATTGAGTTTTTCACCATAGTATACATCATGGCACTTCAAGTCATTCCAGGGTCTTAGTTACAGAGAAGTACAGAGTAGCTTCCTTTAAGGATATATAGGTAGCTTCCTAAAAGTAATTTCAACTACTCTAATAAATACTTCCTGATCTCTGAATTTAGAGACATGTATCATTCTGTGTTCTTAAATTATTATGATCCATAATATAGAAAAACCATGGATGTCATTTTCTTCTTACTCTCAAAAAGTCCCCAGTCAATACATCAAATGCCACTCTATGCTTTCTTCTTTCAACCTATAACATTTGATATGGGTGAAATTGGGTTAAAATGACCACCAGAGCAGCGTTACTAGAGGAAGGGAGAATAGCCTCCAAGGGCAATGTTTCTCTCTATAGTGAGAGAGTGAAAGGAGACAGGAGCAGAGGAAGAATCTTTCCAAGGAATCTAGAGATCTGTGTATATGTGTGTATGGAGGAGGAGGGAGCAAGTATTGTAGGCTGAGCTGCCTGTTTTTTATTTCCCACAGTCTGTTTTAACATCTGCTGGTCTTGCTATATCCTTCTCACCTACTGGCTCTCTAGAACCTGCAGGAAAACAAATTCCTCAGCACACCAGTGCATGGTGCCACAACCCACAAGCCTTTAAAGGTGAGTCTGTCTATAAAATGAGACATTTAAGTCACTTTCCCAGCAAAGACCATCCACAGATACCATCACATGGTACAAACAATACAAAAACAGAATCTAGGACTCTTCCTCAGGAGTTCATAAATCTCCAAGATTATATGCAAACTTTTGAGTTTATGTTAATTTTGCAGGATAATTGGTCCATATGTTCATGAGATTTTCAAACATACTTATTTTTTAAAGAGTACCATCATGCCATCCCAACTTATTAAAGTATTCTTTTCTCTTTAGAAAAGGATACTGAAAACCCATGCCTCAATATAAAATGTTAAGTCTTCTCAAAAGAAAGTGATTCTGATTTCTTAAAGTAAACATAAAATTAAGAAATGCTAAGAACTTATAATAAACAAGCCCTGCCATTATTGAATTAAAGGAAATTAAGCTCCCTATGGCCTTTCAAGGTATCAATGTTCTTAACTATAAAACAATAGGATTGAAATAGGCGATCTCTAAGTTCGCTTTCAGTTTAGAAAGGCTGTAATTCTATGAGTCAGCACTGTGGTATAAACCAGGATAGCCAAAAACAGAATCCTGTTATCTTTTCCTTAATCTACACAAAATATCAGTATGTTGCTTGTGCAAATAATGTCATTTATTTTCTCTACTGTTTAAAGTCCATCTGATATAGAACTTCTTTTAGCAATTCCCAGAGATGGCAACAGATAAAAAATATTAATATTTTTCAAATGCTTTAAGGCAACTTAGAGAAAAATATTCAATACAGAAAATACAGTATACATAGATTTTTTTGTCTTATATTCCACTGGCAAGATGTGACTTAACATTAAATTATTCAATTATAGTAATATTTATTAAAGTAAATAAGATATGTACTGATTTTTTAAACTGAGGTTATACTGTGTCTCTAAAACAAATGCAAATTACAGGAGAACACAAGTCAAACTATTGTTTTCTACTATATTAACAGATAACGTGGCTGAGGAGTTAAGAGTTTTTTTAAAAAGCATATACTTCCAGTGCAGACAAGATGGCATATACTTTCCTCCTCCCCACTTAATATAACTCTAAACCTTGAAAATAAGGAAAGAGACAACCAAAGGAGGACTCAGAACAGTGAAAAGGAGGTGGACTGGTTACCGGCCTTGGACTAGAGGAACAACAGAGCAGAAGGTACCTTATGACCCCCTACCCAATAGCAGGTTATGCAGGTCCAGGGTCTCCCAACCCCCCGAATCTAGCAGCAGGTGATACAGGTGAGCTTACATTCCTCCCTTGTGTCTAACTGCGATCCAGCCAACAACACCAGATGGCCTCTCAGCACTGGCAGGGGGATTCCTGCCATAACAAGCTCCAGGCCCAGGAGTGCTCCTTATTCCTGCAGGCTGAAAAATCCCTTCCCTCACCTACAGGCATCAGGGGGACTGGCCTTGGCAGGTCCCTTCTGCCCCCTTCAGGGGCATCAGCAGGGTTCAGTGGGAGCTCCAGAAGCACCAGTCAAGCCAGGCAGACTGAAGCAGCACCATAAAGCTTCTGCAAAGTAAATTGTCATTGGAACCACAGCCCACAAAAGTAATCCTGGACATGTGTACTAAACCTACACAGGGTGACTGTCTGCTAACGTATAAGATTTCAATAGGACCCAGACCCTTTTAACATGGTACCCAAAATACCCAAGACATGATCACAACTGGAATGAGAAAAGACAATCAACTAAAACCAACACTGAAGTGAATCAGATGTTAGAATTTGGAATTATTTAGTAAGAATTTTAGGGCAGCCATTATAAAAGTGCTTCAACAAACAAACTCAAATTCTCTGAAAAAAAAAAAGAATGGAAAATTTCAACGAAGATGCATACGTTCTAATAAGTTCTAACTGCCAAATGGCAATTATAGAACTAAAAAGTACGATAACCAAAATAAAACACTCACTGGATGGGTTCAATACTGGAGATGACAGAGGATAGAATCAGTGAACTTCAGAATAGATCAATAGAGTTTATCCAATCTGAACAACAGAGAGAAACTAGACAAAAAAAAAAAAAAAAAAGAAGGAGGAGCAGAAGGAAAAGGAGAAGAAGAACAAGAAGAACAGAGCCTCAGGGTCCTGTGGGACAGTAACAAAAGATCCAGTATTCATATCATCACTTCCCAGAATGACATGAGAAAGACAGTAGAGCTGAAGAGTATTTGAAGAAATAATGAAATAATGCTAGGAAAAAATTGGTGCAAGACACAAACCTATAGATTTAAGAAGCTGATCAAATCTCAAACAGAATAAACCCAAAGAAATCTATACCAATACACAACATCACTAAGCTTCTAAAAAACTAAAGACAATGAAAGTATCTTAAACTAGCCCGAGGGAAATGGCACATTGCCTTTAGCAGAGCATCAATTCAAATGACAACAATTTTCTCGTCAGAAACCATGGGGGCCTAAAGGAGGTGGCACATTTTTCAAGTGCTGAGAGAAAAGAACTGTCAACCACAAATTCTTTCCCAATATGAGTTGTTTAAATAATATTCAATGAGTGAAACGAAAAACATAACACTGTCTTACACTCAGAACAACAGCATTTAAATAGAACCAAGAGAAGAGACCCAAATACATATAGTAATAGCCAGAGCAACCACTGAGAAAACTGTACAAAGAGATACACTCAAAAACACTATAAATAAATCAAAATGGAATCATATAAAATGTTCAAATAACTCACAGGAAGAGAAGAAAAGAGAAATAAAGGAACAAGAAACAGAGGAAACAAAGAGAAAACATAATAAAATGGCAGACTTAAACGCTAACATAATGCAGAGAAATTGGATCGCTCATACATTGCTGGTCGGAATGTAAAGATACAGCCCCCCTGGAAAATGGTTTGGCAGTTTCTTATAAAACTAAACATGCAATTATCATAGGACCCAACAATCACACCCATGGGCATTTATCCCAGAGAAGTGAAAACTTATATCCACACAAACACCTGTACACACGTGTGCATACCAGCTTTAATCATAATAGCCAAAAACTGGAAACAACCCAAATGTCCTTCAATGCCTAAACAAGCTGGGGTACACCCATACAATGGGACAGTACTCAGCAATAAAAATGAACAAACCATTGACACATATGACATCTTGGATGATTCTCTGGGGAATTATGGTGAGTGGAGGACAAAAACAACCTCAAAGATTATATAACCTATGATTCCATTTATATAACACTTTGGAAATGAAAAATTTATAGTGATAAAGAGCAGATTAGTGGTTGTCAGAGGTTAGGAATGGGACAGGGAGTGTGAGGGACGTGGGTGTAGTTATAAAAAGGGCAGCACCAGGGCTCCTTGTGGTGATGGAGCTATTCTGTTATCTTGACTGTGGTGGTGAATACAGGAACCTACATATGTGATAAAATTGCATAGAACTAAACACTTACACAAATAAGTGTAAAACTGGTAAATCCGAATAAGAGCTGCAGATGATATCGTGTCAGTCGCCTGGTTGTGATATTGTGTTATACTTTTCCAAGATGTTACTCTTCGGGAACACTGAATGAAGGGTACACAGGATCTCTCTGTACTATTTCTCACAACTGCATGTAAATCTACAATTGTCTCAAAATAAAAAATTTAATTAGAAAGAATACTGGGTGAAAGTTGTGGGGAAGCTGGTCTTTCACATAGTCTCAAAGTATCACTGTACAGTCTATATTAACCTCAAAGGAAAAAAAAAGGATCAATTTGGTAGCGACCATCTTTCAAGTGCTCTGACTTAGTCACCAGTAATGGGACAACCAGACTCTCCTGTTGTGATACAATAGGAAGTACATATCACCAATTCAGGAGTATTCTTGCTGAAAATATTTAACCTGAACCTAACCAAATGAGTAAGCCATTAGACAAATCCATACTTAGAGACACTCTGTAAGTCAACTGACCTGGACTCAACATAAATATTAATGTCACAAAAAGAAAAAATAGACAAGGGGACTAGCATAAATTAAGCTTTTAAAAATAATGTGAGGATAGTATAAAAAAAAAGAAAATAACTGAAAAGAGTTGATTCTCAGTGTTATATAGTCACAGAAAGACGTCTTATGCCACCAGCAAGGCAGACTGAGTTCATGTGAACCAAATTCCCTTCCACTACAAACACATATATACTTAGATTTTTAAAACACCGGAAAAATTGAAATAGGTTAAAGTGTTAAGCCTGAAGAAAAAAAAAAGAAAGGTAATCTGTAGCTGTCAGAACAGAAAGGAAACAGATACGGTAATAGCAGGCACAGAAATCGGTAATACAGCAACCCAAAATTATATACAACTTAGATGCAGGCACAAATGCCAAGAGGCTGGAGATTTCACATGTGTTTAGGGACAGGAAACTTAGTTTGGGACCCATGAAAAGAAGGAGCTGAGACCTCTGCCTAAGAACCCTGAAAGAATTGACCATTTAGTTTAAGAAGGACTAGAAGTTTGGCCTGGAAGCAGCAAGAAGGTTTGTCTCTTCCTGGGGTTCTGGATAGAAGAAAAAGAAAAAGGATTCTTTGAATTAAATCCCTAAACAACCTCCCCACACACAGTTTGAATTTACATCACCTGGTATTCCTATCCTGTGGTATAGGAATCTCAAGCCAAGAAATTAATGAAAAAGCCAATTCTACGGATGATCTAGACTTAACGTGGTGATCATTTCACAATACATACAAATAGCAAATCGTTATGCTGTACACCTGAAACTAATAAAATGTCAATTATATAACATGTCAATTATACCTTAATAATTTTTTAAATCTGATAGATCCTAGACCAGCAAAATCCCTTGGTTAATCTACAGAAGCAAACACAATATCACTCTACAGGGAAACTTCCAAAAACTAGGAAGAATATGGCTATCACAGGGAAAAGCCAAAAGCAGAAACCCAGCTGAAGATGAATTCATAATCCCAATAATAAACCACATGAGGAAAGGATCCTCCTTTAAGCGGATATATAGTTCTGGAAGAACCAGTAAACCCAACCACTGGGACGAGTAACTCCCAGAAGAATTCAAGTAAGAAAACAATCTGATACTTATTATAAAATAAGTACATGTATAATTATTAAAGAGAAAATATGAATAGAATCCAAAATAAAAGGATAGAAAAACTCAGGGAAAAAACAGGAAGATATGAAAAGGCATCAAATAGCACTCCTAGAAATAAAAAAATAATTCATAGCTCAATGGAAATTTAAGCAATAGATATCAATGAAGAATTAGTTAGCTGGAAAATAGTCCTGAATAATTACCCAAATGCCTTTTTGAAATATTTCTTAATAGAAAATAATACAGAGGTAACAGACACGAGACACAAAACAGGAAGGTCCAACATATATCTAAGAATTCCAGTGGGAAAAATAGAGACAATGGGGCTTCCGTGGTGGCGCAGTGGTTGAGAGTCCGCCTGCCGATGCAGGGGACACGGTTTTGTGCCCCGGTCCGGGAAGATCCCACATGCCGCGGAGCAGCTGGGCCCGTGAGCCATGGCCGCTGAGCCTGCGTGTCCAGAGCCTGTTTTCCGCAACGGGAGAGTCCACAACAGTGATAGGCCCGTGTACCGCAAAAAAAAAAAAAGAGACAATGAAGGCAACATAATGTATGATGAGATATGCTATGAATTTTTAATAATTCAAGAAACAGAAGAGTCATCTGATTAAAGAAGCATAAGAAATCCCATGAAGAAAACGTAAAAATAAACCCACACCTGGGCATACCTCAGTAAAACTGCAGAACACCAAAGACAGAGTAATCTCTTTTTTGTAAATTGAAGTATAGTTGATTTACAATGCTGTGTTAGTCTCAGGTGCACAGCAAAGTGATTCAGTTTTATATATATATATATATATATATATATATATATATATATATACACATATGTATAGTTTTTCAGATTCTTTCCCATTATAGGTTATTACAAGATATTAAATATAGTTCCCTGTGCTATACAGTAGGTCCTTGTTTACCTGTTTTCTATATAGTAGTGTGTCTCTGTTAATCCCAAACTTCTAATTTATAAAGTAATCTTAAAAGCAATGAAGGAACTACTCATCATCAACAAGAGAGACAATATCTTCAAAATGATGAGATAAATAATTGTCAAGTTAGAATCCTGCTCTCAGATAGTCTGTTATTCAAGTGTTAGGATGAAATACAGTTTCAAACAAACAACAACAGTAAAAAGATTCAGAGTTTTATCTGTATATGCTTACCAAATAGCTACATACTTCTAATAAAGAGGAATTTTAATCTAGAAGGAAAGAGAGGGATGCAAGAAGCAATAGCGAACATAGAAAACATGGGTAAATTTAAATGAGCATTGACTATGAAAACAATCAAAAAAAAGGAAAAACTAAATATATAAAAAAATGACATAATGGCTGTAAAAAATGTAGTAGAACTATATCACTATACAATATTATGAAACATGAAGTATGATCAGAATTATAACATTGTAGAGCCTTTTAGTATTCGAGAGGAGAGTAGATATTTTGATTAATATCATCTGTTAAGACAAAACATGAATGTTGAAAACATAAAAATACCTACTACTCAAAGTATAGAAATATATACAATATTTAAATCAATAGACCAAAAAGAGAGTAAAAGAAGTATAAGTCCACTAAAAGGAAAGAATGGTATAACAAGGAGGGACAGAAGAGGATCAAGGACATAGAAATGTCCTCCAGAGAGAAGTGACACTATATTTTAAAAGATTAAAACAGGCAAAACTAATGTGCATGAAGGAGGTGTTGCTATAGGATGGCTTCCCCAGGGCAGCTGACTCCAAGATGAAGTTGAGCATGCAATTTTATTAAGCACTGCCTTGCTATCAACACCTGAGAATGGGGAAGGAAGCAGAAATGGGCAAAGGGAGACTTGGTGCTGCAACCCAAGCCCCATGGGGGTTTCCAGAGCCAGAATGGTCCTTCAGAGTTACCTGGAGCTGGACTGAGATGGCCGAGCCTTTATACTCTAACATGGATCAGCCATTGGATGTGAGCTGCCCTGGAAAGTGGTGTGACCTTGGACAAAGGGGCTTTCTACAGTTCAGGCAATCCTCAAAGGGACTGGCCCTCAAAGACCGTCTGCTGATAGCACTCCCACAAGCTGAGGCAACAAGCTCTCCTTGAAGGGGGGTTTGGCACATCACAGGGTCTGCCATATTACCACAAGGTGACTGCAAAACAACAGCGCTCAAAGGAACCCATTTGTCCTGTGATCAACATCCCCAACACTTTCTCTGAAGCCTGCTGCTCAAATTGTCTTGGAAAGAGCAATGACGTTTTATGCCATAATAATAAAAGATAATTCCAAATTGCTAAGCCCCAAATCCTTCTAACTCAAGACTACATCATGTACCTCTTGCTCCCTAATCAAAGTAAGCCAAATAAGAGATTAAGAGCAACCTGGGACTCTTTATTCCTTCACAATTTCAAAGTTTCAGTTTGTAAACGATATAAAAATACCATTATTGTATCTAATATTTTTATCAAACACAAATCCTTACTCGGGCACAGTACTATTATTAAATACCTGTCTCTAGACAGGCAAAAGACTCCAAGATCAGAAAACCATATATGATTGATATCTCATTCCTCATATCAAAACCAGTTCTATTCAAAAGAAACAAGCATGCTTAAGTGGGTACCCTCCAGAGAAATTCAATATAATTTATCTTTGCAAAATATGTCAAGTCAGAAATAAACTAAAAGGCAGATCGACTGAGAAAAAAAATACACGTAGACATATTGCAAAATTGATTACCTCACAACTGTTATAAGAAATACAGAGAGATGACAGATATACAGACAGACGGCCTCAATGTAACAATCATGCCCTCTCAACCATTCCAGTCTACTCAACAACTTTACTCATTTTTTGTAATTGGGATTCTGTTGTTGAAAAAACACAAACAGCCAGCAAATATGTTACTAGCCAAGTCCTACAAGTACAGGTTTGAAGAGTTGAATAGACCATTGTTATGCTGAAGACACATGTTGACATTTAGGGGATTTCTCTTGGCATATCGTAATGTAAGTGAGGTACCCTCAGAGGTAAATGCAGCTGAATTTCCTTTTACCTGAAGTGAAATCATTTACCTTATCCACCTTCATGTCGAATTCATGCACAGATAACTTCCAGACCCCTCCCTACACCTCAGGCTTAGGTAAAAACACTAGGCAAAAGTACCCAGATTATTTTGCTTTTATGAAAATTATTGGCAAAACAACCAGCTTTTAGTAAAAGGAAGATGGGGAACGTGGATGGTCCACTAAAAAGAAACCAGCATCTGTACTTTTTTTGAAATTTAATGTGCCTTTTATTTTTACACTGTAGCCCAGGGCTTTCAAGTAGCCAGAAACCTCTGAATTTAAAAGATGGATGTGATTCAAATAACAGTTGTATCTCATACAGATCGAAGAGACAAAATGCACAGATTTATCATTTCTGTTTAGTAATATCATATACATGTGATGTAAACATAATGTAAATATAATGTAATTTTAGGCAGGAGCCTCAAAATATTTCTTTAAATTTATCCCAGGCATGTGTATACACATATATTTGTCTTTAAAATGAACCACACTATTTAAGAGCTATTCCTCTGTGCTCTCTTCATACTTGCTTTAAAAGCCATTGACTACAGTAGGTTCAGAATATTTTGAAATACAGCACTTGGAAGGGGGGTGGTCTGTGAAAAAGGGAAGGAAGGAAGCAAAAGAGGAAGATGGAAGAGGAGGGAAGGCAGGAAGGAAGCGGGAAAAAACACTACACACACACACACACACACACACACACACACACACTCGTAGCTTAGAAAGGGCCAGGCCCTAAACACACCCCAGCACCCCTCCCCAAACATGAGACAACGCTTCCCAAAAGTTCCTAGCGGAGCCTTCGTTAAGCCGTGGCCTGGGTGCACCCACTTGTGCCCCAAACCCCGGGCAGGCAGGACCATCCTGGGGCCGCAGCCCTGCAAACTCTCGGGTACTTCAGGCTCCCTCCCGTGCCCGCTGTCAATCACCCGGCACAGCGCGCCAACCCTTCGCCCACTCCCGGGCGAATTCTTCTGCCTTTCTCCATCCCCCCTTGGCTCTCTCCTTCCCAGGGACTTTCCAAAGAGTTCAGGGCCGAAGGCAGAGGCTGAGGAGGAGCGAGCGAAGAGTAAGGGCCGGCTGGCGGATTTACCACAAGGGGTAGGAACGTTGCGGTCAAGGCGACCATCCTGGCGCGGCCCCATATTCCCCCCCGCGCTCCCTACCAGCGCCGCAGCACCCACACTCTCCGTTTCGGCTTCGCTGTGTGACCGAGTAAGAGACAGGGGGAAACAAACCTGCAGCCCACGGGACACCCCTTACCTCAGGCTACCCTCGCGGAAGCCGCCCTCGTCCTGTTCGACGCGCCGCCGCTGCACTGCCGCGGCCGCCGCGCTCTGGACGCGCGGGCTCCGGCGGCGGCTCCGGCGGCGACTCCGCCCGGCGCAGCTAGTCCGTGCGAGGCGAGCGAGCCCTCCGCGCTTCCCTGCGCGGGGCACAAGAGGCAGCGGGGAGACGCCGGCGAGACGCTGGCGCGCCGCTCGCGTGCAGCCCGGCCGGCGATCCACAGCCCGCAGCCACCGCGGAAGCGGGGCCGGCAGCCCCGGAAAGGCGCGCACAAACCAGGGACGGCTGCGGAGCGCGCGCGGACCCTCCGGCGTGGAGGACCTCGCAGGGGCGACACGGACGGCCGCAACGCGGCCCCGAGCTCCTGTCTCCTCAGCTGGCCCTCCAAACTCCCACTCTGTACTCCCACTGCCCCGCTCCCCCGGAGAGACAGCTCGCCGGCGGCACTTGGTCTGCCGCGCTGCGCTCTTCAGCCCGGCGCGGGGAATAACAATTGGATCTTATTGCACGGACTAGATGCTGTGTAGTAGGTTGTAACTGCTGCGGCGGCCACCTGTCAATCCTAAGGAGCAAGGCACACGGTCCCCAGCCGTCTGGCCTCTCCCCGATTCCCCACCCCGCTTATTTTCCTCCCCCACCTACCTCGCCGACCGCCCGCAGTACTCCACCAGCACTAGACCAAGGGAGTTTTGCAAAATAACCCTCACTCTCAGCTGGAAGCTCGCGGCATCTCCCTTCCCTCCCTGGCTGAAGGATTACGCGCAGTCCTGCATGCCTAGCCAAAGCTGGATGCCGAAAAGCCTGGTTTGAACCCCACACTCGCCGCCCCCGCCCCCCGCTCCCATTCATAATCCCAGCGGCCGTCTGCCACTACGCACCCTCCCCCCGCTGGCCGCGCTCGCCGCGATTGGCAGTCCCTGGAACGTGTCAGTCACTCGCCGTGAATACGGTGCTCGAGGCTCCGCAGCCAAGGGTGACACAAAGAGGGATGGGGAGGGAGGGCACTCAGAGCTCGGGTGCGGGAAGGCGAGGGAGTGAGTGGGGCAATTACGTGGAAGGAGCCCGAGGGAGGGTGAGAGTCCGCTGCTCTCTGGTTGCGCAAAGGAGGTCCAAGAGTGGATCAGCGCAGTGCTACTGAGCCAACCGGTCAGATCCCCACCGCGGAGGTGCCCCACCAAGATACCCTGGGAGTGGGTCCCAAAACTTGGGAATTTGTGTGACCCAGCAACAGGCACCCGGGAGCCTGACTGCCCCACCTTGAAAGAACGCAGCTGCGTGGAGGCCTGCCAGCTATGGGGGTCTTGGGGGGCGGGGGGCGTTGTGAGAAACACAGCCTTCCTTTTCCCCAGTTGTCCAACCCTTGCAGTCATGGAAAGAGAGAAGAAAGCTGGCAAGGAAAAGAGAAAGATAGGAATGCAGTTAACTCTGCCTACTGAGCTGCTCCAACAAGCTCGAGACCAGAAAGACCTTAATGGATAAAATTGGCTTATTTCTCAGTTTATGCCAATAAATATTAGGGCACACCCATTTGCAGTGAGCACAACATACTGTGCCAGATGCTGGGGTACAGAGATGATTAGGACACAGTTCCTAAACCCAAGGAGCTCACAGCCTAGTGGGAGAAGCAACTATGAAAGCCCAGAACTGACGATACAAGTATTACACTACAGAAACACATACCAATTACATTAGTGGGAGGAATTTTCTCTAGCTGGAGGGGGAATGGGTCATGGAATTAGATCCCTTTTGAACTGTGCATTAAGGGGCAAATAGCAGTGTCCCAAAGAAGTGGCAATAACCTTCTATTATTCAGCAATTAATCCAAACCAGCTTTACATACCCACTCATTCAAAGTCACACCTGAGTGCTTATTAATGTAGATAAGTAATGAACTCCTGCCCTGCACTGTTTCCCAGTTACAGTTTCGGAGGAAACATTACCAAACACTAGCCCTTGGAGTGTAGAACACCTGGTCCTCCCCAGCTGAGATGCTGCCTTCTTGGACCTGTTGCTTTACATCCTATACCATCTACCTTACCTATTAGCTTGAAATTGAGCCCAAAGCCAAAAATTAATAATATGGAAGCAATGAGCATCTGGAGAGAAGCCAATAAATCCTGCAACACGGTCATGGTTCTGACACAGTCTTTGTAAAATGATGACAATATAATCTCTTTTTCCTGAAATCCAGTGATGATTAATTAGTCAGACTCATTAAATATAAAGAGACCGTTGCCCGAACAGAGCGTGGGATGGGAACCTAAACTGTGATTCAGTCTCAGAAAAAAAGAACCAGTCTGAGTGGCACGCTCCCCCTCTCTGAATATTAGAACTTTGAAAAGTATTAACGATTACTAAAGCACTCTAGGTTATTATATCGTCTTCTGAAAAATATGTCCAAAGCGTTCTTGTTGCAAAAAAAGAATTAAATGGACTCCAGTATGAAGATGATGTCATCGATTAAACTATAAGGCAGAAGAGGCACACATGGAGGGGATAAGAGGCACAGAGGGTTTCCAGGGAACCCAGTAGCAGGTATCAGGGGCAACAAAACTATAATCCTTAAAGATGAGGTAGTTGCTGTGAGATGTAGGAGCCCTATTCCTTGTTTGCAAGAACTGGGGAGCACGGAGCTGTTAGCAAAAGGTCTCCTGAACCAAATTTACTTCAGGGACTCAAAGGGAGTACGTTTACAGAGAAGTCATCATTACTGAAAGCAGTCTGTTTTTGAGGCAGCAATAAAAGTGAATCTGTAATGTACTGCTGCATGACGAACCACCCAAAACAATGGTTTAAGAAGCTACCAGTTATTGGCCTACAATTCAGTGAGGTGACAAATCGGGGTGGGCTCAACTGGGATGGCTGGTCTCTGCTCCATGTGGGGTCAGCAGGTCTCATGTATTTGGGCCTCAGGAGGAAAGGCTTGGACACCTGGAGACTCTTTCCAGAAAGCTAGTTCAGGCTTTTTCACATGGAGGTGAAAGAGTTCCCAGTAGCAAGAGAGAGGGCAGGTCCCAATGTTTACACCCTTTCAGAATTCTGCATGTGTCATGTTTGCTAATGTGTCATTGGCTAAAGCAAGTCATACAGCTAAGAATAGAGTCATTGTGGGAGGGCATGGATATGGAACGGTGTCATTGTTGCAGGTCTTTAATACAACAATCTACCACAGAAAGTAAGAGCTTTTTGACTGAGAGAACAGGAAAGCTACCTTGAAGCCTCCATATCAGGAACTTTCTATAAGGACTGACCAGAAAAATATAATTCATTCAGTAGTGAAGAGTGATAAAGAAGAAACTGGCACAAAAAAGGATACAAAGATACTATAAAAGGATACAAAGACACCATTTAAAAAGAAGCATCAAAATTTACCAAGAGATAAGGAAAAAAGAGTTGCCACAGAGCCAATGAAAATTGTGACTATGTATTTTACAAAGAAAAAGAATCCAATAGATAAAACATGAATAGGATTTATTGTTGCCAGGCAATATTCTAACCGCTTTGCAGATATGAACACAATAGATTCTCAATACAACTCTGTAAATTAGGCATGATTGTTTTTCCTATTATGTATATGAAAAGAACTAAGGTACTTAAAAGTTAAATAACTTGTTCAAGATCACACAGCTAGTCAGAGGAGGAGCCAGTATTGAAACCCACTCATTCTTTCTCCAGTGTCTGTAACTCTTATTTGTTAAGCTATATTGCCTCCCTAAATGAAATATATTTACAATTATGTTAACGAAGCAATGTGGTCTATTATGAAAGATAACAGCATAAATGAAGAAACAAAGAAAAGAGACGAGGTTGAAATGAGCTGATATAAATCAGGTATGAAGAAGAAAAAGAACAAAACCATCACAAAAATGAAGACAACACAAATTGGAAGAAACAGAGAGGAATAAGCACTGTGGATAAGTAAGTAACAGTGAAGACAGGTATAAGAAGAATGGCCAACATTAAATGAAAATAATGAGAAATATATTTTTAAAGTATTACATGAAAATGACAGCAATAGAAGAAATATAATGAAGAGCCACCATACCTAAAATCAGAGTCTCTGAAGGAGAAAACCTTAGCAGTGGGACAGAGCAAATACTTTCAAACAGAATTATGAAAGAATTTTCCTGAAATTAAAAAAAAGTCCTGAATCCAAATGTTGAAAGTAAACAACATGCACTAAAGAAAGTTGGTTTATGATAGTTAACTCAAGACATATTATTCCTTACAATTTAATTTCTCTCGCTAGGGAGAAATTAAGTTAAAATTTTCTCTTGGGGGGGCAAAAATGAAAAAAAATTATGGGGACACATTATATTCAATTAGATTATAGTAGATTAGAGTAATCCTTAGGATTATATTAGCATTCTCTTTCTGTGCTTTAACCCTTTATCATTTCTAATTCTTAGTATTTATATCTTTTATATTTTTTTAATTGAAGTATAGTTGATTTACAATATTGTATTGATTTCAGATGTACAACATAGTGATTCAGTACATTTATAGATTATACTCTATTTAAAGTTACTACAAAGTAATGACTATATTTCCCTGTTCTGTACAATAGATCCATAGATCCTTGTTGCTTATCTATTTTGTACTTAGTAGTTTGTATCTCTTTTCTTGATTAATTTAACAGTATTTTAGATGTTATATTTTTATAATGATAAAAACCCAGCTTTTAGAATTATGTATTAATTCTAATCACTTTCTTTTCTTCTTCTAAATGACTTAGTTCTTTGTTTCTGTTTTCCTTCTTTTTACTTAGTAGTGTTTTTCTATGTTTTTGAGTTGATGCTTATTTAATTAATTTACCTAGCAGGAATCTGCTAGGTAGTGTTTTCTTTTATCATTATTTTCTAAAACTCCTTCAATTTTTGTTCATGAGTATGTAAGAGAATTTCTTAATAATTTCCAGGTGGAAAGATTTTTGATTTTCTATGGGTTTTATTGCATTTTCAGCATAGATTGGGTCCATAATTCCTTATTTTTAGATTTTATTGAAGTTTTTTTATGGCTTAATATATGGCCATTTTTCATCAATTAAGGCTGCAAAACCATCACAATTTGTAGAAAATATGAGAGTATATCTGGAAAACCGAAGCAACTAAATTGAAAACTATTACAAATAATAAGCAGTATATCAATATAAAAATATTTTTACATATATAAATAACAGTTGGACAATATAATGAATATAATATCTAATTTATATTAGCAAGAAAAAAGCTGAAATATCCAAGAATACAATAAACAGGAAATGTATAAGATCTATACATAGAAAACTTTGGTAGACTAATGAAGGACACAGAAGAAGTATGAACGCATAAAAAGGCATTCCACAGGTTTTTTTTAAACTTCTTTTAACTTCTTTATTGGAGTATAATTGCTTTACAATGGTGTGTTAGTTTCTGCTTTATAACAAAGTGAATCAGCTATATGTATACATATATCATCGTATCCCTCCCTTCTTATGTCTCCCTCACACCCTCCCTATCCCATCCCTCCAGGTAGTCATAAAGCACCAAGCTGATCTCCCTGTGCTATGCAGCTGCTTCCCACTAGCTATCGATTTTACATTTGGTAGTATATATTGTCAATACCACTTTCTCACCTCGTCTGAGCTTACCCTTCCCCTGCCCGAGTCCTCAAGTCCATTCTCTATGTCTTCATCTTTATTCGTGGCCTGCCCCTAGGTTCTTCAGAACACTTTTTTTTTTTTAAGATTCCATGTGTTAGCATATGGTATTTGTTTTTCTCTTTCTGACTTACTTCATTCTGTATGACAGACTCTAGGTCCATCCACCTCACTACAAATAATTCAGTTCTGTTCCTTTTTATGGCTGAGTAATATTCCAGTGTATATATGTGCCACATCTTTTTTATCCATTCATCTGTCGATGGACACTTAGGTTGCTTCCATGTCCTGGATATTGTAAATAGAGCTGCAATGAACATTGTGGTACATGACTCTTTTTGAGTTATGGTTTTCTCAGGGTATATGACCAGTAGTGGGATTGCTTGGTCATATGGTAGTTCTATTTTTAGTTTTTTAAGGAACCTCCATACTGTTCTCCACAGTGGCTGTATCAATTGACATTCCCACCAACAGTGTATGAGGCTTTCCTTTTCTCCACAACCTCTCCAGCATTTATTGCTTGAAGATTTTTTGTTGATGGCCATTCTGCCCAGTGAGAGATGATTTGAACTTCTCTAATGATTTGCTTTTCTTTTGATTTACATTTCTCTAATGATTTGCATTTGCATTTCTTTTGATTTGCATTTCTCTAATGATTAATGATGTTGAGCATTCTTTCATGTGTTTGTTGGCAATCTGTATATCAGCTTTGGAGAAATATCTATTTAGGTCTTCTGCCCATTTTTGGACTGGGTTGTTTGTTGTTTTGATATTGAACTGCATGAGCTGCTTGTAAATTTTGGAGATTAATCCTTTGTCTGTTGTTTCATTTGAAAATATTTTCTCCCACTCTGAGGCTTGTCTTTTTGTCTAGTTTATGGTTTCCTTTGCTGTGCAAAAGCTATTAAGTTTAATAAAGTTAAACTTAATCCATTTACATTTAAGGTAATTATCAATGTGTATGTTCCTATTCCCATTTTCTTAAGTGTTTTGGGTTTGTTATTGTAGGTCTTTTCCTTCTCTGTGTTTCTTGCCTAGAGAAGTTCCTTTAGCATTTGTTGTAAAGCTGGTTTGGTGGTGCTGAAGTCTCTTAGCTTTTCCTTGTCTGTAAAGGTTTTAATTTCTCTTTCAAATCTGAATGAGATCCTTGCTGGATAGAGTAATCTTGGTTGTAGGTTTTTCCCTTTCATCACTCTAAATATGTCCTGCCAGTCCCTTCTGGCTTGCAGAGTTTCTGCTGAAAGATCAGCTGTTAACCTTATAGGGATTCCCTTCTATGTTATTTGTTGTTTTTCTCTTGTTGCTTTTAATATTTTTTCTTTGTATTTAATTTTTGATAGTTTGATTAATATGTGTCTTGGCGTGTTTTTCCTTCGATTTATCCTGTATGGGATGCTCTGCGTTTCCTGGATTTGACTATTTCCTTAACCATATTAGGGAAGTTTTCAACTATAATCTCTTCAAATATTTTCTCAGTCCCTTTCTTTTTCTCTTCTTCTTCTGGGACCCCTATAATTCGAATGTTGGTGCGTTTAATATTCTCCCAGAGGTCTCTGAGACTGTCTTCAATTCTTTTCATTCTTTTTTCTTTATTCTGCTCTGCAGTAGTTATTTCCACTATTTTATCTTCCAGGTCAGTTATCCGTTCTTCTGCCTCAGTTATGCTGCTATTGATTCCTTCTAGAGAATTTTTAGTTTCATTTATTGTGTTGTTCATGATTGTTTGTTCGCTCTTTAGTTCTTCTAGATCCTTGTTAAATGTTTCTTGTATTTTCTCTATTCTATTTCCAAGATTTTGGATCATCTTTACTAACATTATTCTGAATTCATTTTCAGGTAGACTGCCTCTTTCCTCTTCATATGTTAGGTCTGGTTGGTTTTTACCTTGCTCCTTCATCTGCTGTGTGTTTCTCTGTCTTCTCATTTTGCTTAACTTACTGTGTTTGGGGTCTCCTTTTCACAGGCTGCAGGTTCATAGTTCCCGTTGTTTTTGGTGTCTGCCCCCAGTGGCTAAGGTTGGTTCAATGGGTTGTGTAGGCTTCCCGCTGGAGGGGGCTAGTGCCTCTGTTCTGGTGGATGAGGCTAGATCTTGTCTTTCTGGTAGGCAAGACCACATCCAGTGGTGTGTTTTGGGGTGTCTGTGACCTTATTATGATTTTAGGCATCCTCTCTGCTAATGGTTGGGGTGTGTTCCTGTCTTGCTAGTTGTTTGACATAGGCTTTCCAGCACTGTAGCTTGCTGGTTGTTGAGTGGAGCTGGGTCTTGGCGTTGAGATGGAGATCTCTGGGAGATTTTCCCCGTTTGATATTACGTGGAGCTGGGAGGTCTCTGGTGGACCAATGTTCTGAACTTGGCTCTCTCACCTCTGAGGCACAGCCCTGACGCCTGGCTGGAGCACCAAGAGCCTTTCATCCGCATGGCTCAGAATAAAAGGGAGAGAGAAAGAAAGAAAAAGATAAAATAAAATAAGATAAAATAAAAAGTCATTAAAATAAAAAACAAAAAATAATTATTAAAAAAATTTTTAAAGCAATTTTTAAAAAAAGAAAGAAAGAACAACCAAACCAAAAATATCCACCAATGATAAGAAGTGCTGAAAACTATACTAAAAAAAAAAAAAAGGACAGACAAAACCCTAGGACAAATGGTAAAAGCAAAGCTATACAGACAAAATCACACACAGAAGCATACACATACACACAGAAAGAGAAAAAGGGAAAAAAATATATATATATAATTGCTCCCAAAGTCCACCTCCTCAATTTGGGATGATTGGTTGTCTATTCAGGTATTCCACAGATGCAAGGTACATCAAGTTCACTGTGGAGATTTAATCCGCTGCTCCTGAGGCTGCTGGGAGAGATTTCCCTTTCTCTTCTTTGTTCTCACAGCTCCTGGGATTCAGCTTTGGATTTGGCTCTGCCTCTGCCTGTAGGTCGCCTGAGGGCATCTGTTCGCGGCCAGACAGGACGGGGCCAAAGGAGCAGCTGATTAGGGGGCTCTGGCTCACTCAGGCCGGGAGGAGGGAGGGGTACGGACGTGTGGCGAGCCTGCGGCGGCAGAGGCCGGCGTGATGTTGCACCAGCCTGAGGTGCGCCGTGCGTTTTCCCGGGGAATTTGTCCCCGGATCACGGGACCCTGGCAGTGGTGGGCTGCACAGACTCCCGGCAGGGGAGGTGTGGATAGTGACCTATGCTTGCACACAGGCTTCTTGGTGGTGGCAGCAGCAGCCTTGGCGTCTCATGCCCATCTCTGGGGTCTGCACTGATAGCCGTGGCTCGCGCCCCTCTCTGGAGCTCCGTTAAGCAGCGCTCTTAATCCCCTCTCCTCGCCCAACAGAAAACAAAGAGACAAGAAAAAGTCTCTTGCCCCTTCGGCAGTTCCAGACCTTTTCCTGGACTCCCTCCCGTCTAGCTGTGGCCCACTAGCCCCCATCACACTGTGCTCACACAGCCAACCCTAGTCCTCCCCCTGGGATTCAACAGAAGCCAGAGCCTCTGCTCCCAGCCCCTGCCCGTCCCGGCGGGTGAGCAGACAAGCCTCTCGGGCTGGTGAGTGCTGGGTGGCACCGATCCTCTGTGTGGGAATCTCTCTTCTTTGCCCTTTGCACCCCTGTTGCTGCGTTCTCCTCCGTAACTCTGAAACTTCCCCCCTCTGCCACCCGCAGTATCTGCCTGTGAAGGGGCTTCCTAGTGTGTGAAAATCTTTCCTCCTTCACAGCTCCCTCTCACTGGTGCAGGTCCCATCCCTATTCTTTTGTCTCTGTTTTTTCTTTTGCCCTACCCAGGTATACGGGGAGTTTCTTGCCTTTTGTGAGGTCTGAGGTCTTGTGCCAGCGTTCAGTAGGTGTTCTGTAGAAGTTGCTCCGCATGTAGATGTATTTCTGATGTATTTGTGGGGAGGAAGGTGATCTCCACGTCTTACTCTTCTGCCATCTTGAAGCTCATTTACTTTTGTTTTTATTTCCATTACTCTAGGAGGTGGATCAAAAAAGATCTTGCTGTGATTTATGTCAAAGAGTGTTCTTCCTATGTTTTCCTCTAAGAGTTTTATAGTATCCAGTCTTATATTTAGGTCTCTAATCCATTTTGAGTTTATTTTTGTGTATGGTGTCTGGGAATGTTCTAATTTCATTCTTTTACATGTAGCTGTCCAGTTTTCCCAGCACCACTTATTGAAGAGACTGTCTTTTCTCCTTTGTATATCCTTGCCTCCTTTGTCATAGACTAGTTGACCATAGATGCATAGGGGTTTATCTCTGGGCTTTCTATCTTGTTCCATTGATCTGTGTTTCTGTTTTTGTGTCAGTACCATATTGTCTTCATTACTGTAGCTTTGTAGTATAGTCTAAAGTCAGGGAGTCTGATTCCTCCAGCTCTGTTTTTTTTCCCTCAAGACTGCTTTGGCTATTTAGGGTCTTTTGTGTCTCCATACAAATTTTAAGATTTTTTGTTCCAGTTCTGTATACAATGCCATTGGTAGTTTGAGAAGGATTACATTGAATCTGTAGATTGCTTTGGGTAATATAATCATTTTCACAATATTGATTCTTCCAATTCAAGAACATGGTATATCTCTCCATCTGTTTGTATCATCTTTAATTTCTTTCATCAGTGTCTTATAGTTTTCTGCCTACAGGTCTTTTGTCTCCTTATGTAGGTTTATTCCGAGGTATTTTATTCTTTTTGTTGCAATGGTAAATGGGAGTGTTTGCTTAATTTCTGTTTCAGATTTTTCATAATTAGTGTATAGGAATGCAAGAGATTTCTGTGCATTAATTTTGTATCCTGCAATTTTACCAAATTCATTGATCAGCTCTAGTAGTTTTCTGGTGGCATCTTTAGGATTCTCTATGTATATTATGATGTCATCTGCAGAGAGTGACAGTTTTACTTCCTCTTTTCTGATTTGAATTCCTTTTATTTCTTTTTTTACTCTGATTGCCGTGGTTAAAACTTCCAAAATTATGTTTAATAATAGTGGCGAGAGTGGACATCCTTGTCTTGTTCCTGATATTAGAGGAAATGTTTTCAGTTTTTTACTGTTGAGAATGATGTTTCCTGTGGGTTTGTCATATATGGACTTTATTATGTTAAGGTAGGTTCCCTCTATGCCCAATTTCTGGAGAGTTTCTATCATAAATGGGTGTTACATTTTGTCAAAAGCTTTTTCTGCATCTAGTGAGATGATCATATGGTTTTTATTCTTCAATTTGTTATTATGGTGTGTCACATTGATTGATTTGTGTATATTGAAGAATCCTTGCATCCCTGGAATAAATCCCACTTGATCATGGTGTATGATCCTTTTAATGTGTTGTTGGATTTTGATTGCTAGTATTTTTTTTTTTTTTTTTTTTTTTTGCAGTACGTGGGCCTCTCACTGTTGTGGCCTCTCCCGTTGCGGAGCACAGGCTCCGGACGCGCAGGCTCAGCGGCCATGGCTCACGGGCCCAGTCCCTCCATGGCATGTGGGATCTTCCCGGACTGGGGCACGAACCCGTGTCCCCTGCATCAGCAGGCAGACTCTCAATCACTGTGCCACCAGGGAAGCCCCAATTGCTAGTATTTTGTTGAGGATTTTTGCATCTATATTCATCAGTGATACCGGTCTGTAATTTTCTTTTTTTGTAGTATCTCTGTCTGGTTTTGTTATCAGGGTGATGGTGACCTTGTAGAATGAGTTTGTGATTGTTCCTACCTCTGCTATATTTTGGAAGAGTTTGAGAAGGATTGTTGTTAGCTTTTCTCTAAATGTTTGATAGAATTCACCTGTGAAGCCATCTGGTCCTGGACTTTTGTTTGTTGGAAGATTTTTAATCACAGTTTCAATTTCATTACTTGTGACTCATCTGTTCATATTTTCTATTTCTTCCTGGTTCAGTCTTTGAAGGTTATATCTTTCTAAGAATTTGTCCATTTCTTCCAGGTTGTCCATTTTACTGGCATAGAGCTCTTTGTATCTCTTAGGATGCTTTGTATTTCTGTGGTGTCTGGTGTAAATTCTCCTTTTTCATTTCTAATTTTATTGATTTAAGTCCTCTCCCTGTTTTTCTTGATGAGTCTGGCTAATGGTTTATCAATTTTGTTTATCTTCTCAAAGGACCAGCTTTTGAGAGCGTGGCATGGACATATATACACTACCAAATGTCAAATAGATAGCTAGCGGGAAGCAGCCGCATAGCACAGAGAGATCAGATCGGTGCTTTGTGACCACATAGAGGGGTTGGATAGGGAGGGTGGGAGGGAGGGAGACGCAAGAGGGAAGAGATATGGGGACATGTGTATATATATAACTGATTCACTTTGTTATAAAGCAGAAACTAACACACCATTGTAAAGCAATTATACTCCAAAAAAGATGTTTAAAAAAAAAAAAAAAGAACCAGGGTTTAGTTTTATTGATCTTTGCTATTTTTTTCTTTGTTTCTATTTCATTTATTTCTGCTCTGATGTTTATGATTTCTTTCCTTGTACTAACCTTGGGTTTTGTTTGTTCTTCTTTCTCTAGTTCCTTTAAGTGTAAGGTTAGATTGTTTATTTGAGATGTTTCTTGTTTCTTGAGGTAGGCTTGTATTGCTATAAACTTCCCTCTTAGAACTGCTTTTGCTGTACCCCATAGGTTTTGGATCATCGTGTTTTCATTGTCATTTATCTCTATGTACTTTTTGATTTCCTCTTTGATTTCTTCAGTGATCTCTTGGTTATTTAGTATCGTATTGTTTAGCCTATATATGTTTGTGTTTTGTACGTTTTTTTCCCTGTAATTTATTTCTAATCTCATAGCATTGTGGTCAGAAAAGATGCTTGATATGATTTCAATTTTCTTAAATTTGCTGAGGCTTGATTTGTGACCCAAGATGTGATCTATCCTGGAGAATGTTCCATGTGCACTTAAGGAGAAAGTGTAATCTGCTGGTTTTGGATGGAATGTCCTATAAATATCAATTACATCTATCTGGTCTATTGTGTCATTTAAAGCTTGTGTTTCCTTATTAATTTTCTGTTTGGATGATCCATCCATTGGTGTAAGTGAAGTTTTAAAGTCCCCCACTATTATTCTGTTATTGTTGATTTCCTCTTTTATAGCTGTTAGCAGTTGCCTTATGTATTGAGGTGCTTCTATGTTGGTGCATATATATTTATAATTGTTACATCTTCTTCCTGGATTGATCCCTTGGTCATTATGTAGTGTCCTTCCTTGTCTCTTGTAACATTCTTTATTTTAAAGTCTGTTTTATCTGATAGGAGTATTGCTACTCCAGCTATCTTTTGGTTTCCATTTGCATGGAATATCTTTTTCCATCCCCTCACTTTCACTCTGTATGTGTCCCTAGGTCTGAAGTGGGTCTCTTGTAGACAGCGTATATGTGGGTCTTGTTTTTGTATCCATTCAGCGAGCCTGTGTCTTTTGGTTGGAGCATTTAATCCATTTACATTTCAGGTAATTATTGATATGTATGTTCCTATGACCATTTTGTTAATTGTTATGGGTTTGTTTTTGTAGGTCCTTTTTTTCTCTTGTGTTTCCCACTTAGAGAAGTTCCTTTAGCATTTGTTGTAAAGCTGGTTTGGTGGTGCTGAATTCTCTTAGCTTTTGCTTGTCTGTAAAGCTTTTGATTTCTCCATCAAATCTGAATGAAATCCTTGCCAGTTAGAGTAATCTTGGTTGTAGGTTCTTCCCTTTCATCACTTTAAATATATCATGCCATTCCCTTCTGGCTTGTAGAGTTTCTGCTGAGAAATCAGCTGTTATCCTTATGGGAGTTCCCTCGTATGTTATTTTGTCAGTTTGATTACTATGTGTCTCGGCTTGTTTCTCCTTGCATTTATTCCGCCTTGGACTCTCTGCGCTTCCTGGACTTGGGTGGCTATTTCCTTTCCCATGTTAGGGAAGTTTTCAACTATAATCTCTTTAAATATTTTCTTGGGTCCTTTATCTCTCCCTTCTCCCTCTGGGACCCCTATACTGTGAATGTTGTGTTTAATGTTGTCCCAGAGGTGTCTTAGGATGTCTTCATTTCTTTTCATTTTTTTTTCTTTATTCTGTTCTGTGGCAGTGAATTCCACCATTATGTCTTCCAGGTCACTTATCCATTCTTCTGCCTCAGTTATTCTGCTATTGATTCCTTCTAGTTTAGTTTTCATTTCAGTTATTGTATTGTTCATCTCTGTTTGTTTGTTCTTTAATTCCTCCCTGTGTTTGTTCTTTAATTCTTCTAGGTCTTGTTAAACATTTCTTGCATCTTCTCAATCTTTGCCTCCAGTCTTTTTCCGAGGTCCTGGATCACCTTCACTATCATTATTCTGAATTCTTTTTCTGGAAGGTTGCCTATCTCCACTTTGTTTAGTTGTTTTTCTGGGGTTTTATCTTGTTCCTTCATCTGGTACATAGCCCTCTACCTTTTCATCTTGTCTATCTTACTGTGAGTGTTTTTTGTTCCATAGGCTGCAGGACTGTAGTTCTTCTTGCTTCTGCTGTCTGCCCTCTACTGGATGGGGCTATCTAAGAGGCTTGTGCAAGCTTCCTCATGGGAGGGACTGGTGGTGGGTATAGCTGGTTGTTGCTCTGTTGGGCAGAACTCAGTAAGACTTTAATCCACTTGTCTTCTGACAGGTGAGGATGGGTTCCCTCCTTGTTGGTTGTTTGGCCTGAGGTGACCCATCACTGGAGCCTACCCGGCTCTTTGGTGGGACTAATGGCGGACTCTAGGCAGGCTCATGTCAAGGAGTACTCCCCAGAACTTCTGCTGCCAGTGTCCTTGTCCTCACAGTGAGCCACAGTCACCCTCCACCTCTACAGGTGACCCTCCAACACTAGCAGGTAGGTCTGCTTCAGTCTCCTATGGGGTCACTGCTCCTTCCCCTGGGTCCCGATGCACACACCACTTTGTGTGTGCCCTTCAAGATTGGAGTCTCTGTTTATCCCAGTTTTGTCAAAGCCTTGCAGTCAAATCCCAGTAGCCTTCAAAGTCTGATTCTCTGGGAATTCCTCCTCCTGTTACCGGACCCCCAGGTTGGGAAGCCAGATGTAGGACTCAGAACCTTCACTCCAGTGGGTGGACTTCTTTGGTAATAGTGTTCTCCAGTTTGTGAGTCACCCACACAGCAGTTATGGAATTTGATTTTATTATGATTGTGCCCCTCTTACTGTCTCATTGTGGCTTCTCCTTTGTCTTTGGATGTGGGGTATCTTTTTTGGTGAGTTCCAGTGTCTTCCTGTCAATTATGGTTCAGAAGTTAGTTGTGATTCCAGTGCTCTCGCAAGAGGGAGTGATCGCACGTCCTTCTACTCTGCCGTCTTGAGCCAATCTCTCCAAAATTTGGTTTTTTTAAACCATTTTCACAGAAAGGTAACAGGTTTTTTCCCCAAGTTGGAAATCTTATTTTTGTTACAAAGAGGAACAGCCAAATGGAAGCAATGCATAGGGCAAGGTCTGGGGAAATGGCACAGAGCTTCTTTGCTGTCTCTGAGAAAGCCACTCTCCTGAAGCCTCCAAGTCCTCCTATATAGTTCTCTTTATCTTCTCTATTTGGTGAGACATCATTCGTGTACTTTTTTTCATACTATTCTCTAGACATGATTTCCTTTAGTTCTTTGGAGATATTAATAGCTCATTTAAAGTCTTTGTGTGATAGGTCCAACATTGGGCTTCCTCAGCATACTTTCTATTTGGTGTTTTTATTTTCCTGTGTATGGCCCATACATTCCCATTTCTTTGCATGTATCATAAATTTTTGTTGAAAACTGGATGTTTAAAATAATATATTGTATTAACTCTGAGAAATCAGATCCCCACCCCTCAGTGTTTGTTGTTATTGCTGCTTGTTGTTTTTGTCTTTTCTGTTTGTTAGTTTAGTGACTTTCCTGGACCCATGCTATGAAATCTATATTCTTTATCATGTACAAGCACTTTGGGTTCTGCTCAGTCATCTTAGTGTGGTCAGGTAACTACTGGACAGGGATTTCTTTAATGTCTTGACTCATTCGGTATCCCAGCCTTTGTTGAAGGACTCTGTATGTGCATGGGGGCATGCCTTCAACACCCCAGAGTCAGTTTAATGTTCTGCCTTAGCTTCATTTCCTGCTTGCACAAAGCCTCAAGGACAACTATATGTGAGAGTGTAGGGCCTTCTCAAGTTTTTCTGTTGCATGTCCACAACCCTGTATATGAGTGTGATTTTCTAGATTCTCAGGAATATTTGGAGCTTTTCAAAACTCTTATAGACTTATTTTTCCCCAGGTTTTCTTTAAAGATTTTTGGTCAGTTTCTTATTAGCCCCAACTGGTAATGCCACTGCAGGCAGCTGTTATGCTAAATAACTGCTGCTAATTCTATTCAACAAATGGCCTGTGGGGAAGGCTGTTTGCACAGAGCAGAGCTCTGAATCAGGCCAAGTAAAAGACCTGGAGAACAGAGGTTTTCAATGAACTTCCAGACAGGTCAATAGTAACAATCCTCTTTAGATGGGGCTTTTAGAGAGCTCAAAACCTGTTCTGAACCTTTCGTTGGCTACTAGGTTGCTAGTTTCACAGAGACTATATTTGCAGGGTGTGTTGGGCTTATAGCTGGTGCGTTAAATTAAACTTATGCAGATTATGACCTGTAAAATGAGGAGGCACAAGCCACCCATGTGGGGTCAGCAGGTAGGTCCCTCAACGCCCAAGCTCCCACTTCAGGGAAATGGAAACTTCAGGGCCTTTTTGATTGAAAGTGAAGTTTCATTATACCCACACAAAGGAAGTAAAGTCACAAGATTTATTACTTACAAATTCTAGAAATGGGAGGGTAGGGTTGGGAGAGTGCAACGAGCAGGAGGAAGGGCAGTCCTCTGTCCCAGGTCACCAGTGGGCTGGAGATAAGAGAGCAGAGTAGCAAGCACCTATTACTTACAAGGTGGTTGGGGTGACAATCACTAACTTTTCATGGGCTCAACTCCAGTTATTTTAAAAGATGTGCTGGGGAAAGCAAGGCAGAAACTTGTGGCAGGAATCCTAAACTCAGGTCCTTATCTAAATGTCCATGCTTGGTGTGAGCAGGGTTGTCATACTGTAAAGTGCCTAGGCAGCAACTCAAAATAGCTGTTTTCTCTTCACACAGAGTTGATTATTTTCAAGGCTACCATGGAGCTGGGGAAAGGGATATGGGGTTAGTGCAAGTTAAAAGGCTCAGTTTTATTGAGATGTAGCCATTTTTCTTGAATAAACGCTCTTTGGATTGTTACAAATCTTTAATTTTCAGAGTTTGAAAAGGTTGATTTTGACAGATTTTGCCAGTGTTCTTGTTGCTTTTATGGAGGAATAGATATTTGGAGGTCTTTATTCCATCATTCCAGAAGTAATATTGCAGACATTTTTGCACATATAAAAAATTCTTGGGCTTCCCTGGTGGCTCAGTGGTTGAGAGTCCGCCTGCCGATGCAGGGGACACGAGTTCGTGCCCCGGTCTGGGAAGATCCCACATGCCAAGGAGCGGCTGGGCCCCTGAGCCATGGCTGCTGAGTCTGCACATCCAGAACCTGTCCTCTGCAACGGGAGAGGCCACAACAGTGAGAGGCCCACGTACCGAAAAGAAAAAAAAAAAATTCTTCCTTTTAGTTTGGTGAGCACCTTGAAAATAGGAACTGGAATAATGGAGGGTGAGTAGCATAGTAGACTGATCATTAGAGAGGAAGAGACTAGCTTTCTAATCAAACAAACTTGGATTAAAACTGTTTTGCCATTTACAAGCTGTACAACTTGGAGACTCAATTTTCCCTGAGACTCAATTTTCTTACCAGTAAAACAGGGAAAATGCTTTCTATTTAGGCTATGGTGAGAATGATAGGTAATGTAAGTGATATTAAAGATAATATCAACAACAATAATCCAAGCAAACTCCAATTAAATTTCCCTCTTCAGTCCTGTTATGATCTAGATATTGTGTAAGCAGTCAGCTTTTGGGAAGTACATCTACTTCTAGACTGGAAAAAATCCTGAAAATGCTGACTCAGTACACTGATACAGTCTGAAAATTGTCTAAGTGATGTCAGCTGAGAGGGCTTTACCCAAGATTTTATTTTTCAAAGCATCAATTGTTCAGAGAACCTGGAACAGTCCTTTCGTCAAGGTTCCATGTGTGTCTATATATGTTGAAGATATAAATTTTATACTAAAGCTTACATAGCAGGATCTTTAAGCCAGTATCAGAGGGACACAAAAACCTGTTGGAGAATGAGACTGAGTGGTTGTGATTATTTTAATCCAGTGACCAGTAATCTCAGAATGGAGGAAAGTAAAATTTTCTATTGATAGTACATTACTATTTTCCAGGAGGTTAATCAAAATTTCCCTTAAGGGTAAGAGCATATTATAGATTATGAAAAACAAAAAATCTCCAGGGCCTTGTCATTAAGTGTAAATTTTGTGAAATGTCTCTATGAATAGCATGCTTTCTATATAAACTTAACGTGGTAAAGATTGAGCATCTTTTCTAATTTGATGATTCTTCCCAGTAAGCAATTACAATAGTGTTAACCTAATTAAGAAATATGGAGCAAATCAAACAAACCTATTTTTAGCATTCCTATTTTTATAAGGCACAATAACAAACTTTTGCAAATTCCAGGGGCTTTAAGAAAACTCAAAAATAATTTCAGGTTTGAAAAATATCCTGAAAAATTTTTTTCTGTTTTTTCTTTTTTTTTACTTTAGAATCTAGTCTTGAGAATGAAAAAGGAAAAACAAAAGTATGAGAAAATGTGGTTGTTTGATTAAGACAAATCAGAGGTGGATGAAATGGTGAAGGTGGTGAAAAGATATAAACTCCTAGTTATAAACTAAGTCATGGGGATATCATGGACTGCATGGTGACTATAATTAATAATACTGTATTGCATATTTGAAAGCTGCTAAGAGAGTAAGTCCTAAAAGTTCTCATCACAAGAAAAATATTTGTAACTATATAGAGCGATGGACATTAACTAGGCTTATTGTGGTGAGCATTTCACAATATATATGAATACTGAGTCATTATATTGTGCTCCTGAAACTAATATAAGGTTTTACATCAATTATATCCCAGTTTTAAAAAGACTGCATCCTGGATACCTGAGAAATAACACTTGGCTACCTAGGTAGTCAAATTGACAATAAAATATTTTCAAATAGATATAGAAGCACAATGTGGAAACAGCTCTTTTACAAGTGAGGAAATTTTGTTCCTTAAAAACAATAACAAATGGGACCTAATGAAACTTAAAAGCTTTGGCACAGCAAAGGAAACCATAAAAAATAGCAGCAGCAACAAAACAAGGATATGATACAATCGACCAAAGACAAGGCAGAGCTTATTCTGGTGAGATGTAGAGTTCCTGCTATTTGGGGGCATTACCTGAACAGTAAAGCTCTAACACCAATTTATTATCTTACAGAGATAGCCAAATTCTAGTTCTGTATTTAGTAACATTTCCCCCCCCAAGGGAGAAAAATAGACTTTATTTACAAGTAATAACATTTAGAAAAGATACATACCTAATCCTTAAAACCCTCCCCATCCCTCCAAATCTTATCCCAGTGCATGACTGGGGAAGGTGGGGGTGAGCTGCCTCTAAAACCTGCCCCTGCTATCTCCCTAAGGCATGGGGCCCATCTGTCCTGGAAAAGAGCATCCCTTGGGCAACCATGGCCTTGAGTGGATAGGAGCACATGGGAGTGAGCATAGACCCACTTGGTCAATGGCCAGTCCTGAACTTCAAGAGCAAGTTCCCCTACTAGGCCCAGCCACCAGGAACAGCAGGGACCAGGGCCTGTTCTGCCAATGGTCCCTTCTACAGTCAGAGGCTGAGAGGAGGACTGGCTGAGCCCAAGGACCCAGCCACTGAGTGCCAACCTCAAATCTGGTTGTGATGGAGAAGTGACTTTGCTCTAAGAAAACATCAGGAGAAGGCACGGAGAAGACTGACTGTCAAGGCTCCAGGCCTCCTGGGACAACTCTAAGAACACATCTATTCACCTGGTGAAGGTCCAGGTACCAGGCTGGGATGTGGGCAGACATCACTGTCTATCACTAAGGATTTGGCCACTGTTGGCCTGGGAGCTGAGAGAAGGCACAGAGACAGTAGAATACATATATATATGCATATATTTAGTAATAAAGGTTTCATAAGCTCTCTTTCTTCCTTAACTTTGTGAATATGCCCATCAAAATTATATAAAATTTGCCAAATTTAACACATTTCATAGGTCCTTTATAGATTTATGTACTATTATAAATCAAAGCAAATAGATTCATCACTTTTAAACCTACGTTCACGTACTCCCCCAGGTTTTCTCCTTTACTAGGCTTTTTCTTGTTCTGGAACAGGATGTGCTTTTACTTTAGGAGAAAAAGACTCTCCTTTTCCTTGAAAAACAAAATCATATACCCAGTTGTATGTCTCCAAAGATAGTCTCAACCACCCATATTGATTATAACTTTTAATTAAAGTAACTACTCTTATTTTACAGAGAAACCAAAAGGTAGGTAATTCGTAACAGTCCATCATTCACAAGTCTTTTAGCCAACCAGCAAATCTCATGAATACACATAATTTAATAAATTGAATGCCTCTCTTTTTTCATCCATTTGATGTTCTCTTAAAGAAACAAAAATAAACATTTTCATTAATATAATCCTAAAATATATATCCACTCTGTAGAGTATGTAAAAATAAGAAGCAAAAGTTTATAAACTTACAATTATGCTTAGTAATCAATGTTTCAGTATTCCAAATTATCCAGCTATTCAAAGATTATTCAAAAATAACTTAACATGACATTAATACAGATGTTTAAGTTATCTAAGGATCTTGGAACTTAATTTTAAGTTGGCACACTACAAAACGTGGTTATTGCTATTAAAATGTTTGTTGGAATTATTATTCAATTCAGTTGAACACAAATTTGCCCTATTCATAACCTTAAACTGTATGTAGGAGTAATGTTAACTTATTTGATCAAGAAACCAATATATGAAGTTTAAAATATTTAGCTTAACTAGTCTTTTCATGACAAAAACAAATCCAAACCTTATTTTTTTAACATATGCTTACTTCGTACTCCATAATAATTCATTTAAAGAAAAGGCAAAAAGCTATTATTGTTTTTTAAAACCAAAATCACCAAACCACTCTAATTTGTTCAAATAGTCATCAAAATTATGTAAACTTAAGTTCTTTTATTTAAAAAATATTCATTTATTTATTTAGGCTGCACCAGGTCTTAGCTGTGGCACATAGGATCTTCGTTGTGGCATGCTTTAGTTGCGGCATACGGGATCTTTTTTAGTTGTGGCATGCGGGATCTAGTTCCCCGACCAGGGATCGAACCCGGGGCCCCTGCATTGGAAGCATGGAGGCTTACCCACTGGACCACCAGGGAAGTCCCAGTAAACTTAAGTTATTAAGTTCTACAAACATTGTCCTAAGCCAGCAGCTTATGTAAGAAGAATTTTTTTTCCCTTAACGGTCTAGCACATTTACAGTCATGAGAAATTGGGCTTCTTTTTATTTGTGAATTTGGTAAATATTTTATTTCATAAAGCACTTGTTTATCTCATCAAATGAATCCAAACAAAGTTCGTATATTTTAAGAGACAATTATCTAATCTATTAACACGTTCTGCAGTTAGGAAACTACTTTTCTGATCACAGGCACACAGAAACAGAGAGTTTTTAGCTTGTTTTACAACTCAGTCACAGGTCAGAGGTCAACGTAAAAATACAAAACCTCACTGGTCTAGCTCTCAAACAACTGTTTTTCTTCCTAGTGTGCATGAAATTTTTAATTGATTTGAGCTCACTAATAGACAAAAAACACAACACAACTGGATTCCGTTTTCTCTCACCCAGCAGAGAATAGATCTGTATCAACTTTCCAAGTGATCAGATCGTAAAGCCAAATACACAATTTTAACTGCTACACATACACACAAAGAATAACTTACCAGCCAGGAAAGGACAAAGCGGGGCTGTGAGGGGAGGAGGTGGGGGATGAAACTGGAGAGGAAAACACCGAGAGATTCGGCAAAGTCACTGAAATTCACCCTAGGAGCCAAGAAAAGATGTGTGTGGGCTTAGTAGCCCATGAAGTGTACATCTCTGTCAACACAATTCACTTGTTTATGCCAGGTGAGTTTTATTGGTCACCTTGGTGGATGAACTCTAAAATTGTTAAAGGTCTAATTTTTTTTTTTTTTTTTTTTTTTGTGCTATGCGGGCCTCTCACTGTTGTGGCCTCTCCCGTTGCGGAGCACAGGCTCCAGACGCGCAGGCTCAGTGGCCATGGCTCACGGGCCCAGCCGCTCCATGGCATGTGGGATCCTCCCGGACCGGCACCTGCATCGGCAGGCAGACTCTCAACCAACCACTGTGCCATCGGGGAAGCCCAAGGTCTAATTCTTGAGAGATTAAAAATCATGATTTCATACAAATACAAGACAAACACATGTCATATTTTTTATTTAATTCATTAATTAATGAGAAGGTTATTAAAGATATTAAAACTGGCCCAAAGAACACTTTAATAACAATATATATACATAGGGAATTTAATCCAAAATGTTAGGATAAGATAGCTGGATACGATACAAGAGTGGTATAATCTTCCAGGGCAACAAATTGTAAGCTTTGCTGTATCTGTTCCACTGGATGGAAATTATTTGCCTCTATACCATACAAAAATCTACAACTTCTGCTCCCACTGAGTTATAAAATACCCGAGTCAATAAAAACCCAGCCAGTAGCACCCTGAAGGAATGCCCAAAAATCTCTTTTTCCTATTTCTATGTTTTAGATAATTTTTCTGATTCCCTATTTTCTGTTGTAATACCCCTTTTTACCTTGCATAAAATTAGTAAGTATACAGTCTTTTCTTTTATTGATTTAGACTCAGCCTTTGAGTTTTCATGATTTTCCATCTTGGCTCTCTCTTTCCAGGAACTGGATTTCCATCCCAAAATCCCTGGCCCATACTTTCACTCGAAGTCAGGGGGTTTGGCCAAGCTATGGATGAAATCTTTTAGATCCATTTTCTTCTTCTGGTCTAATTAGCTATAGGCAGGGGGACAGCAATGGCAGTGAGTGGAGAGTGTTCCTTAAGTAAGGAGATAGAGTAGGGCAGGTACAGTGTTCAGTATATGTAGTAATAATACATCAAGAAGAGAATCAGTCACCTGTGGGAAGAAGACCTCAGAGAGGGCAGGACTTTTCAGATATTTCCAACTTAGAAAAAGGACACTCCATAAGCAAAGTCAGGGGTATCTAACATCAGACACTAGTTCTTTCTGCTTCCTCTTCACTCTTCTCATATATCCTGAACCTGCCTCCTTAACTTTTCCTGGCCCACACCCAATTCAAGGCCTTTCTTCTGGGAAATACCAAGCTGTCTCTAAGGTACTTACACTTACTTTTTCTTCCACCCAGTTAATCTTTAAGTATAGTGAGTGAGCTCAGCTCTCCAGGTCTAGGTATTCGGAGCTTAATGATGAACACCATAGAGTATGTGGAATAGGCACTTACTATCTCTTAGTTATTCTGCAAAGTAATGATATCTTGGAGGAATGAATTAGAAAAACTCTGTAAAATTAAAATCTTATTATAGTAAACTGTTTGGAGCATGAATGTACAGAGGTAATACATTTTAAAATTCTTTGTAACTATTTTCAGTAACAGTTTAGAGATTATTAACATGAAAAGAATATTAAAATATAATTTGCTTCTCATATTTTATTATCTTAGTTTATAGTCTGTGTTTCACTATGCTTGGGTGATTTGTGACTTTTGTTCCTAGTTGGTAAAAATTTTTGCTCTCTTGGTGATTATGCAGTCAAAAAGGCTTAGGAGGGAAAGATCTAACTAGTGTTTCCATGAATTTATTCCAAGGACATTTATAAGAAGTGACTTCAGAAATGGTCTTCAGGGGTAGGGTAAGAGCATGGTAGAGAAGAGAAAAAGAAAAGAGAGGTGTGTTTTGAAATGCCTCGTAGGTGATTCTGATGTTCTTACATGGTTTCCTGTTGAGAACAGCCACGTGTTTGAAATGATGGCTATGGAACAGATCAATTAGGTGTGATACTTAAGGAGTAGATCTTTAAAAACTAGTTAAAAAAAACAACTCTGGAAATTTAGGTAACCAATAGGCCAATAAAAGAAAGTTAAAATGATGACTGGTGGGTTTAGAAATCAAGGCTTGTAGTCTTACCTCTGCTCTAAAGAAAAGACATTGGTAAGTTTGGTGTTTATTCTTTATGCTGTATCAGATTTCTCAGTGAAAAAAGCAAGATGATTAAATTATTCCTTTCAGGATCTATTTTATAAGAATTCTTATTTTCAAAAAATAAAAGGTTAATGTTTCTTATTCCCTTGGAGTCAGATCTTATAAAGAATTAAACAACTCACTAATGCTTTCATAACAGACCAATCACACAGTAAGATCCCACTTTCCTGATAATTTACCTCTGCTAAGATACCCTTTTATCTTTCATCAACTGTTTATTGAGCATTCTTGGAATTTGAAAACAATTAATTCCTGACGAATGCCTAGATGATTTATAGATATACTATCCAAACTTCTTCAGAGTTTTAAAACAATAATATATTAATGTCCACATGTTTTTAAAGGGGTGAGCTTTCACAGCACGGTGGCAGAATAATTTTGAGTGTGCAGTACTGAATGTTATTGTATGCAGTAAAAGAGGAAAAAAGTGACTGAGTACAAAATTAATAAGATAGATAGCCACATGGAATGTGGCTCACACCGTGTATAGCACACCAGCAGATCATAGCCTCTGAGTATGAATAATAAACCAATAAAAAGGTGAAACACTTCTTTAATCCACAGGGCTTTCTTCACATTTTCTGAGTTTTATAGCATATGTTTTCCTCTGCAATAATAAATCCTTCTCTGTGGGATGACTTGATACTGGCAATCAGGGTTGGTTTCCCACATAAGAGAAAAAGAAAGCCAGGCTGATGCCCAGGTGGTAGTATTTGAGAGACAGTGTGGTGTAGTGGAAAGAATTCATGGGTAGAAATGTACAGACATAAGTACTGTTTCCATTTGGTCTCTTTGGACCAAATATGTAACTCATCTTAAACTTAATTTCCTCTTCTATGGAGGAATACCTTCCTGCCTACTTCACATCATTTTTTCACAGCTCAAGAGAGAAAACCCATGTGAAAACACAAGTAAACTATAAAGAACCAAGTTTTAATTTGCTACGTAAATGTAAGGAATCACAAGTATGAGAGCACCAAAAGATTCCTTGTTCAAAACACACCTCTCAAAGAGCCCAATTATAACTTTTCAGTGTTATCTTTCCTGAATTGCTTCAAAACCTTTGGAAACGTAGCCTATTTGCTTCATAGATTATCAGTAGTCCATCTAGTACATTAGTAAGTGCATCTGTTGGTTGCCTATTTGGAAACTATGCTCAACTAAAGATTTGTGTTGCTTTCTTCGTGACAGTCTCTGCTTTAAGGGGTTGAATCACGTCAGAGTCAATTGTTTCTCTGGCCAGCCTACATGGACAGATCCAGAAGCTGAAGAGCAACAAGGTCATGCTCTGAGTATATTAATTACACATGCTGCAGTGTTCCCAATTTGACAATGAAACAAAATAAGCATTTTCTTGCCAAGACTTAACTGCTACTTTTAAAATGTCCACAGTGATTTACTCAGGTGACTCATTATACACAGACTCTACAGTCTGACCTATGTTCAAGTCCCATCTTCCTCAACTGTGTAACCATGTATATATACCTTTGTCTATAAAATGATGGTAGCTGTCAAGTCTACTTTCAGAAGACCTGACTGAAGGGAGATAGCAAGTAGAGTTCCTGTAAGGGTTTAATAGGTCAGGCTTAAGAGTAAAAGACATCACTACTACCACAACTTCTGCCACTACCTCCTGCACCAAGCCAACATCATTTGTCACTTTATTGCAATAGCCTTCTACATGATCTCCCTGCTTTCAGCCTCATCTCTTTAATTCTTTTCTCCGTAGAAGTCTCAGATAAACATTATAAAATATGTCAGATAACACTGCAACAGATAAAGCCTTTCTGCCAATTATTTATTTAAGAACCCAGTCATAACCGACTTTCGAAGATGGTGGAAGAGTAAGACACAGAGATCACTTTCCTCCCCACAGATACAACAGAAATACATCTACACGTGGAACTGCTTCTATAGAACACCCACTGAAAGCTGGCAGAAGACCTCAGACCTCCCAAAAGGCAAGAAACTCCCCACGTACCTGTGTAGGGCAAAAGAAAAAAGAAAAAACAGAGACAAAAGAATAGGGACAGGACCTGCACCAGTGGGAGGGGGTTGTGAAGGAGGAAAAGGTTTCCACACACTAGGAAGCCCCTTCGTGGGCGGAGACTGCGGGTGGTGGAAGGGGGAAGCTTTCGTGCCGTGGAGGAGAGCACAGCAACATGGGTGCGGAGGGCAAAGTGGAGAGATTCCCACACAGAGGATCAGTGCCACCCAGCACTCACCAGCCCGAGAGGCTTGTCTGCTCACCCGCCGGGGCGGGCGGGGCTGCGAGCTGAGGCTCGGGCTTCGCAGGCAGAGGACTGGCGGCATGAACACAACCTGAAGGGGTTAGTGCACCACGGCTAGCCGGGAGGGAGTCCAGGGAAAAGTCTGAACCTGCCAAAGAGGCAAGAGACATTTTCTTCCCTCTTTGCTTCCTGGTGCACAAGGAGAGGGGATTAAGAGTGCTGCTTAAAAGAGCTCCAGAGACGGGCGTGAGCCGCGGCTAACAGCGCAGACCCCAGAGACAGGCATGAGACGCTAAGGTTGCTGCTGCCACCACCAAGAAGCCTGTGTGCGAGCACAGGTCACTATCCACACCTCCCTTCAGGGGAGCCTGTGCAGCCTGCCACTGCCAGGGTCCTGGGATCCAGGGACAACACCACCGGGGGGAACACACGGCGCACCTCAGGCTGGTGCAACGTCACACCAGTCTCTGCCGCCGCAGGCTTGCCCCGCACTCCGTTCCCCTCCCTCTCCCCGGCCTGAGTGAGCCACAGCCCACGAATCAGCGGCTCCTTTAACCCTGTCCTGTCTGGGCAAAGAACAGATGCCCTCCAGCGACATACACGCAGAGGTGGGGCCAAAATTAAAGCTGAGCCCATGGGAGCTGTGCAAACAAAGAAGAGAAAGGGAAATTTCTCCCAGCAGCCTCAGGAGCAGCAGATTAAATCTCCACAATCAACTTGATGTACCCTGCATCTGTGGAATACCTGAACAGACAATGAATCATCCCAAATAGAGGAGGTGGACTTTGAGAGCAAGATTTATTATTTTTTCCCCTTTTCCTCGATTTGTGAGTGTGTATGTTTATGCTTCTGTGTGAGATTTTGTTTGTATAGCTTTGCTTTTACCATTTGTCCTAGAGTTCTATCTGTTCGTTTTTGTTGTTTTACTTAAAAAAATTTTTTTCTTAAAAATTAATTTTTATTTTAATAACTTTATTTTATTTTATCTTACTTTATTTTATTTTCTTTTATCCTCTCTCCTTCTTTCTTTCTACTTTTTCTCCCTTTTATTCTGAGCCGTGTGGATGAAAGGCTCTTGGTGCTCCAGCCAGGAGTCAGGGCTGTGCCTCTGAGGTGGGAGAGCCAACTTCAGGACACTGGTCCATAAGAGACCTCCCAGCTCCATGTAATATCAAACAGTGAAAATCTCCCAGAGATCTCCATCTCCATGTCAGGACCCAGCTTCACTCAACGACCAGCAAGCTACAGTGCTGGACACCCTATGCCAAACAACTAGCAAGACAGGAACACAACCCCACCCATTAGCAGAGAGGCTGCCGCAAATCATAATAAGTCCACAGACACCCCAAAACACACCACCAGACGTGGACCTGCCCACCAGAAAGACAAGATCCAGCCTCATCCACCAGTACACAGACACTACTCCCCTCCACCAGGAAACCCACACAACCCACTGAACCAACTTTAGCCACTGGGGACAGACACCAAAAAAACAGGAACTACGAACCTGCAGCCTGCAAAAAGGAGACCCCAAATACAGTAAGATAAACAAAATGAGAAGACAGAAAAACACACAGCAGATGATGGAGCAAGATAAAAACCCACCAGACCTAACAAATGAATAGGAAATAGGCAGTCTACCTGAAAAAGAATACAGAATAATGATAGTAAAGATGATCCAAAATCTTGGAAATAGAATAGAGAAAATTCAAGAAACATTTAATGAGGACCTAGAAGAACTAAAGATGAACTAAGCAACAATGAACAACACAATAAATGAAATTAAAAATACTCTAGAAGGGATCAATAGCAGAATAACTGAGGCAGAAGAATGGATAAGTGACCTGGAAGATAAAATAGTGGAAATAACTACTGCAGAGCAGAATAAAGAAAAAAGAATGAACAGAACTGAGGACAGTCTCAGAGACCTCTGGGACAACATTAAACTCACCAACATTCAAATTATAGGGGTTCCAGAAAAAGAAAGGGGCTGAGAAAATATTTGAAGAGATTATAGTTGAAAATTTCCCTAATATGGGAAAGGAAATAGTTAATCAAGTCCAGGAAGCACAAAGAGTCACATACAGGATAAATCCAAGGAGAAACATGCCAAGACAAATATTAATCAAACTGTCAAAAATTAAATACAAAGAAAACATATTAAAAGCAGCAAGGCAAAAATAGCACACAAGGGAATCCCCATGAGGTAAACAACTGATCTTTCAGCAGAAAATCTGCAAGCCAGAAGGGACTAGCAGGACATATTTAAAGTGATGAGGGAGAAAAAACTACAACCAGGATTACTCTACCCAGCAAGGATTTCATTCAGATTTGATGGAGAAATTAAAACCTTTACAGACAAGCAAAAGCTGAGAGAGTTCAGCACCACCAAACCAGTTTTACAACAAATGCTAAAGGATCTTCTCTAGGCAAGAAACACAAGAGAAGGAAAAGTCCTACAATAACAAACCCAAAACACTTAAGAAAATGGGAATAGGAACATACATATCGATAATTACCTTAAATGTAAATGGATTAAATGCTCCCACCAAAAGACACGGACTGGCTGAATGGATACAAAACAAGACCCATATATATGCTATCTACAAGAGACCCACTTCAGACCTAGAGACACATACAAACTGAAAGTGAGGGGATGGAAAAGATATTCCATGCAAATGGAAACCAAAAGAAAGCTGGAGTAGCAATTCTCATATCAGACAAAATAAATTTTAAAATAAAGGCTATTAGAAGAGACAAAGGACATTACATAATGATCAATGGATCGATGCAAGAAGAAGATATAACAATTGTGAATATTTATGCACCCAACATAGGAGCACCTCAATACATAAGGCAAATACTAACAGCCATAAAAGGGGAAATTGACAGTAACACATTCATAGTAGGGGACTTTAACACCCCACTTTCACCCATGGACAGATCATCCAAAATGAAAATAAATAAGGAAACATGAGCTTTAAATGATACATTAAACAAGATGGACTTAATTGATATTTATAGGACATTCCATCAAAAAACAACAGAATACACACTTTTGTCAAGTGCTCATGGAACATTCTCCAGGATAGATCATATCCTGGGTCACAAATCAAGCCTTGGTAAATTTTAGAAAATTGAAATTGTATCAAGTATCTTTTCCAACCACAACGCTATGAGACTAGATATCAATTACAGGAAAAGATCTGTAAAAAATACAAACACATGGAGGCTAAACAATACACTACTTAATAACGAAGTGATCACTGAAGAAATCAAAGAGAAAATAAAAAAATACCTAGAAACAAATGACAATGGAGACACGACGACCCAAAACCTATGGGATGCAGCAAAAGCAGTTCTAAGAGGGAAGTTTATAGCAATACAATCCTATCTTAAGAAACAGGAAACATCTCGAATAAACAACCTAACCTTGCACCCAAAGCAATTAGAGAAAGAAGAACAAAAAAACCCCAAAGTTAGCAGAAGGAAAGAAATCATAAAGATCAGATAAGAAATAAATGAAAAAGAAATGAAAGAAATGATAGCAAAGATCAATAAAACTAAAAGCTGATTCTTTGAGAAGATAAACAAAATTGATAAACCATTAGCCAGACTCATCAAGAAAAAAAGGGAGGGGCTTCCCTGGTGGTGCAGTGGTTGAGAGTCAGCCTGCCGATGCAGGGGACACGGGTTGGTGCCCCAGTCCAGGGAGATCCCACATGCCATGGAGTGGCTGGGCCTGTGAGCCATGGCCGCTGAGCCTGTGCGTCCGGAGCCTGTGCTCCACAACAGGAGAGGCCACAACAGCGAGAGGCCCATGTACAGAAAAAAAAGAAAAAAGGGAGAAGACCCAAATCAATAGAATTAGAAATGAAAAAGGAGAAGTAACAACTGACACTGCAGAAATACAAAATATCATGAGAGATTACTGCAAGCAACTCTAGGCCAGTAAAATGGACAACCTGGAAGAAATGGACAAATTCTTAGAAATGCACAACGTGCCAAGACTGAATCAGAAAGAAATAGAAAATACGAACAGACCAATCACAAGCACTGAAATTGAAACTGTGATTAAAAATCTTCCAACAGGGCTTCCCTGGAGGCGCAGGGAACACGGGTTCGAGCCCTGGTCTGGGAGGATCCCACATGCTGCAGAGCAACTAGGCCCGTGAGCCACAACTGCTGAGCCTGCGCATCTGGAGCCTGTGCTCCGCAACAAGAGGGGTCATGATAGTGAGAGGCCCACACACTGCGATGAAGAGTGGCCCCCGCTTGCCACAACTAGAGAAAGCCCTCACACAGAAACGAAGACCCAACACAGCAAAAATAAATAAATTAATTAATAAACTCCTACCCCCAACATCTTCTTAAAAAAAAAAAAATCTTCCAACAAACAAAAGCCCAGGACCAGATGGCTTCACAGGCGAATTCTATCAAAAATTTAGAGAAGAGATAACATCTATCCTTCTCAAACTCTTCCAAAATATAGCAGAGGGAGGAACTCTCTGAAACTCCTTCAACGAGTCCACCAACACCCTGATACCTAAACCAGACAAGGATGTCACAAAGAAAGAAAACTACAGGCCAATATCACTGATGAACATAGATGCAAAAATGCTCAACAAAATATTAGCAAACAGAATCCAACAGCACATTAAAAGGATCATACACCATGACCAAGTGGGGTTTATTCGAGGAATGCAAGGATTCTTCAATATATGCAAATCAATCAATGTGATACACCATATTAACAAACTGAAGGAGAAAAACCATATGGTCATCTCAATAGATGCAGAGAAAGCTTTCGATAAAATTCAACAACCATTTCTGATAAAAACCCTCCAGGAAGTAGGCATAGAGGGAAGTTTCCTCAACATAATAAAGGCCACATATGACAAACCCACAGCCAACATCGTCCTCAGTGGTGAAAAACTGAAAGCATTTCCAGTAAGATCAGGAACAAGACAAGGTTGCCCACTCTCACCACACTTATTCAACATAGTTTTGGAAGTTTTAGCCACAGCAATCAGAGAAGAAAAGGAAATAAAAGGAATCCAAATTGGAAAAGAAGAAGTAAAGCTGTCACTGTTTGCAGATGACATGATTATATACATAGAGAAACCTAAAGATGCTACCAGAAAACTACTAGAGCTAATCAATGAATTTGGTAAAGTAGCAGGATACAAAATTAATGCACAGAAATCTCTGGCATTCCTATACACTAATGATAAAAAATCTGAAAATGAAATCAAGAAAACACTCCCATTTACCATTGCAACAAAAAGAATAAAATATCTAGGAATAAACCTACCTAAGGAGACAAAAGACCTGTATGCAGAAAATTATAAGACACTGATGAAAGTAATTAAAGATGATACAAATAGATGGAGAGATATACCATGTTCTTGGACTGGAAGAATCAACATTGCGAAAATGACTTTACTACCCAAAGCAATCTACAGATTCAATGCAATCCCTATCAAACTACCACTGGCATTTTTCACAGAACTAGAACAAAAAATTTCACAATTTGTATGGAAACACAAAAGATCCCGAATAGCCAAAGCAATCTTGAGAACGAAAAATGGAGCTGGAGGAATCAGGCTCCCTGACTTCAGACTATACTACAGAGCTACAGTAATCAAGACAGTATGGTACTGGCACAAAAACAGGAATATAGATCAATGGAACGGGATAGAAAGCCCAGAGATAAACCCACACACATATGGTCACCTTATCTTTGATAAAGGAGGCAGGAATGTACAGTGGAGAAAGGACAGACTCTTCAATAAGTTGTACTGGGAAAAGTGGACAGCTACATGGAAAAGTATGAGATTAGAACACTCCCTAACACCATACACAAAAATAAGCTCAAAATGGATTAAAGACCTACATGTAAGGCCAGAAACTATCAAACTCTTAGAGGAAAACATAGGCAGAACACTCTATGACACAAATCACAGCAAGACCCTTTTTGACCCTCCTCCTAGAGAAATGGAAATAAAAACAAAAATAAACAAATGGGACCTAATGAAACTTCAAAGTTTTTGCACAGCAAAGGAAACCATAAACAAGACCAATAGACAACCCTCACAATGGGAGAATATATTTTCAAATGAAGCAACTGACAAAGGATTGATCTCCAAAATTTACAAGCAGCTCATGCAGCTCAATAACAAAAAAACAAACAGCCCAATCCATAAATGGGCAGACCTAAATAGACATTTCTCCAAAGAAGATATATAGATTGCCAACAAACACATGAAACGATGCTCAACATCACTAATCATTAGAGAAATGCAAATCAAAACTACAATGAGATATCATCTTATACCAGTCAGAGTAGTCATCGTCAAAAAATCTAGAAACAATAAATGCTGAAGAGGGTGTGGAGAAAAGGGAACACTCTTGCACTGCTGGTGGGAATGTGAATTGGTACAGCCACTATGGAGAACAGTATGGAGGTTCCTTTAAAACTACAAATAGAACTACCATATGACCCAGCAATCCCACTACTGGGCATATACCCTGAGAAAACCATAATTCAAAAAGAGTCATGTTCCAAAATGTTCATTGCAGCTCTATTTCCAATAGCCAGGAGATGGAAACAACCTAAGTGTCCATCATAAGATGAATGGATAAAGAAGATGTGGCACATATATACAATGGAATATTACTCAGCCATAAAAAGAAACGAAATTGAGTTATTTGTAGTGAGGTGGATGGACCTAGAATCTGTCATACAGAGTGAAGTAAGTCAGAAAGAGAAAGACAGTTACCATATGCTAACACATATATATGGAATCTAAGAAAAAAAAATGTCATGAAGAACCTAGGGGTAAGACAGGAATAAAGACACAGACCTACTAGAGAATGGACTTGAGGATATGGGGAGGGGGAAGGGTAAGCTGTGACAAAGCGAGAGAGTGGCATGGACATATATACACTACCAAACGTCAAATAGATAGCTAGTGGGAAGTAGCCACATAGCACAGGGAGATCAGCTCGGTGCTTTGTGACCACCTAGAGGGGTGGGATAGGGAGGGTGAGAGGAAGGGAGATGGAAGAGGGAAGAGATATGGGAACATATGTATATGTATAACTGATTCACTTTGTTATAAAGCAAAAACTAAGACACCATTGTAAAGCAATTATACTCCAATAAAGATGTTAAAAAAAAGATCCCAGTCATTGAAGCCTTCGTAGTCTTTAATGGTTGCTCTAGGCTGCAATATCTAGCCAGTCGCTTGGGAAAGAGAGCGCACTTGGAGAATATATGGAAGGTTTTTATGGCTTAGGCCTGGAAGGAACACGCAATATTTCTATCCACATTCTATTGGCAAGACTCAGTCACATGAGCCCTCCTGGTTGGAGAGGGAGGGATAATTGGAAGACGTATTCCCTGTCTGAGTAACCACCTCTCAACATTCAATAATATCGCTACCTTCTTGAAGGGGGTATTAGTCTTTAGTAGACTAGTTGACTTTGCCACAAACATAGCATCAAGAACTCTATTTAATTCACTGCTATATCTTCTGAACCTAGAACAGTAGTGTCTTGTACGTAATGGAAATTCAGAAATATTTGTACAATAAATGAGCTTTGCAGGAATCCGTGAGATATATTTCCTGTAAGAGCTAACACAGTGCTTGACACAGAGCAGATGCCCCATAGATGTTAACATAGTCTTAGACTATCCTGTGTTTTCAGTGATCTTCATTGCCTGGACTTCCCAACAGATGGAGGATATACGTTGCCTTGCTTATTTGTATCTCTTTCCCAATGTCTTGAGGCTTCTTTTGGTGGATGACAGCACAGATCAACAAAAAACGTTGACATAAAGGGGAGTTGCAGAGTATAACTATAGTAAACAAAACATCCTACCCTAAATATACTAAAGGTGTTCTTTGACAATACATCAAGCTATTTAGCTCTCTTGTACTTTATGCTAGATTAATCAGAGTCAAGCCACATTAAACTGTTAGGGATCCCTTAAGCATGGCTGCAGTTCAGCAGCCTTGCAGTTCAGCAACCTTGGCTAACGAGAAATGTCATTAATTCTGTCAAAACAGAAATAAAATGAAATGATCAACTAGGATACCATTTGCAAACTCTTGTCTCACTATTTACATGGAGAGGAACTTACTATTGAGAAACATATCTAGTTATTTTTTATTTTTTTAGATGTTGGGAGTAGGAGTTTATTAATTAACTAATTTATTTTTGCTGTGTTGGGTCTTCGTTTCCGTGTGAGGGCTTTCTCTAGTTGTGGCAAGCAGGGGCCACTCTTCATCACATTGCGTGGGCCTCTCACTATTGCGGCCTCTCTTGTTGCGGAGCACAGGCTCCAGACGTGCAGGCTCAGTAGTTGTGGCTCACAGGCCTAGTTGCTCCGCGGCATGTGGAATCCTCCCAGACCAGGGCTCGAACCCGTGTCCCTTGCATTAGCAGGCAGATTCTCAACCACTGCGCCATCAGGGAAGCCCAACATATCTAATTATTATGTCTGAGACTTAAATATAAACACAAAATAGCCCTGAAGTTTGTTAAAGAAATACAATCATAATTTGTATGCAATAAGATTAAAAGGCCTTATTTATTGCCCAATCATTTTCATGTATATTATCTTGCAAGGAGTAAGTAAATTGTAATTATCAATATGTTTCTACCTTAGTTGGTTGGAATAAAGAGATATTAAAGATCAATAACCAATGAGTCAGGTATGAATGCTTGAGTCTAGAAAAATGGTTGGGGTGTTGTAGCATAACAATGAGGATTTTACTGTCCTTTCAAGCCCTCGCTATAGGTACATTTCAGTCAGAAGACAAAAACTAGAGTAATTTAAACAGGGACATTTTAATATAAAGAATTGTTGAGCCATCATATGAGATTAAGTATAAGGTTGGAAAGAGAACTCTGAAGGATACTTTAGGACTGAGGGAGAATACTCAAAGAAGAACAAACTTGGAAGGGCGATTCATACCTTACTGAAGAAAGTAATGGGTAGTGGAGAGGTTCCCTGAGTTTCACTGCCCCTAGTCTCTAGGAAAGGACAAATGACCTAGTGGGATGCAGGCAAGCTGAGATTGGAGGCAGATACACAGACGGAGTGAGTTCAGAAGGAAACAAGAACTACTGTCCATGTGTGGCCTGAAGCACATGATGTCTGCATCAGAAGGCCATGGAAAGCAAATTTCCAGTGGTGCAGTCAATCCAAGGCTGATGAATAAGCATGCGGAGGGAGTAAGGTACCACTGTGGGTGCTTCTAGAACTGGGAACTGGAAAGACCTCCTTCATAAGCCTAGTGAACTTCTGTGTATTGCTTGGGCTGTAGTGGCTCTAGGCTGCTGCACAAGACAAAAGTCAGGTGGCTGGTTTGCTGGATGGCCTGCTCCATGGGGCCCACCGTGTATGTGCACATGGGGTTGAGGAGAATAGGTAAGGAACTGGTCTGCCTGGGGCTTCTGGCTATGCCACTGCTGCCCATATATGCTGTGAGAACATGAACAACTTACTTAACCTTGCTCAGATTCTATTCCCCTGTTTGTCAAATTAGGTAATGATGGTGTTCACTTCATGGGGTTGTTGTGAGGATTAAATGATTTATCACATGTAAAAGGCTTAGTATGTTAATAATGCATAATCAGTGATCATTATATGTTTCCTATCTCTGCCCTTGATTTACTGTCACTATGATAATAGGAAGTTATTCATTCACTAAATATATTACTGCTGGCTGTGTTTTCCAGGTATTGTCCTTGGTGCTGAAACCTTCCCCTAAGGCTTACTTCCTTCAAGCCCCAGGTTGTCATCCATAAAAGGGATGTGATAATAAAATAATAATACCAATTTCAAAGGGTTGTTCTGAAAATCTAAATGAATTAGTGTATGCTAAAGATCTTTATTTCTATATTATTGTTGAAACCACAATAATATACTGGGTAAATATGCTTTCTTTAGCTTTTGAACATGAGATCAGTAAAGACTTTTTTCTTTAGTGCCCATTTTCAATAAAAGAGGTTAAAAATTGGCAGTGAAAACATTCTAACGTGGAATTCTATACCTTTTAAGTGTTCTTAAGTGAACTTGAGTCTATTAGGATAACATGATTGCATGTTCTTTTACTATAAAGGACAATAAGATTCATATCACTTTATCACAGAGAAAATGATTTTATACCATCATCTAGGAGTGACTTTTACATCAGCTATTCCTATTACATGATTATTGCAGAGAGAACAGCTACAGATGAACGATTCTCAAACTAAAGATTAATTTTTTTGTATTTGTCTTCTAAAGTTCTTTAGAACAGACTTCCCTACTCATTAACATAGATACACATTTTATAGAGTTATCTTGAAGGGTATACAGGATGTAGGATTATCCAGACTCCAAACTACTGGGATTTAAAAGAAAAATAAAAAACTGAGTAGAATTCATTATTTTAAAAATTCTTACGTATATAAAGAAACAAAAGTAAAAGAAGACCATTATTCCATCATGTAGGTAACACATGATGACACTGTTAAGAAAATTAAAATAAAACATGAAAGTTATTTTAATATTCAAACAATCCAGAGGATGGAAAATGAAAATTTTAAGTTCTCCCATACACTTCCCAACAGCTGCTCCTCCCAAGAAAAGCTTTGGAATACTTCTTTGTTTATTTTCAGAAAAATTTTATGTATACACCAGGATATATATTTCCATATATATTTTTTCATTATTTGTACAAAATAGTCATATATACACATAAATTTATAAAATAATAAAAACATATCTTGTATGTTTCTTTTTTGCTGATCCTTTTATGCTAATACATGGAAGGAACCATCTTACTCTTTTTTCCTGGCAGCATTATATTTCATTACTTGAAAGTTCATTTTATTTAACTAATTTCCCACTGATGAACATTTATAATTATATTTTATTTTATCAATACTAATAATATTTTAATAAATATCGTTATGCATCTTACTGAATTTTGTGCATACACCCATTGAGTAAATTCTTGGCAGTCAGATTCAGAAGACATATGTAAATAAAATTTTGTTTGAACTATAAAACAACATAAAATTTTGTTTGAACTATAAATTTAATAGTTTGAACTATTAAATTTAAGTAAGTTACAATAATGTCCATTCTCACCAAAATTATGACAGCACTCTTCATGTCACCACAAGCACTGGGTCTCATCAAAGTCTATAACTTATCCCACTAAGAAAGGTGAATAAAAATGATCTCATTTTCACGTTTATTGTGACTTGGATTTATTATGAGTGAGAATGAGCATTTTTCAGTATGTGCATTGGACATTAATTTTTTCTATAAGCATTCTCTTCATGTTATCCCCCTTAACATTTTCTGTTAACTATTTCTTATTTTTTCTTATTGATTTAGATGTGCTATGTGTGAATACAAGAGTCAACCCTTTGTCAACCTTCTGTGTCAGTCCTATCTTTTATGGTTTCTTTATTATACAGCCTTTTAGAAAAGCCTTCCCAACTTCAAGATTAAAATAAATTTATCCATGATTTATCCAAAAACCTTTATCATTTTGTACACATAAAAATTACAGTTCATTCTGAAATGTTTTTGATGTGGATATTTTCTTTTGGTTTTGGATGTAAATAGATCTTTTTAAAAATGTACTATTGGGGCTTCTCTGGTGGCGCAGTGGTTGAGAGTACACCTGCTGATGCAGGGGACATGAGTTCGTGCCCCGGTCCGGGAAGATCCCACATGCCACGGAGTGGCTAGGCCCCTGAGCCATGGCTGCTGAGCCTGCGTGTCTGGAGCCTGTGCTCCACAACAGGAGAGGCCACAATGGTGAGAGGAAACGCGTACCGCAAAAAAAAAAAAAAAAAAAGTATTATTAATCAATTGCTCCTGCACCATTAATTGAATAAACCCATTTATTCCACTTTATTTGAAATTACTTATTTAAAATAAATTAAATTCTGATATATATCTGAGTCTATACCTGGACCCTATTCCATTAAACTCCTATTTCTTATTCTGAAATGGTTTTGTTTTTGTAGTGTCCTAATTTGTTTTGATATTTTGTTAAGTAATAAGTCAATGCAATCCTCATTAATCTTTCCCCCTCCCCCCAGGGTTTTTCAGGATATTCTTGGACGTTTATTTTTCCAGATTAATTTTAGTATTATTTTCTTCATTCTCCAGGTTTGTTGTTGTTGTATTAGAATTTATATTGCATGGTCTTTGTTTTTCATTTACTTAAGTGTTCTTTTACCTCCCTCAGAGAGCTTAAACATTTTCTTTATACAGGTCCTATACATTCCTTATAAGATTTACTTCTAGATATCCATTCTTCTGGTCGGTATTTATTCTTTGATTCTATTTTCTTATTGACAGGGGCTTTTTTGGGGGGCGTATACTGGGAAGTTATTTATTTTTGTTTAATAAGTTTTCAGTCCGTCACCTTACTGATTCCTTTTGCCTCTAATGGCTTTTCAGATATACTTAGTTTTTCTATTTTATATAATCATATCATTTGCAAATAAAGATAATTTTGCTTCCTCTTTTGCTTCATTTATGTTGCTAATATAATTATCTTGTCTAATTGCATTAACTAATCCTTTTGCAGAAATATTAAACAATAGAATTAGTAGTCACTATTATTATTTTGCTGTACTTCTTTTCAACCTTTTTATTCTTATGTATTTGCAAAGATAATAAAATTTATATATTATAAATTATTTTACAAAGTATTTTGTCTGCAAATTTTAACAGAATTTTTATTCTACAGAAAGTTTTGAATTTTATTTTCCTTCAGTTTACAGATAGTGCATGTCCCTTTCACCAAATATATATATATATATATATATATATATTTTTTTTTTTTTTTTTTCAGTGCGCAGGCCTCTCACTGTTGTGGCCTCTCCCGTTGTGGAGCACAGGTTCCGGACACGCAGGCCCATCGGCCATGGCTAACGGGCCCAGCTGCTCCACAGCATGTGGGATACTCCCGGACCAGGGCACGAACCCGTGTCCCCTGCATCAACAGGCGGACTCTTCCCACCAGGGAAGCCCACCAAATATTCTTTTAATGTTAACTTTGATGAATGTATTTGTTTAATCATTTAGCTATGCCATGATTCATTTAGTCCTTATCATATTATTGAATAAATAAATATCTCTAACTCTTCAACTTCTCTAAAGATGTTGTATTCATTCATTTATTTGACAAAAATATATTGAGTGCCAATATGCAACAGACAGTATTGTAGATGATAGAGACAAAATTCCTGCCTCATGGAGCTTACATTTCTAGTAAAATATATAACAAACAAGCAAAATATATGTTATATAAAAATTACAGAAGATGGAAGGTAGGGAATAGGAACAAGAATTTCTGGAAAAATGGGTTATAATTTAAATAGCCTGGTAATGTAAGGTGTCATCTGATGTGCTGTTTGAACAGAGAACTTTAAGAGTTAAGGAGCGAACTATATGTATGTCTGATGGAAAGCATTTCAAGCAGTGCCAGTGCAAATGTCCTGAGATAGGCTTTTACTTATGTGTTCAAAGAACAAGGAGATCAGAGTGGCTAGAGTAAATGATAAATGGACCAAGAAGTAAATGGTAAGTGTAGTGGTCTGAGAGTTAGTGGCCAGATAATAGGGAACACTGGTGAAAACTAAGACTTTCAACCTGAGGGAGATGGGGAGACTTAGAAAGTTTTACACAGAGGAGAGATATGATCAGACTTACATTTTTAAAAGATCACTCTGGATGCTGTACTGAGTGAACTAAAATAGGATAAGAGTGCAGTAGTCTAGATAAGAGATGAAAATAGTTGGAGCCAAAGAGATAGTGGGGAAACTAGTGAGAAGGAGTCAGATTCTGGATATTGACAGAAAGAGAAGTTAGTGATAAATTTAAGGTCTAGACCTTGATTGCTGGAAGAATCGAGTTGTCATTTAATGAGATTGGGAGGAGCAAGATGGGACAATCATATGGGCAGGTTTTGTTCAGATAAAATTGACATGCAAATTAATCCCCCAAGTGGAGAGGTCAAGTAGGCAGATGGATATTTGAGCCTGGAGTTCAGGGAACTGGTCTGGCATAAAGAAATAATTCAGAAGTCATCAGCATTAACATGATATTTAAAACCATGAGGATGGATAAAATAACCTTGGAAGGAAGCACAGAAAGAAAATATGTTAGGACTGAGTCCTAGGGTATTCCAATATTTAGAAGGCAGGACATGAGGAGAAACCAGGAAAAAGAGAAATGCAGGGGCTTCCCTGGTGGCACAGTGGTTGAGAATCTGCCTGCTAATGCAGGGGACACGGGTTCAAGCCCTTGTCTGGGAGAATCCCACATGTCGCGGAGTAACTAGACCCGTGAGCCACAACTACTGAGCCTGCTCATCTGGAGCCTGTGCTCCAAGAGAGGCCACAATAGTGAGAGGCCCGTGCACCGCGATGAAGAGTGGCCCCCGCTTGCCACAACTAGAGAAAGCCCTCGCACAGAAACGAAGACCCAACACAGCAAAAATAAATTAGTTAATTAATAAACTCCTACCCCCAACATCTTCTTAAAAAAAAAAAAAAAAAGAGACACGCATGACCACTGAAGAAGGAAGAAAACCAAAAGAGTAATATTCCTGAAGCTAAGTTGAAAAAAAGTGGTTCAAAAAGGAATGATTAACTATGTCAAATGCTTACGGCTGGGTCAAATAAGCTGAAGACTAAGAATTGATCTCTAGCTCTAGAAACAAGGTGGTCACTGATGGTTTTTATAAAAGCTATTTCTCTGGAGTGGTGGGAAGGAACGCTCCCTGGAGAGAAATCAAGAGCAGATATGGGAAGCAAGAACTGCAAATGTGAGAGAAGAGGAAGGAGAGGATGATAGAGATTTAGCAAGCTGATGGGAAAGTAAAAAGCTGAGTGTAAAATAATAGAATTGCCAGGCAATATGAGCCCCCTTGTGGCTACAGGTCATAAAATTAAACTGCGAGCAGTCACAAAACTTATTTTTCTCCAGCCAATTCAGCAGCTCGAATACAAAGATGGAATACCTGGAGAAGTTGCTTTAACCAGAATCCTCTTTGAGCCACATGAGTACAGCAGAGGGAGAAAAAGTCAGGAGAATGCCTCTAATGAAGGAACATTGAACTGAATGGAGAGAGGAAGAAATTAGGACATGAAAAGGACAAGGTGGATCGTAGGTCTTGGAGGGGCTTATGAATTGTTAGAATTGGGTTATCTTAACGCTAACAGTCTTTCTAAAGTTATCTTAGAGGGAATTAATTGTAAAGACACAATGTTCAAAGAATTAGGATATTCAGAACTGAGACTATGCTCTTGGGCAGCATGACAAAGTCTAGGAGGTAACAATGGAAATGGAAATCTCAGGTGGGATGGAGATAAAAACCATTGGAAGAGAAGAGGTTTAGTAACTAAGAGGTCAGGTGTTTGAAAGGATTGTCGATACAGATATTGAAGTCACTAAGATTTGATGCAGGAGCAGTGCTTGAGATATCGGTAGTGAGTCAGGAGATCAAATCTTTGAGTGAGAGGGAATAATTCACAATCTTTAAAAAATTGCACAAGAAATGGTAGCAGGTGGTATATTCTACTCAAATATGTTTAAAGCTGGGGATGGGGGTGGTTAAGAAGGTACCAGCGAGAAAGTTACTGCATTTGCAAGAATAGCCTTCTGTGTAACTCTGATTATTTCCTTAAGTTATATTTCTGAATAAAATTTAAAGGCTATGAACGTTTTTGAGCTCTAGATCCAATTGTCAAATTACCCTCTAGAGATGTGGCATCGATTTACAAATTCACCAGCAGTGAATAAGAATGTCCTTTTTAATGATCTTCACTAACACTGAAAATTATCAGTTTAAAACTCCTTGCAAATTTTGAACGCAAGAATTATATCAAACTGTTGCTTTCATCTCATTTCATTCATTAAATTAACATCTATTGAGTGCTTACTGTCCAGCATTATGTTAGACTCTGGATTTGTCCCTGCTTTTAAGGAGGTTATAATCGCACAAGAGAAAGACTTTACACAAATAACTAATTAATTACTATTGTGTCAACAGTGAGGGAAGAAAAGTACTGGTACTGCAAGGGAGTACCAGGATAACAAGGAAGACCTATCCAGTCTTGGGTGTGGAGTGAATACTTAAAGAAGTGTTAAGCTGAGTCTTGGTGATTAGTGTTAGCTGGTGAGACGTTTTTAAGATTGTTTTTGGAAATTTTATTTCTTCATTTATAGACTTTATGATCATGTGTTCTGTACACTTTTAATTGAAACTTGCATCTGCTTTTAAACAGACAATGTATAATTTTAGATGGTTTTTCTCATGGCATGTCTTAGAGCAGAACACTAGTGAAATGTTGTCTTCGTGATGGCTATTCGTTCCATAACTTTGTGCCCTTTTCCTCCTCTCCCCACCCTTATAGCCTGGTAACAGACCCTACCTTCCTGGCCCCAGGGAGGTGGGCATATGACAATGAGTGCGCTAATAATGTACCCAACCAACTGGTCAAAAGTTGGACACATCTTTAGGTCATTTAACTGAAGCTGGTTGGGAAAAGTATAATTTCTTCTCCAGAAACAAACCTGTAAAGATATAAATCCAGAACTCCCTGTGGCTGTAGTTGTATGCTTATGGGACTAGGTAGCCTGGGAGAACAAAGTTAACATCTAGAGAGAAATAGGAGATATTTAGATGGAAAGGGAGAAAGGGAGTACAGGAAGGAGAGCAAGGAAGCGAGAGGAAAAAGACAGGGAATACAACAGTCAAGTCCCTGTATGCAGCCTCCCCTGAGGCCAGGCCACAGTTCCTGCCAGCTTGGCTTTTCTGTGGCGTAGGTGAGCCAAGAGAGGTCCTACTATCAGCCCTATGAGACTAATCAGTCTCAACCATTAGCAACAGGCAAAGTGCCTTGTTGAATATATTAACATTTTCTTATGTGTGTGTGTGTGTTTAAAATTTTTATTGGAGTATAGCTGATTTACAATGTTGTGTTAGTTTCTGCTGTACAGCAAAGTGGATCAGTTATACATATATTGATACATATATCCACTCTTTTTTAGATTCTTTTCCCATATAGGTCATTACACAGTACTGTGTGGAATTCCCTGTGCTATACAGTAGGTCCTAATTAGTTTTCAATTTTATATACAGTAGTGTGTATATGTCAATCCCAAACTCCCAATTTATCCCTCTCTCTTCTTTTCCCCTTGGTAACCATAAGATTGTTTTCTACACCTATGACTCCATTTCTGTTTTGTAAATAAGTTCATTTGTACCATTTTTTTAGATTCCACATATAAGCGATATCATATGATATTTGTCTTTGTCTGACTTACTTCACTCAGTATGACAATCTCTAGGTCCATCCATGTTGCTGCCGATGAACATTTTCTTATTTAATTTAGTACCTGACACACAGTAGGAACTTAATGATTGATTCATGAATTGAATTGAATATGAATTAATGAATTAATTGAATGAATGATTCAAGAACAACATTTTTTAAGCTGTATACAGAAAACACAGGGTTTTGTTAGTAGTGATGTTTTGTTTTGTTTTGTTTACAACACTGCAAAGATCCTAAACTGGTGTTGTCTGGATAGCTTCAAGAAAGTAAGACAAGAATTGGTTCGGAAATACCAAGTTCATCAAGGCTGTATGTTTTAATTGGATTTTTAGAGATGAGATATGTTTCAATGTACTTTTATTTAATAAAAGTACATAATGTTGCTATCATAATGTTGCTTCTGGAAGTCTTCTTCCTGGTGGGTTTTTTTTTTTTTCATTCCATGTATTAATGTATTAGTAAACTCCATCTCCCTTCTTCCTATTGGGTGAACTAGCTACAGTTTGGGAGTAGAAAGAAGAAACAGGAAGCGCCATCATTTCCCCCATGCCTGAGACTGTATTTTTGCTGCTCTCTGTGATCAGATATCATTATAAATGAAGATCGCTCCATACAAACAAAGGGAGAGGAGGACAAATAACAGTGTGTCCTCTGTTACATGGTTAAAGCTGGGGTCTAGGGAGTAAGTGGAGCCAATAGAAATGAGCCTCACAGAAATACAATGCTTCTTTATTTATCAGTTTTAAATAAGAAGGAAATCATCTTTTACCCGTATTTCTTACTAGGGTTCAGCTCCCAAAATTCTTTTAGAACATAAAACACTATAAAATGAATAGGAAAATATTTTCTTTTGCATTGGTATAGAAACATGCACTTGGCTTTACTTTAATATTTAAAAAAATAATAAAATAGGGACTTCCCTGGTGGTGCAGTGGTTAAGAATCTGCCTGTCAAAGCATGGGACACAGGTTCGAGCCCTGGTCCAGGAAGATCCCACATGCTGTGGAGCAACTAAGCCTGCAAGCCACAACTACTGAGCCCGCGTGCCATGACTACTGAAGCCCATGCACCTAGAGCCCGTGCTCCACAACAAGGGAAGCCACCGCAATGAGCAGCCCATGCACCACAAAGAAGAGTAGCTCCCTCTTGCCACAACTAGAGAAAGCCAGCAGGCAGCAACAAAGACCCAATGCAGCCAAAAATAAATAAAATAAATTTATAAAAATAATAAAATAAAAAGGTAAAAACCATGACATTACTTCTAAGTTCCATTGACTATAATGCCACCACAAAACTGATACTATAAACTTTGCATACACTGTTTTCCTTTGAGAAGCACTTTTCAAACCATTAATTTCAACACGTAGTACAATGGATACGTCACAATGTCTTGAATCAGAAAGTTTAGTCTGCATTTGGACAAGTCATTCAGTCTCTCTAAGCATGTTTGCTCTTCTATAAAGTGAGGATAGTAATACCTACCCATTTGACGTGTAAAGAAAATGAAGAACAGGAAGAGTAAGTGACTTGGCCCAAGGTACTATCAGAAGGCTGGCCGAGACAGACACTGGAACTCAGTTCTTTTGTCTTTCCTAGGATTCCTTGAAGGATATTGTAAATAATAGCTACTGTTCTATATATAAGTACATAAACAATTTTAGGAAAATTGTTTATATATTCTGTAGACATTTTTTAAGAATAATGACAAATTAATTTTGTAACACATTTTACAGGCTCATTATAAATAATACATGGAATTATTTAAAATATCTGAGTCATATTCCTCTACCCATTGAGAACAATGTAATAGCCAATACCTCTTGTACACATGTGCAGGGACAGATTAAAGAACAGAACTTTTGCTTTTGTCTGTCAACATTTCAGTCAAAGACCCAAAGTTGAAAGCAATCCATAAGAAGTACTCCTATATCCTATAGAAGCATGGAGACTCTTTCTAAGGGTTTCTGGTTTCAACTTCTTTTTTTTTTCTTAATTTTCAAGGGATATTAAAAAAGTCTGTATCATTCATTATACATTGATTTTCCTACTTGTCAGTCTTCATATTTGGTTCTTTCCTTTCAAAAACATTTTTGAAGATCTTTTCTGCCTCTTTGTTGGAATCTCTACTTCAAAAACACTGTCGGGCTTGCCTGGTGGCGCAGTGGTTGAGAGTCTGCCTGCTAATGCAGGGGACGCAGATTCGATCCCTGGTCTGGGAGGATCCCACATGCCCGGAGCAACTAGGCCCGTGAGTCACAACTACTGAGCCTGCGTGTCTGGAGCCTGTGCTCCGCAACAGGAGAAGCCGCGACAGTGAGAGGCCCGCGCACCGCGATGAAGAGTGGCGCCCGCTCGCCTCAACTAGAGAAAGCCCTCGCACAGAAACGAAGACCCAACACAGCAAAAATAAATTAATTAATTAATAAAATAATTAAATTAAAATTAATTAATTAATTTGACATCTTCTTTCAAAAAAAAAGTAATTGATATAGATTGACATCCATGTGTGGATTCTACAAAAACAAAAAAACAAAGAAATTCTACTTTATAAACTAAGTAGTTATCTCTGAATTGTATTTATCTCCAGATTCTTCAGCTTTCAGAGGAGTCCCTTTGGCCTCTGCAAACATCCAGAGATAGGAAAGAGGAGCTGTTGAGATTACAGACCTCGTTATGCCCTAAAGCCTAGTTTACCCTGAGTATTTAGCAAAGAAAAGATGATATGACCATTAGTTCTTATTCTTGCTTGTGCAAAGAGCGTTGTCAAGACTGAGTGTGATTGGCAATCTCTTCAGCTGTTATGGAGCAGATATGGGGATGTTATCAAGTAGCATAGCGCTTTCCAGTGAGTGCTACCATGCATGTAGCCGGATATGTGCCCAGTATGAAAAACTAGAATGTCTCGGTAGAGCAGGTAAACACTTGGTATTTGTTCTCTAATCAGAAATACAAATTTCTGCATAATAACACCCCACTATTAGTTAAGGTATTTCTTTGCAATAAATATAGTCTGTTATACTCTGTTATACAGTGAAACTAAATCACAGGTTGCAATGAGCTCCACATTTCTCTTCAGAAGATTGCATTATACATGTAAATTAAACTTCAGATTGCTTTATACGTGCACAGTAAAGCTTAAATATATATTAAACTACTTGCTTTGTCACTTTTGATGGTATCGTATATTTTGTAGAATTATTCCAACTTAGCAAGTGTGGAAATCGATGTATTTGTATAACATAATGAGGTGTAGCAGAAGCTCTCCTTGACTCTGTAATCTAAGAAAAAATTAGTATTGGTCTCTCAAAGAATGTAACATGATTTTTTATTTTTAATGTAAGTCAGTCAAATATAATGCCTTTTTTATATACACAATTTATAAAACCAAGAGGAAAGGTGAGGTTTCCAAGATGTATTTTATAAAGCAGGGGTCCCCAGCCTCCGCTTTAAAATTGTCTTCCATGAAACTGGTCCCTGTTGCCAAAAAAGGTTGGAGACTGCTGGTTATAAAGGATCTAGGGTTTCTCAGACCCCATGATCCGAACTTTATTTCAAGATTCAAAAATCCAATTGCAGGTTTGAAATGTAAACACTTAGGGCTGATAACCCACTAAATTACTGAAACTTCTATGTGGATGATTACGGTAGTTACCTATTATCTTGACGCCCAGCATCTGTGCTTTCTTCTCCTGGTAATGAATCTTGATTTTCCAAAGAAAAACTAGTCTCTCCCCTGCTTTGTGCCCAAGATCACAGGTGGTACATGTGGTTCAATCCTAATTTAAATACATCCTAAAAACAATCAGCCTAACACATCTGCTGGATACATTCAGTGCTTGGCTCTTGAAAGGCAAAGAGATGTTTCCAACAGGAACATTTATACCAGCTATCTGACCCTTCTTCTATAAGGTCTGGAGCTAAGGCCACTATAGCTGGGGCTGTTACAGGAAATTTCTTTTATAGAAACCCATGGGAGCTTGAAGTAGAGGAAAATTTTGAATGGAAAGTTGAGAATGGGGCTGAGATATCAAGACTATCTACAGAATCTAAACAGGTTACAGAAAATGAAACCACAGCCAGGAGATAGCAGTTGGAATATACGTGTGAGACTCAAAGAGCCAAACAATGATAGGTTAAGCAGGTACCAGAAAAAGGGCTGTTTTCTAAGGCTAGCTTTTTCCATCTTTTTGCAGTCTTATGCTTAGACAAGTCAGCTGCATTTAAATGTAAACACGAGATAGCCACTTGCTATACACTTGATATTATACCTAGATCATAAGATACCTATAAAGCTGACATATGCATTCACAGATCATTGTATATCTGATCTTAATGCTGTCAGGTATTATAGACCTAAACTTAAAATACAACATAACAAATCACAGGAGATGGAGGTCTGAGGATTGGAAGGTTCCTTGGAAGCATCTGTACAGTGATAGTCCCAGAAAGCATTCCAGAGGAACACAGTGGTGGTTTATGGTTTAGTAACATAGACATTCTGGGAAAATTTGGGGAGAAACTAAGATGCTACTCACTGCAGTGTTGAGCTCCCACACACTCAAATGCTCCAGCTTTAAATTCAGCCAGGAGCAAAACAGAAGAATGGGAAACTTCTTACCAGACAGTAAGCACAAGGTAATAGCCTCAGAATCACAGCTTTGCTGAATTCCTCATTTTTAAATGGTGTTTTTAATGACCAGAGGCACAAAGGATGCCAGCCATTTAAGAGCCACTCCTTCTTTTCAGAACCCAGCTGGCAGAAACTGTAATTCCCAGCAGCCCTTGAACAGGTATCCCAGCAACAGCACCTTCCCCTGACTAATTACAGGCCAGCAGGGCTTCTCATCCCTTTATTTCCTTTCCCTTACCTGTCACTTTATTCCTTATCTCTCTTCAGACACTCTTCCAACTGTTCCCTGTATCTCTCTAAATCTCGAGTTCTCTGCATCCTGCTGCCTCTTCAGAGGGCCTTCTCAGAACCACTTTTACCAGGGCTCACACCTTCTGTGCAGACACTTTTGGTACACCATTCTTGTACTGTGAGTTTCCTTCTGTGTTCTCTCTTTGGGAATACTCCATCTTTTCTCTCATTCTTTTCTAACTTCTCCTCTTTTTCCCTAGCATCTGGGTATTCCCTCATTCCTATAGAGCTTAGTGTTTAGCTCTATAGAAGTTGACGTAGACACAGTTCCTTGCTTACCCAACCTCCATTACTCTCACTTTCTTTATTTCTAGAACAACTCTGATCTGGTTCAAGTAACCACCATTACTCCACAAAGCCATGTGCTTCAGAGGAAATGAGCTCCCCTTGGGTGACTCCTAAGTACTGTAAGCTACCTAAAATCATCTCATTCCTTTTTCTTTTTTCTTTTTAAATTAATTAATTTATTTATTTTTGGCTGCGTTGGGTCTTCGTTGTTGCGTGGCGTCTTTCTCTAGTTGAGGCAAGCGGTGGCTACTCTTCATTGCAGTGGCTTCTCTTGTTGCAGAGCATGGGCTCTAGGCACACGGGCTTCAGTAGTTGTGGCACGCAGTCTCGGTAGTTGTGGCTCGCGGGCTCTAGAGCACAGGCTCAGTAGTTGTAGCGCTACGGGCTTAGTTGCTCCTCAGCATGTGGGATCTTCCCGGAAGAGGGCTCAAATCCCTGTCCCCTGCATTGCCAGGCGGATTCTTAACCACTGTGATGCCAGGGAAGTCCTCATTCCTTTTTCTAAGCATAGGCTTAGAAAAGGAAATCTGTTCTGGCAAATGAGACATGAGAGGAAGTTGGCCGGAAGACTTATGGGAAAAGAATTTCCATTTTCTTAAGAAGACCCCAGGTGAAAGCCACCCCTTTCTTCTAAATGCCTTCATTGTGCTTTAATAATAATATGTTAACCATTTGTTGAGATCATATTTCATCTCAGGCTCACTGATTTATAAATGATCTTTCATCCTCCACAGTTCTGCAAGTATGTATTATAATCCCCTGAGCTTTAGAAGATATAAATTCATATAAATAACAAGCCAGGACATTAACCCACTTCTTTTTGATCTGTGGCACATTCAGTCATTTTAATTAGAATTTTTTCTTCCTTATATATAAAAATTCTTTTAAACATGAACATAATTACTAACTGGTATTCTGTGGAAAGAAAGCTTTTATAAATATAATAATAAATTAAGGTTATTAATCTGCTATATCTATATTCAATTATATTTGACCAATATTTTTCTAATTACCTTATTAATACATTATAAAACTTGGAAAATCAAAAGAGAAATAATATCTCTTATAATCTAAAAGTAACTACTATCAATATTTTCATATGTGTTCTACCAGTATTTTTTGGGTTTTTTTGTTTTTGGTTTTTTTTTTGCGGTACACAGGCCTCTCACTGTTGTGGCCTCTCCCATTGTGGCTCCGGACGCGCAGGCTCCGGACGCGCAGGCTCACTGGCGCGCAGGCTCACTGGCCATGACTCACGGGCCCAGCCGCTCCGCAGCATGTGGGATCTTCCCGGACCGGGGCACAAACCCGTGTCCCCTGCAACGGCAGGCAGACTCTCAACCACTGCGCCACCAGGGAAGCCCACCAGTATTTTTTAATTCAAGTTTATAAGATTTATAAATGCATTGCAAAGTTGGTATCATATTGCACGCACCATTCTGTAGCTCATTTTTAAAATAAAGCAATATATAGTGAACAGTTTCCCCCACCAAAAATACTCTTCCACAACATGATTTTTAATACCCTTTTATGATATACAAATATATTTTTCTTAATTATCCTACATAGTTGAACGTTTGTTTTTTCCAATTTTGTAACTGCGGAACCAGACCAAACTGGTCCTTTCCTGTTTCTAACAAGATACTGAGTTGTTTTTCAGAGACAACAAAACAAAACCACAAGTCATGCAGCAAAAGCATGTGCAGAGAGGAAAATTTTGACCTCGAATAATGACGGGAATCAAAGTTTTCTCCCCACTTCTCACCCCCACCATGTAACCAAAGGACTAGGATATGACCAGAACCTAAAGGCAGATCTGGAAGATCAGGTGCTGAAGTCTCTTAACCATACCTTACAATAAATTGCCAAGTTCCAAACCCTTCAACCAAAATCTGTCCACCAGCACTTCATATATCAACTATCCTCCCCTAACTTATAAAAATTTCATTGAACCCCAGATGGGGAGAGAGATTTAAGTCCTTTCTCCTGTCTCCTTGCTGGTCGACCTCGCAATAAAGCTCTTTTTTTTTCTCAAAAGCCAGTGCCATGCTATTGGCTTCTATGGGTGTCGACAGTGAGCCCTTTGCTTGGTAACAATTTTTGCTTTCATAAATAAGACTATGCTAAACATTTGTATATACATATTTTGTCCATTCCTCTACTTCCTTTCTTATTTTTTGGTTTTCTTTCCATAGTATGGATTAATTTAATTTTTTTTCTTATTAACTATTTTATACATATTATTAGTTAACTATTTTATGTATATTAGTGTATATATGTCAATCCCAATCTCCCAATTCATCCCACCACCACCACAATTCCAACCCCTGCTTTCCCCTCTTCGTGTCCATACATTTGTTCTCTATAGCTGTGTCTCTATTTCTGACTTGCAAACTGGTTCATCTATACCATTTCTCTAGATTCCACATATATGCGTTACTATACGATATTTGTTTTTCTTTTTCTGACTTACTTCACTCTGTATGACATACTCTAGGTCCATCCATGTCTCTACAAAGACATGTGTTCCTTTCTATGGCTGAGTAATATTCCATTGTATATATGTACCACATCTTCTTTATCCATTTCTCTGTCGATTGGCATTTAGGTTGCTTCTATGACCTGGCTATTGTAAATAGTGCTGCAATGAACATTGGGGTGCATGTGTCTTTTTGAATTATGGTTTTCTCTGGGTATATGCCCAGTAGTGGGATTGCTGGGTCATATGGTAATTCTATTGTTAGTTTTTAAAGGAATCTCCATACTGTTCTCCATAGTGGCTGTATCAATTTACATTCCCACCAACAGTGCAAGAGGATTCCCTTTTCTCCACACCTTCTCCATCATTTGTTTTTTGTAGATTTTCTGATGATGCCCATTCTAACTATTGTGAGGTGATACCTCATTGTAGTTTTGATTTGCATTTCTCTACTAATTAGTGATGTTGAGCACCTTTTCATGTGCCTCTTGGCCATCTGTATGTCTTCTTTGGAGAGATCTCTATTTAGGTCTTCTGCCCATTTTTGGATCGGGTTGTTTGTTTTTTTAATATTGAGCTGCATGAGCTGTTTATATATTTTGGAGATTAATCTTTTGTCCATTGATTCGTTTGCAAATATTTTCTCCCATTCTGTCTTTTTGTCTGTTTATAGTTTCCTTTGTTGTGCAAAAGCTTTCAAGTTTCATTAGGTCCCATTTGTTTATTTTTGTTTTTATTTCCATTACTCTAGGAGGTGGGTCAAAAAAGATCTTGCTGTGATTTATGTCATAGAGTGTTCTGCCTATGTTTTCCTCTAAGAGTTTTACAGTGTCTGGCCTTACATTTAGGTCTTTAATTCATTTTGAGTTTATTTTTGTGTATGGTGTTAAGGAGCATTCTAATTTCATCCTTTTACATGTAGCTGTCCAGTTTTTCCAGCACCACTTATTGAAGAGACTGTCTTTTCTCCATTGTATATCCTTGCCTCCTTTGTCATACATTAGTTGACCATAGGTACATGGGTTTATCTCTGGGCTTTCTATTCTGTTCCATTGACCTATATTTCTGTTTTTGTCCCAGTACCATATTGTCTTGATTACTGTAGCTTTGTAGTATAGTCTGAAGTCAGGGAGTCTGATTCCTCCAGCTCCGTTTTTTCCCCTCAAGATTGCTTTTGCTATTCGGGGTCTTTTGTGTCTCCATACAAATTTTAAGATTTTTTGCTCTAGTTCTGTAAAAAATGCAACTGGTAATTTGATAGGGATTGCATTGACTCTGTAGATTGCTTTGGGTAGTATAGTCATTTGCACAATGTTGATTCTTCCAATCCAAGAACATGGTATATCTCTACATCTGTTTGTGTCACCTTTGATGTCTTTCATCAGTGTCTTATAGTTTTCTGAGTACAGGTCTTTTATTTCCTTAGGTAGGTTTATTCCTAGGTATTTTATTCTTTTTGTTGCAGTGGTGAATGGGATTGCTTCCTTAATTTCTCTTTCTGATCTTCGTTGTTAGTGAGTAGGAATGCAAGAGATTTATGTGCATTTATTTTGTATCCTGCAAATTTACCAAACTCATTGATTAGCTCTAGTAGCTTTTGGGTGGCACCTTTAGGATTATCTATGTATAGTATCCAGTCATCTGCAAACAGTGACAGCTTTACTGTTTCTTTTCCAATTTGTACTCCTTTTATTTCTTTTTCTTCTCCGATTGCCATGGTTAGGACTTCCAAAACTATGTTGAATAATAGTAGTGAGAGTGGACAGCCTTGTCTTGTTCCTGATCTTAGAGGAAATGCTTTCAATTTTTCGCCATTGAGAATGATGTTTGCTGTGGGTTTGTCATATATGGCCTTTATTATGTTGAAGTAGATTCCCTCTGTGCCCACTTTCTGGAGAGTTTTTATCATAAATGGGTGTTGAATTTTATCAAAAACTTTTTCTGTAGCTATTGAGATGATCATATGATTTTTATTCTTTGAGTTTGTTAATATGGTGTATCACATTGATTGATTTGCATGTGTTGAAGAATCCGTGCATCCCTGGAATAAATCCCACTTGATCATGGTGTATGATCCTTTTAATGTGTTGTTGGATTCTGTTTGCTAGTATTTTGTTGAGGATTTTTGCATCTCTGTTCTTCAGTGATATTGGTCTTTTCTTTTTTTGTAGTATCTCTGTCTGGTTTTAGTATCAGGGTGATGGTGGCCTCATAGAATGAGTTTGGGAGTGTTCCTTCCTCTGCAATTTTTTGGAAGAGTTTGAGAAGGATGGGTGTTAGCTCTTCTCTAAATGTTTGATAGAATTTGCCTGTAAAGCCATCTAGTCCTGGACTTTTGTTTGTTGGAAGATTTTTAATCACATTCTCAATTTCATTACTTGTCTGTTCATATTTTCTATTTCTTCCTGATTCAGTTTTAGAAGTTTATACCTTTCTAAGAATTTGTCCATTTCTTCCAGGTTGTCCATTTTATTGGCATAGAGTTGCTTGTAGTATTCTATTATGATACTTTGTATTTCTGTGCTGTCCATTGTAACTTCTCCTTTTTCATTTCTAATTTTATTGATTTGAGTTCTCTCCATCTCTTTCTTGGTGAGTCTGGCTAAAGGTTTATTAATTTTGTTTATCTTCTCAAAGGACCATCTTTTAGTATTATTGCTATTGTTTTCTTTGTTTCTATTTCATTTATTTCTGCTCTGATCTTTATGATTTCTTTCCTTCTACTGACCTTAGGTTTTGTTTGTTCTTCTTTCTCTAATTCCTTTGGGTGTGAGGTTAGATTGTTTATTTGAGATTTTTCTTGTTCCTTGAGGTAGGCTTGTATTGCTATAAACTTCCCTCTTAGAACTTCTTTTGCTGCACCCCATAGGTTTTGGATCATCGTGTTTTCATTGTCATTTGTCTCTATGTATTTTTTGGTTTCCTCTTTGATTTCTTCAGTGATCTCTTGGTTATTTAGTAACGTATTGTTTAGCCTCCATGTGTTTGTGTTTTTCACGTTTTTTTCCCTGTAATTGATTTCTAATCTCATAGTGTTGTGGTCAGAAAAGATGCTTGATATGATTTCAATTTTCTGAAATTTACTGAGGCTTGATTTGTGACCCAAGATGTGATCTATCCTAGAGAATGTTCCATGTGCACTTGAGAAGAAAGTGTAATCTGCTGTTTTCAGATGGAATGTCTTATAGATATCAATTAACTCTGGTCTACTGTGTCACTTAAAATGTGTGTTTCCTTACTAATTTTCTGTCTGGATGATCTGTCCATGGGTGTAAATGAGGTGTTAAAGTCCCCCACTATTATTGTGTTATTGTCGATTTCCTCTTTTCCTAGTTTTATTGAGATATAATTGATATGTGGCACTGCTTAAGTTTAAGGTGTTCAACATAATGATTTGAGTTATATACATCATGAAATGATGATGACAGTAGGTTTAGTGAATATCCATTATCTCATATAGATACAAAATTAGTGAAATAGAAAAAATATATATATGCATTTTTTCCTTGTGATGAGAACACTTAGAAAAGGAGGATATTTTAATGCATTACTTTGGTTACTAGAAGGCTGAACTTTTTATTATTTTGTGAATTTCCTCCTCCTGACTTTTAACTATGTTTATTTGGAGAGTCATCTTTTGATGTTGACTTGTAACACATGATAAGGTAGGATAATAATAATTTGCTATATCCATTACGAAAAATTTCAACTTTCCATTTGTCTTTTATTTTTTAATGAAAATATTTAGCTTTTATTCCTTTTAAAATATATGTACCATTTTTTAAATCAGAAAACAACTAAAAGTATAAGAAAAAAGTGAGATATCTCAAGTAATTTCCCAGTTTGGAGACAACAACTGATACGATTTTGTTGTATATCCATCCAACCTTGATAGATGGATCTATAGATGACTGGATAGAAATGTTTATGTACAAACAGGTACACACATATCATTTTATAAAAGCTGGATCACATTTGCTGTTTTGTAGCCTGCAACATTTGCACTACTATCCTTACAAATTCATCTTTTTTTTCACTTTTTAAAAATTAATACTTTACTTTTTTAGAGCAATTTTTGGATCACAGCAAAACTGAGGGGAAAGTGGAGATATTTCCCGTGTACCCTTGTCTTCACACATGCATAGACTCCCTCCTTATCAACCTTACAAATTCATCTTTAAGCCTGTGTCATTTTTCCTTTAGGACATATTTATAGAATGCTTATGTTTTTGATGTAAAGAAGTGAACTCAGATTTTTTACAACTGAACAGTGTATACTGTTAACCACATGCGTAACTTCTATAAGGTGGAAAAGATGAAAGATTTTCTACAGAATGTCAAATTTATACAAGTATAGGCAATAACAACTGTGGCACTTATTCTATCTGGTGGATGACAAGTTTATTTTGATATCTATTGTAACATTCACATTAGTTTCAGGACATTAAAATGTGAGAAAATATGTGTTTCTGGGAAACAAGAAACTTTGGATCTTAAAGCTGTTTATTGTGAATTAAAATGTGGAAGTACATGCACCCTCTCATTTTTATTTCAATGTATTCTTATCTGTTTTACCTGTTTTTCCTTCTAGATCAGTGAGCTGTAGTAATTTCCTATGAATAGTGAATATTTTAGGTTTTGCAGGCCTAATGGTTTCTGTCACACTACTGAATTCTGCATTTGTAGAGCAATAGGCACCATAGAGCATACATAAACAAATAAATGTGTTCCAATAAAACTTTATTTACAAAAGTTATATCAGGCCAAGTTTGATCTCTGGGCCTCAGCTTGCAGACCCTTGTTCTAAATATATATTAGAATCATTTTGCTGTGGAGGAATTTCATTGGAATTCCATCAAGGGTCAAATTGATCTGGGGATGGTTAACATTTTTACAATGATGCAACTTCCCATCTTGGAGCAAGATACATCACTAAATGGATTTAAATTCTTTTATGTCCCATAACTAAATGTCATCTATCTTAAAAACTGACCAAATTATCTGTCAGTTACCACCTGTATAGTGCACATACCACGGATCAGTCTCTCCGTCCTTTAATCTCAGAATACATCACTTTGTATAAAGCCCATTCTAAGGAGAGGGTTGTTTTTGTTTTTTGGCTGCACCTTGTGGCATGCGGGATCTTAGTTCCCAGACCAGGGATCAACCAGTGTCCCCTGCATTGGGAACACAGAGTCTTAACCACTGGAATGCCAGGTAAGTACCAGGAGAGGGTTCTTTTCTCTTCCTACTTTAGTTACAGGTGTGTAGATAACTGACTGTGTGGTTCAGCTTTTTTCTTTTTTTAATTTAATTTTTTTTGAGCAGTTTTAGGTTCAAAACAAAAATGAAAAGAAGATACAGAGATGTACACTCCCTGCTCCTACCCAAGCATAGCCTTCCCCATTATCAACACCACTCAAGAGTGGTACATTTGTTACCAAGGTTGAACCTATCTTATACATCATAATCACCCAAAGTCCATAGTTTACCTTAGAGTTCATTCTTGGTGATGTACATTCTATGGGTTTGGGCAAATATATAATAACATGTATCCATCATTATAATATCATATAGAGTATTTCACTGCCCTAAAAATCCTCTGTGCTCTGCCAATTCATCCCTTCTGCCCTAGCAACCACTGATCTTTTCACCGTCTATATTTTTACCTTTTCCAGAGATCAAATAGTTGAAATCAGTGCATCCATAGCCTTTTCAAATTGGCTTCTTTCACTTAGCAATATGCATTTCAGGTTCCTCCATGTCTTTTCATGACTTGATAACTATTTCTTTTTAGTACTAAATAATATTCCATTGTTTGGGTGTTCCAGAGTTTATTTGTCCATTTACTTACTGGAGGACATTTCGGTTGCTTCCAAGTTTTGGCAATTATGAATAAAGTAGCCATAAACATCCTTATGCAGATTTTTGTGTAGACATAAGTTTTCAACCTCTTTGGGTAAATACCAAGAAATGAAATCGCTAGATCTTATGATAAGAGTACGTTTAGTTTGTAAGAAACTACCAAACTGTCTTCCAAAGTAGCTATATCATTTTACATTTTTACCAGAATGTATGAGAGTTCCTGTTTCTCCACATCCTCACCAACATTCAATGTTGTCAGTGTTCCATATTTTAGCCATTCTAATAGATGTGGTATCTCATTGTCTTAATTTTCCTGATGAAATATGAGATGGGACATCTTTTCACTTGCTTATTTGTCACTTATGTATCTTACTTGGTGAGGCATCTGTTAAGGTTCATGACCTATTTTTTAATCAAGTTATTTTCTTACTGTTAACTTATAAGAGTTCTTTGTATACTTTGGATAATAGTCCTTTACCAGATATGGCCTTTGAAAATATTTTCTCCCAGTCTATGGCTTGTCTTCTCATTCCCTTGGCATTGTATTTTGCAGAATAGACATTTTCAATTTTAACAAAATCCAGCTTTTGAATGATTTCTTTTATGGATCATATCTTTGGTGTTGTATATAAAAAGGCATCACCATAACCAAGGTCAACTAGGTTTTTTTCTATGTTATCTTAAAGGAGTTTTATATTTTTGTGATTTGCATTTAGGTCTATGATTCATTTTGAGTTAAATTTTGTGAAGAGTGTAAGGTCTGTGTCTAGATTCTTTTTTTTGCATGTGGATGTCCAGTTGTACTAGCACCATTTGTTGTAGAGATTGTCTTTGCTTCATTGCATTGCCTTTGCTCCTTTGTCAAGGATCAGTTGGCTATATCTACGAAGGTCTATTTCTGGGCTTTCTACTCTGTTCCATTGATATTTTAGTCTACTCTTTTTTTTTTTTTTTTTGGTCTATTCCTATACTGCACTTTTCTTGATTACCGTGGCTTTATAATAAGTCTTAATGTTAGGTAGTGTCAGTTCTCCAACTTTGTTCTTCTCTTGCAATATCGTATTGGCTATTCTGGGTTGGTTCACCTATTTTACCAATAGAATTTAGGTATTAATAACATTTTTCTCTTACAGGCCGAGGCTTCAGATCAACTGAAAAGAGAAAGCGAAGAGAGTGAGAAGGTTGATGGAAGAGGGTGATAGATCTGATAAACATATTTTGAGAAGCCAGTTTGGCCTTAATGCATTAGCTCCCTTGCCCTCTTAACAGAAACCTGCTAATGGTTTCCATTTATTCTCACAAATACTTTCTCCTTTTCATGATTTATAGATAAGATTTAATGTGAGCACATTTCTCTTGTTGGCATAAGAAACAGAGCTAGGGAATCCCTTTTTATTACTGGTTTCCATCCTGAACAGCAACAACAAATTCTTACTTCACTGAGCCTGAGACAATCACATTTGTTATTAATGAGTGTGTCATTTTCTCCTTTTGATATAAGATGTTACGTTTGGAGCTTTTCCATTTCCATAAAGTTTCCTTAGAAACATTTGCCTTGCAGAAGAATACACTTGCATTGTAGATGGGAGTTTGGTATAAGGGTCATTCTGGAGGCTTTAGCTGAACTCAGATGGAATGAAATTACCATGCATCCTATGTTAATTATACATAACTGATATCTTCTATTGTAGAAGGGAAATATGCAAAAATAAAAGACCAATGTTCCTAATTCAGTTAAAAAAAAAGTAAGATAGAATTCAAAATCTATTGACATTAGTAGATGAATTATTGGGGACAGAATCTAGGAAATTTAATTGAACTCTTCATTCAAATATAAAATGTGTCCTTATTAAGAAAAATAAAAGCTCCTTTTACCTCACCTTTTTGCCTTAGGTATCTCAGGGATTCTCTGCTGCACAGAACCATATAGTTAACAGGTGATCAATAACGTTCATTGAGAAGAAGATGCTAGTTTTGCTTTTCCATAGCACTAAGCTATATTTTTCTCTTATTTAATGTTAGGTAGATGTATTTTTTCATCTTTTGATTTTTTTTTTCTTGCTTCTGGACCACATAAAACCTCTTCTAATTACTTTCTTCTTTTTAAGTGTTCTTAATTCATATCTGTTATGGAAAAATTATAAAATACCAGTAGACAGAAAAGGTGAACCATTCAAAATTCTACTACTCAGAGATAACCACTGTTTAAATGTTGGTTCTTCCTGATCTGTGTATCATGAATTAATATACAATATGTAAAACAAACATGATATTTGATTCTACATATTCTTCTGTACCTGTTTTCATTTGAACATTTTTTGTATTGATAAATATAGACTCATAGGATTCCATAAAATTTCATGATATATATATGTGATAATTTAGTAAAACCTTTATTGTTGAACACTAAGATTGCTTCACTTACAAAAATGTCATTTAAAAAATACCTCTGCATGTTTTTTCTTTCTTTAGGATAGATTTCTAGAAGAGAATTACTGGGTTTAAGAGTAGGAAATTTTTAAGGCTGTTGATGCATTTTGTCAAATTATTCTTTCAAAAGGTTGTAACAATTACACTTCCACCTGTATTATGTAAAAGTTCCTATATACCTACACTTCATCAATACCAAGTATTTACGTACTTATGCTAATTCACTCCTAAAGGGCATATTTTTATTATCAAAGTGGTTGCTATGGGTTAAAAGAACAAAGAAAGAAAGATCATATCATTTTTTGAAAATTACAAAAGGTCTGTTGGTTGTTCCCCATTTACTGAACCATCATGGAGCCCCCTCTCAATCTCTAACTCATAGTAATATAAATCCATATTCTTAATTATTCCTGTAGTTAAATGAAATGTATTAAGAATTGTTTGTTCACAGCAAAGCTATTAAACCTGAGAATACTATTCATTTCAAGATCCTGCAATTATCAATCTAAAAAGCTTTTAACCAAGTCCGTAAGGCTGAATATTGGCATCCTTTCCCAGTGGTTTAATGAAATAAACAACATAGAAAAGAAGCTTAAATTGAGCTGCCAGTTTAAGACTTGGGACTTCTACCATCTTCTGACTGAGATTTGACCCAGCGTTGTTTTTTTTTTTTTTTTTTTAACTTCTAACTGCTTCTATATAGGTGATTCTTCACCAGTATTCTTCAAAATGGAAAGATTACCAGACATTTTTCTTCAGCTGAATCTGCAGGCCCTTGATATGGCAGAAGGGAGAAATATAATTCTGTAGGTTTTCCTGTTCTCAGTTGTGATTAAAAAAAATAATAATGACAGAACGTTAAAATGAGATCTTTTTATCTCAGGGGTTTTTGGGGGTTTTGTTTTGTTTTGTTTTTTGTTTTTTTGCCTGCTCCATGTGACATGTGGGATCTTAGTTCCCTGACCAGGGATCAAACCTGTGCTTCCTGCAGTGGAAGTACGGAGTCTTAACCACTGGACCTCCAGGGAAGCCCTTTATCTCAGTTTTGACTAATGTGGTACATAGCAGGTATCAGAATACAAGTTCAGCCTATAAAGGGGGTGAGGGGTGGATATAGAGACAGGACTTGTAGAGAGTTTTCTTTGGAAAGAGCTTGGCTTTTCTGTGATACCCCAACCTACTCCACCCAAAATGAAAAAAGGGTTCATCTCTGTCCCCTTTAGCTACTTGCAAGTCCTGCAAGAACTTTAAATTGTTCTCTAAAGCTGAAGAACACTAAGGAATGTTGCCTTAACCCTCATATGAGAAAGATTAACATGACCTGCAGGTAAAGGATAAAAGTCGCTGCCTTCTTATGACCCAACACTCCCAGACTGTCGGGGTGAGCCATGAGTGCCTGTTCCTTGTGGGTCTGATATGAACCAGACAAGAGAGAAGGCCAGCCTGGAGCTATGCTAAGCCCCTTCTAGAGGAATATCTAGAAGGGTGAAGAACTCCAATAAGGAGAATCTGCTGGAGAGCGCTGGAAAACTAGGAACTGGCGTGGCATGGTGGCATTGGGTGGAGAGTGAAAGGCAAAGCATTGCCTGCATCAGGGAGCTGCACTGAGGCCACAAAAGCCCCCCAAAAAGTGAGTCCACTTGAAGATTGTGAAACTATGTGGCCAAGGTCAGAAATAGCAGGAAGTGAACAGAGAGCAGAGGCCCTGGAAGCTGGTGGCTCCCCAACTAGAAGAAGTCCAACTTTTCAGTTAACCTATAAGGGAAAATCAATATTTTGGACTGGATATTTTAAACTTATGATCCAGACTGATTTGAAAATTAATGAGAATTGTCTCTTGGGACCTGACAGAAATACAGTTTTATCCAGGAAAAGGGCACTATTTCCTCTCCAAAAAATAAAAATATTTACGAAAAAAATGGTGGACTATTTTTTTAATATATAATGCTATTTATTTATTTTTGGCTGCATTGGGTCTTTGTTGCTGTACGCAGGCTTTCTCTAGTTGTGGCGAGCGGAGACTACTCTTTGTCGCGGTGTGTGGGCTTCTCATTGCAGTAGCTTCTCTTGCTGCGGAGCACTGGCTCTAGGTGCGCGGGATTTAGTAGTTGTGATGCGGGAACTCAGTAGTTGTGACTCGCAGGCTTAGTTGCTCCGCGGCATGTGGGATCTTCCCGGACCAGGGCTCAAACCCGTGTCCCCTGCATTGGCAGACGGATTCTTAACCACTGTGCCAGGAGGGAAGCCCCAATGGCAGACTTAATGATAGTGTTGGAGCCCAGGGCAGGCAGTCTCAAAATATACCTCAGGAACATATTATTTTGAATTAAAGTTACTTAAGAAATAGCTGATGCCAAAGATACAAGTCTCTATACTATTGGCCCAAATTTTCCCCCAACACTCAGCTCAAGTCCACCTCCTTTGTGAGAAGTCTCAGTGATAACTCCCTCTCTGAAATTCTGTGTGGCCTTGTCTATACCTCTGAGCTGGTGTCTTGTGACTTGTAGCTACCTCTAACCAAGCATTATCTATTATTTGATATTCAAGACCTGTCTTAACAGCACTGAGATCGAGGACCTTGCCTCATTCCTCTCCATTTGTCCTATAGCCACATACTCTCAGTGTGGAATGAGTTGAGAAGGAATGAAATCAATACCCGGCTGGAGTGGCATCATGGAGCTTAGCTACACAGCAGGTTCTGAAAGATGGCCAAGAATCTCCCTCACAAGGAGAAGAGCTGATACTCAAAATACTGAAGCAGAATGGACTCCCAAACAATCAGAATGGACACCAGCTATAATGGCTGCATGTAATGGCTGAATATTCTCTCTGCCTAAGGGGATACTAGTTATGGCATAAATATAGGAATATGAGCTCTTCAATTAAATAAACTGCATTGAATCATGTGTCTGTTTAACCATAGAAAAATTTTCTTTGTCTGTGTTCAATCTCCTTATCTTTTTTTTTTAAAACATCTTTATTGGGGTATAATTGCTTTACAATGGTGTGTTAGTTTCTGCTTTATAACAAAGTGAATCAGTTATACATATACATATGTTCCCATATGTCTTCTCTCTTGCGTCTCCCTCCCTCCCACTCTCCCTATCCCACCCCTCCAGGCTGTCACAAAGCACCGAGCTAATATCCCTGTGCCTTGCGGCTGCTTCCCACTAGCTATCTACCTTACTACGTTTGTTAGTGTGTATATGTCCATGACTCTCTCTCGCCCTGTCAAAGCTCACCCTTCCCCCTCACCATATCCTCAACTCCGTTCTCCAGTAGGTCTGCGTCTTTATTCCTGTCTTACCCCTAGGTTCTTCATGACACTTTTTTCCCTTAAATTCCATATATATGTGTTAGAATACGGTATTTGTCTTTTTCTTTCTGACTTACTTCACTCTGTATGACAGACTCTAGGTCTATCCATCTCATTACAAATAGCTCAATTTCGTTTCTTTTTAAGGCTGAGTAATATTCCATTGTATATATGTGCCACATCTTCTTTATCCATTCATCTTATGATGGGCACTTAGGTTGTTTCCATATCTGGGCTATTGTAAATAGAGCTGCAATGAACATTTTGGTACATGACTCTTTTTGAATTTTGGTTTTCTCAGGGTATATGCCCAGTAGTGGGATTGCTGGGTCATATGGTAATTCTATTTGTAGTTTTTTAAGGAACCTCCATACTGTTCTCCATAGTGGCTGTACCAATTCACATTCCCACCAGCAGTGCAAGAGTGTTCCCTTTTCTCCACACCCTCTTCAGCATTTATTGTTTCTAGATTTTTTGATGATGGCCATTATGACTGGTGTGAGATGATATCTCATTGTAGTTTTGATTTGCATTTCTCTAATGATTAATGATGTTGAGCATTCTTTCATGTGTTTGTTGGCATTCTGTATATCTTCTTTGGAGAAATGTCTATTTAGGTCTTCTGCCGATTTTTGGATTGGGTTGTTTGTTTTTTTTGTTATTGAGCTGCATGAGCTGCTTGTAAATTTTGGAGATTAATCCTTTGTCAGTTGCTTCATTTGCAAATATTTTCTCCCATTCTGAGGGTTGTCTTTTGGTCTTGTTTATGGTTTCCTTTGCTGTGCAAAAGCTTTGAAGTTTCATTAGGTCCCATTTGTTTATTTTTGTTTTTATTTCCATTACTCTAGGAAGTGGGTCAGAAAGGACCTTGCTGTGATTTATGTCATAGAGTGTTCTGCCTATGTTTTCCTCTAAGAGTTTGATAGTTTCTGGCCTTACATTTAGGTCTTTAATCCATTTTGAGCTTATTTTTGTGTATGGTGTTAGGGAGTGATCTAATCTCATACTTTTACATGTACCTGTCCAGTTTTCCCAGCACCAATTATTGAAGAGGCTGTCCTTTCTCCACTGTACTTTCCTGCCACCTTTATCAAAGATAAGGTGTCCATATGTGTGTGGGTTTATCTCTGGGCTTTCTATCCTGTTCCATTGATCTATCTTTCTGTTTTTGTGCCAGTACCATACTGTCTTGATTAGTGTAGCTTTGTAGTATAGTCTGAAGTCAGGGAGCCTGATTCCTCCAGCTCCTTTTTTCGTTCTCAAGATTGCTTTGGCTATTCGGGGTCTTTTGTGTTTCCATACAAATTGCGAAATTTTTTGTTCTAGTTCTGTGAAAAAAGCCAGTGGTAGTTTGATAGGGATTGCATTGAATCTGTAGATTGCTTTGGGTAGTAGAGTCATTTTCACAATGTTGATTCTTCCCATCCAAGAACATGGCATATCTCTCCATCTATTTGTATCATCTTTAATTACTTTCATCAGTGTCTTATAATTTTCTGCATACAGGTCTTTTGTCTCCTTAAGTAGGTTTATTCCTAGATATTTTATGCTTTTTGTTGCAATGGTAAATGGGAGTGTTTTCTTGATTTCACTTTCAGATTTTTCATCATTAGTATATAGGAATGCCAGAGATTTCTGTGCATTAATTTTGTATCCTGCTACTTTACCAAATTCATTGATTAGCTCTAGTAGTTTTCTGGTAGCATCTTTAGGATTCTCTATGTTTAGTATCATGTCATCTGCAAACAGTGACAGCTTTACTTCCTCTTTTCCAATTTGAATTCCTTTTATTTCCATTTCTTCTCTGATTGCTGTGGCTAAAACTTCCAAAACTATATTGAATAAGAGTGGTGAGAGTGGGCAACCTTGTCTTGTTCCTGATCTTAGTGGAAATGCTTTCAGTTTTTCACCATTGAGGATGATGTTTGCTATGGGCTTGTCATATATGGCCTTTATTATGTTGAGGAAAGTTCCCTCTATGCCTACTTTCTGCAGGGTTTTTATCATAAATGGGTGTTGAATTTTGTCTAAAGCTTTCTCTGCATCTATTGGGATGATCATATGGTTTTTCTCCTTCAATTTGTTAATATGGTTTATCACATTGATAGATTTGTGTATATTGAAGAATCCTTGCATTCCTGGCATAAACCCCACTTGATCATGGTGTATGATCCTTTTAATGTGCTGTTGGATTCTGTTTGCTAATATTTTGTTGAGCATTTTTGCATCTATGTTCATCAGTGATACTGGCCAGTAGTTTTCTTTCTTTGTGACACCTTGTCTGGTTTTGGTATCAAGGTGATGGTGGCCTCGTAGAAGGAATTTGGGAGTGTTCCTCCTTCTGCTATATTTTGGAAGAGTTTGAGAAGGATAGGTGTTAGCTCTTCTCTAAACGTTTGATAGAATTCGCCTGTGAAGCCATCTGGTCCTGGGCTTTTGTTTGTTGGAAGATTTTTAATCACAGTTTCAATTTCAGTGCTTGTGATTGGTCTGTTCATATTTTCTATTTCTTCCTGATTCAGTCTTGGCAGTCTGTGCATTTCTAAGAATTTGTCCATTTCTTCCAGATTGTCCATTTTATTGGCATAGAGTTGCTTGTAGTAATCTCTCATGATTTTTTTTATTTCTGCAGTGTCATTTGTTACTTTTCCTTTTTCATTTCTAATTCTATTGATTTGATTCTTCTCCCTTTTTTTCTTGATGAGTCTGGCTAGTGGTTTATCTATTTTGTTTATCTTCTCAAAGAACCAGCTTTTAGTTTTATTGATCTTTGCTATCATTTCCTTCATTTCTTTTTCATTTATTTCTGATCTGATTTTTATGATTTCTTTCCTTCTGCTAGCTTTGGGGTATTTTGTTCTTCTTTCTCTAATTGCTTGAGGTGCAAGGTTAGGTTGTTTATTCGAGATGTTTCCTGCTTCTTAAGGTGGGCTTGTATTGCTATAAACTTCCCCCTTAGAACTGCTTTTGCTGCATCCCATAGGTTTTGGGTCGTTGTGTCTCCATTGTCATTTGTTTCTAGGTATTTTTTAATTTCCTCTTTGATTTCTTCAGTGATCACTTCATAATTAAGTAGTGTATTGTTTAGCCTCCATGTGTTTGTATTTTTTACAGATCTTTTCCTGTAATTGATATCTAGTCTCATGGCGTTGTGGTCAGAAAAGATACTTGATACAATTTCAATTTTCTTAAATTTACCAAGGCTTGATTTGTGACCCAAGATATGATCTATCCTGGAGAATGTTCCATGAGCACTTCAGAAAAATGTGTATTCTGTTGTTTTTGGATGGAGTGTCCTATAAATATCAATTAAGTCCATCTTGTTTAATGTATCATTTAAAGCTTGTGTTTCCTTATTTATTTTCATTTTGGATGATCTGTCCATGGGTGAAAGTGGTGTGTTAAAGTCCCCTACTATGAATGTGTTACTGTCGATCTCCTCTTTTATGGCTGTTAGTATTTGCCTTATGTATTGAGGTGCTCCTATGTTGGGTGCATAAATATTTACAATTGTTATATCTTCTTCTTGGATCGATCCCTTGATCATTATGTAGTGTCCTTCTTTGTCTCTTTTAATAGTCCTTATTTTAAAGTCTATTTTGTTTGATATGAGAATTGCTACTCCAGCTTTCTTTTGGTTTCCATTTGCATGGAATATCTTTTTCCATCCCCTTACTTTCAGTCTGTATGTGTCTCTAGGTCTGAAGTGGGTCTCTTGTAGACAGCATATATAAGGGTCTTGTTTTTGTATCCATTCAGCCAATCTGTGTCTTTTGGTGGGAGCATTTAGTCCATTTACATTTAAGGTAATTATCGATATGTATGTTCCTATTCCCATTTTCTAAATTGTTTTGGGTTCATTATTATAGGTCTTTTCCTTCTCTTATGTTTCTTGTCTAGAGAAGTTCCTTTAGCATTTGTTGTAAAGCTGGTTTGGTGGTGCTGAACTCTCTCAGCTTTTGCTTGTCTGTAAAGGTTTTAATTTCTCCATCAAATCTGAATGAGATCCTTGCTGGGTAGAGTAATCTTGGTTGCAGGTTTTTCTCCTTCATCACTTTCAGTATGTCCTGCCACTCCCTTCTGGCTTGCAGAGTTTCTGCTGAGAGATCAGCTGTTAACCTTATGGGGATTCCCTTGTGTGTTATTTGTTGTTTTTCCCTTGCTGCTTTTAATATGCTTTCTTTGTATTTAATTTTTGACAGTTTGATTAATATGTGTCTTGGCGTATTTCTCCTTGTATTTATCCTGTATGGGACTCTCTGTGCTTCCTGGACTTGATTAACTATTTCCTTTCCCATATTAGGGAAGTTTTCAACTATAATCTCTTCAAATATTTTCTGTTACTTTCTTTTTCTCTTCTTCTTCTGGAACCCCTATAATTCGAATGTTGGTGCGTTTAATGTTCTCCCAGAGGTCTCTGAGACTGTCCTCAGTTCTTTTCATTCTTATTTCTTTATTCTGCTCTGCAGTAGTTATTTCCACTATTTTATCTTCCAGGTCACTTATCCGTTCTTCTGCCTCAGTTATTCTGCTATTGATCCCATCTAGAGTATTTTTCATGTCATTTATTGTGTTGTTCATCATTGTTTGTTTCATCTTTAGTTCTTCCTGGTCCTTGTTAAATGTTTCTTGCATTTTGTCTGTTCTATTTCCAAGACTTTGGATCATCTTAGTATCATAATTCTGAGTTCTTTTTCAGGTAGACTGCCTATTTCCTCTTCATTTGTTAGGTCTGATGGGTTTTTATCTTGCTCCTTCATCTGCTGTGTGTTTTTCTGTCTTCTCATTTTGCTTATCTTACTGTGTTTGAGGTCTCCTTTTTGCCGGCTGCAGGTTCGTAGTTCCCGTTGTTTTTGATGTCTGTCTCCAGTGGCTAAGGTTGTTTCAGTGGGTTGTGTAGGCTTCCTGGTGGAGGGACTAGTGCCTGTGTTGTGGTGGATGAGGCTGGATCTTGTCTCTCTAGTGGGCAGGTTCACGTCTAGTGGTGTGTTTGGGGGTGTCTGTGGCCTTATTATGATTTTAGGCAGCCTCTCTGCTAATGGGTGGGGTTGTGTTCCTGTTTTGCTAGTTGTTTGGCATAGGTTGTCCAGCACTGTGGCTTGCTGGTCGTTGAGTGAAGCTGGGTGCTGGTGTTAAGATGGAGGTCTCTGGGAGACTTCTGTCGTTTAATATTATGTGGAGCTGGGAGGTCTCTTGCTGACCAGTGTCCTGAAGTTGGCTCTCCTACCTCAGAGGCAGAGCCCTGACTCCTGGCTGGAGCACCAAGAGCCTTTCATCCACACGGCTCAGAATAAAAGGGAGAAAATGTAGAGAGAATTAGTAGAAGTATGAGGAAAGAAAGAAGGAAAGGAGGAAAGGAAGGAAGGAAGAAAGAATCAAAGAAGGAAAGAAAGGAGGGAGGGAGGGAGGAAGGAAGGAAGGAGGGAGGGAAAGAAGGAAAAGAGACAGAAAGAAAGAAGAGATAGTAAAAATAAAATAAAATATAATATAGTTATTGAATTAAAAAATATTTAGAAAAAAAGTGACGGATAGAACCTTAGGACAAATGTTGGAAGCAAAGCTATACAGAGAAAATCTTATACAGAAGCATACACATACACCCTCACAAAAAGAGGTAAAGGGGGATAAATCTTGCTCTCAGAGACCACCTCCTCAATTTGGGGTGATTCGTTGTCTAAAGGAGGGAAGGAAGGAAGGAAAGAAAGAAAGAATGAATGAAGGTAAAGTATAATAAAGTTATTACAATTAAAATTAATTATTAAGAAAAAAATTAAAAAAAAAAAAAAACCATGGACGGATAGAGCCCTAGGACAAATGGTGGAAGCAAGAGTATACAGACAAGATCTCACACAGAAGCATAGACGTACACATTCACAAAAAGAGGAAAAGGGAAAAAAATCATAGATCTCGCTCCTAAAGTCCACCTCTTCAATTTGGGATCATTCCTTGTCTATTCAGGTATTCCACAGATGCAGGGTATATCAAGTTGATTGTGGAGCTTTAATCCGCTGCTTCTGTGGCTGCTGGGAGAGATTTCCCTTTCTCTTCTTTGTTCTCACAGCTCACAGGAGCTCAGCTTTGGATTTGGCCCTGCCTCTGCGTGTAGGTCGCTGGAGGGCGTCTGCTTTTTGCTCAGACAGGACGGGGTTAAAGGAGCCGCTGATTCGGGGGCTCCGGCTCACTCAGGCAGGGGGCGGAGGGGGGGCGGGAGGGGCACTGCGTGTGGGCGGGCCTGCGGGGGCAGAGGCCGGCGTGACGTTGCTCCAGCCTGAGGCCCGCCGTGCGTTCTCCCGGGGAAGTTGTCCCTGGATCCCGGGAACCTGGCAGTGGCGGGCTGCACAGGCTCCGCGGAAGAGGGGTGTGGAGAGTGACCTGTGCTCGCACACAGGCCCCTTGGTGGCGGCAGCAGCAGCCTTAGCGTCTCCCGCCCGTCTCTGGGGTCCGCGATTTTAGCCGCGGCTCGCGCCCGTCTCTGGAGTTCCTTTAAGCAGCGCTCTTAAACCCTTCTCCTCACGCACCAGGAAACAAAAAGGGAAGAAAAAGGTCTCTTGCCTTTTTGGCAGGTGCAGACTTTTCCCGGACTCCCTCCCGGCTAGCCGTGGTGCACTAACCCCTTCAGGCTATGTTCAAGCCGCCAGCCCCAGTCCTCTCCCTGCGCTCCGTCCGAAACCGAAACCCGAGCCTCAGCTCGCAGCCCCGCCCGCCCCGGCGGGTGAGCAGATAAGCTTCTCGGGCTGGTGAGTGCCGGTTGGCACTGATCCTCTGTGCGGGAATCTCCCCGCTTTGCCCTCCGCACCCGTCGCTGTGCACTCCTCCGCGGTCCCGAAGCTCCCCCCTCCGCCTCCCGCAGTCTCCGCCCACGAAGGGGCTTCCTAGTGTGTGGAAACTTTTCCTCCTTCACAGCTCCCTCCCACTGGTGCAGGTGCCGTCCTTATTCTTTTTTCTCTGTTTTTTCTTTTTTTCTTTTGCCCTACCCAGGTATGTGGGGAGTTTCTTGCCTTTGGGGAGGTCTGAGGCCTTCTGCCAGCCTTCAGTAGGTGTTCTGTAGGAGTTGTTCCACGTGTAGATGTATTTCTGGTGTATCCGTGGGGAGGAAGGCGATCTCCGCATCTTACTCTTCCGCCATCTTCAAGGTCCCCCCCCCCCAGTTTCCTTATCTTTAAAGGCTGTATAAAAATAGTGTTTTCTTCACAGTGTTGTTAAGAAGATTAAATATGCTAGAATAGACAACACATTTAGAATTATAACAAGTATATAGATGCTCAGTAAGTATTGGTTATATTTGTTAATTTCTCTGAGTTACAAGGCCAAGTCTGTGCACGTAGCCTGGTAGGAGGCACCAGGCAGAGGTGGAACTTGCAGTCAGACTGTCTAAGGCTGTTTATTAGTTAGCCATTGTTGTAGCAAAACCCCTGCTAGACAGTAAAAGAGGGACATACTCCCAAGCACAGAAACGAGACTGGGAGGTCAAGCACATCCAGGCATCTCACTCTGAGGTTTCATCCAGATACAACAGATGCTGGGCTTACGGCAATGAGATTTACTCCAGAATCCACCCGCTGGTAAGGAAGTGATATATGGCGAAGTCTCCTAACACAAACTCAGGGATGGAGTAGGGTACTGATCTATGGGATGATGATCATTGATGTCTATAGCTAAGCAGAGTGGAAGGAACAAGGACCTTCCTGGGTTCCCTACAAAATTTGGGTGCTCAAGAGAATAGTGTTGATGATGATCATGATGATGAAAGAATCATTTAATTATTCATCCCATCAGAACATTTTCTTGAGGGTTTAGTGTGACCTAAGCACTATGCTTTACAATGGGAATGCAATAGAGACCAAGACAGACATGGTCTAGCAGGTCCAGATGAATACTACACAATATTCCAAACTTACCACCCTTAAAAACTTGTAGTGACCATGTAGGAAGGTAAATGCTCTTTACTTTGAAAGGGAGCTGCTGACTTCCACAAATTTGTTTGGCTGGCATCCTAGAAATATTTAGATTATAAATTTCACGATCTGACCCCAAAGCTCTCAACCCTAGGCAGCACCTAATCTAACACTTCTAAATTCAAATCTTAAAAGAAGCTTTTTTAAAAAAGTAAAAATAAGGGCTTCCCTGGTGGCGCAGTGGTTGAGAGTCTGCCTGCCGATGCACGGGACACGGGTTCGTGCCCCGGTCCGGGAAGATCCCACATGCCGCGGAGCGGCTGGGCCCGTGAGCCATGGCCGCTGAGCCTGCGCATCCGGAGCCTGTGCTCCGCAACGGGAGAGGCCACAACAGTGAGAGGCCCGCATACTGCAAAAACAAAAACACAAAAAAAGTAAAAATAAGAAAATTCTTACTCCTTGAGAGCGCTAATCATTCAGGGCAGATATGATGTGCAAATTTGAATAGAAATATCCATCTTAGCACAGTTCATTTTTTCCCTTAGAAGATAACTGCATATTGAATTCTTTCTTTTCTCTAGGGTGAGTTCTAAAAGGTCTTAGAAAACATGCTGTGCCCAGTAGAGAAAAGCTTTGTTCTTCTCTTTGGCTTCTCTCTGTTCTTTTTTGGTAAGTAATCATGCTTTTTGATAATGTAGTCAAGGAGGGTACGAACACTCTGCCTCTTTAGATTCCAGTTCTGCAAGTGGAGCCAGAGGTGTCAGAGACAAAGCATAGGAAGGACTCCAGAGCTTCAGGCCAGCGGCGCTTTCAAGAGCCAGCACGACACCCACCATTTCAATTTCATGAAATTAAATTTGCCCACAGTGATGGATGCTTTGGAAATAGAGAACCTCACATCAACACTGCTTCTCACTCACACACACGCACACGCACACGCACACACACACTTGTGCTTTTGTTCTTAACCCTTCAACTGGTCACAGGGTGAAAGACGCACACCAAATTAAAATTTTTTTTCTTCCTCTGGCCTCCTAATGAGCTGATCATCTCTCTCACTTGAAGGACTAAATGCCATCCTTTTCATAACATCATGTAGCAAACGGCTTCCCAGCAGGTGTGTGGTAGCTCAGCTTGAAACACAGCTGGTATGAGGATCAAGAAGATGAAACTGAGAAAAAGAGTTTCCTCCCCCGCTTTAATCAGTGGCTCTCAGCAGCACCCAGGCCAGCAGGCAGTGTGCATTCTGTACTTGCCTTTCCTCCCACTTGAAGGAAAATAGAGGGTGATAATGAGAAGAAAGTGAAGGCAACTCACAGGTGGTCAGTGACCCAGCCATGCTGGGACTGTTGCCTCCCATTATGACCTGCCTATCACACATGTGCTTTGCTTTTTCTATTCCTAACTCTGTGAGCTTCCCTAGCATTGAGCCCTGGCAGCAGATGTGCTGATAGTTTTAAAATCCACTCTAAACATCGCTGTGCCCTGAGCAAAATAGTTGCTCCAGAAATGTTCGATCATGATCATAAGGGTGGAGGATGGGAACATGAGAAAACCTAAGCTCACAATATCTTGATTGTATTCTTACATTCAAACAAATCTTTGGGGCTTCCCTGGTGGCGCAGTGGTTGAGAGTCCGCCTGCCGATGCAGGGGACACGGGTTCGTGCCTCGGTCTGGGAAGATCCCACATGCTGCGGAGCAGCTGGGCCTGTGAGTCATGGCCGCTGAGCCTGCGCGTCCAGAGTCTGTGCTCCGCAACGGGAGAGGCCACACCAGTGAGAGGCCCGCGTACAGCAGAAAACAAACAAATAAACAAATCTTTGAATGTTAAGTAGCTGTTGAGTGATTACTATGGGACAGACACTGATGGTCTTCATAAAAGTGAATAAAAATGGTCATAGCCCTGTCCCTTGGAAGTTACATTTAAATGGAGGAAAATAAGTCAAATAAGTGTGAATTTGTAATAGTGATCAGTGCTAACAAGGAGAAGTTCAAGGTGCCAAAAGGGGGAATTTTAGAAGAATTTGATCTAGACTAAGGGGTCTAGGAGGTCTTTTCTGAGCAAGGACAATTGACCTGAGATCTAAAAGATGAAGAAGAATTACTAGAGGTGGAGGATGGAAGGAAGAGGAAAGTATATTTCCAACACATGGAAGAGCACGGGCAAATTCCTGAGGTCAGAAACAGCACCGTGAGGACTGAAGGCCCAAACAGGGGGATTATGAGAGCCATGGGGGACACAGTATGAGATGAGGCTGAAAGGCATTTGTATCCTGTGTTAAGGATTTGGGACTTGATCCTAGAGGCAAGGGAAAACCATTTAAGAATTTTTCTGAGGGTGAAGGTGAGACAGGAAGGGGGCAGGGCACAACCTTTAAAAGAATGACATAGCCCAAGGACATGACATAAACTGATTGGAACCAAGAAGGTCCAAGATGGGTTGACTTCCCCTAAACCTTGAGCCTCAGTATATGCTCTTTGTAACACATCAGCACGCTAAGTGACACACCCACAGGGGCCATGACAGTTCCAAGGCTGACCATAAAGGTCAAAAGTAGGTGGTGGCCCAATTCCTGGAAGTCCACCCCCCTTCCTCAAAATGGCTGGAATACTCCATCCACTCATTAGCCTATGAAATTACCCACCCCCATAAAAACTGACAACCCCTATACCCTGGTGTCACTCTCACCTTCCAAGATGGCCCACACTCTGTCTATGGAGTGTGCATCTCCATGAATAAACCTTCTTTCATTTTACTATGGCTCATTCTTGAATTCTTTCCTGTGCAAAGCCAAGAACCCACACTTGGCAGCCGTCCCAAGGACTAGGACATGACCTGGGACCATCCTTTCGCACCCCACTCTCTTTCCTGCATCAAAGCGGGAAAGGTTTTGCATTTTGGAATGTACTTTCTGGTTGCTACAGTGAGAATAGATTGGAGGAAGCCAAGTTTGAAGGAGTCTAGGCAAAACGGATGGGGGCTTGGGCTAATGCTGACAATACAAATGGAAAAAAGTAAATAGAGCCTAGATGTATTTAAGAAGCAATTGGTATATTATTTTGGTTATTCACAATTCAAATCATCATTTTTATTCATTAATTCACTAAACAAATATTTCTTAAATGCGTATGTGCTAGACTGTGGAAGAATAAGTACAATGAATAAAGATACAGTTCTAACTGGAAAACGTTGCTAGCATCCATTTAGCAGGACAGTCAAGAGTGTGGGCGTAAGAGTCAGATAGACTGGTTTGATTTCTGACCATGCTTCTAATGAGGAGCAGAATATGTGACCCCAAAATATGTCACTTTGGCATGTGGATTGTTTTGAACCAAAGGCAATCAAGATTCAGCAGACTTGGGCTTCCCTGGTGGCGCAGTGGTTGAGAGTCCGCCTGCCGATTCAGGGGACACGGGTCCGTGCCCCGGTCCGGGAAGATGCCACATGCCGCAGAGCAGCTGGGCCCGTGAGCCATGGCCGCTGAGCCTGCGTGTCCGGAGCCTGTGCTCCGCAATGGGAGAAGCCGCAACAGTGAGAGACCCGTGTACCGCAAAAAAAAAAAAAAAAAAGAATTTATATAGTGGGCCTGACCCAGAAAGAGAGCTAATACCAGACATAACTTTTTTATCTGAAATGGCAGGGTAGACATCTAATTACCAAACATCTGCTCTTTTTATTGTTCTGTGAAGTTTTCTCCTCCCCTTTGAAGCCCCAAACCCCTATCCCAGGATGGCATATAAGTCTCAACTTGCCCTTGGGTCTCATATCTTTGGGACTCCAGTATATACAAAATTAAATTTGTTTTTCTTCTGTTACTCTGTCTTATGTCAATTTAATTATCAGACCAGCCAAAGAACCTAGAAGAGAAGAAGGGAAAATTTTTCCACCCCTACCCTTCTTACCACCTGTGTCACCTTGGGCAAGTCAAAGACTATGAGCCATTTTTATAAATGGACATTAATGGTACCTACTCATAGAGTTGTCTTGAGGATAAAAATCAGATGACGCATGTCAAATTAATGATAAGATGATTGCATTTA